>NC_092336.1:80360000-80960000 GCF_046630445.1 Rutidosis leptorrhynchoides | reverse complement strand
CCCGACTCGCAAAGAACTCGATCTGACAAAAAGCACATCACTCGAGACCACTATATCCTAGGAACCAATAAAATATTCCTAATTCGTCCCGTTCTACCCCAACCATGCCACGTTTCCTCCGTTTGGTACTTGTCATGTCATGCTTGGTGTCAAGATACACTTTCGTAATAATGGTGATCAATCACTATTACAAATGCGTACCTTACCATTTTCACATGGTCAATCAAAGTACTTTACCTGGACTGACGCAACATTCACACAAGATAACACGCGATAACTCCTAGTACCCGAATGACCAAAGTCCTTACCGCGAAGTTGATCACTCAAACTGCCAATTATTCGAATATCTCCAATAGATTCGTCCCTAGGACACCACACAATTAGATACCTGTATATATATACACATATATACAATATAATAATAAATATACACAAGTACACCGCAACACAAGTCAACCTACAACCTAGGTGACTATCACTAAACAACGTTCAAGTCCGCCTATTTACATTAGGCACTAGCAATCTAAGGCACTAATTTATAGACGAAATAAGGCCCCACATAATCACACTTTGGACAAAACAAGTCCTAGTTAGTCACCTACTCTAAGGCACTAACAAATCCAAATCCGACCCGTATTCCTACAAGTCCCGCAAATAATGCATAACCGCCAATAAATCTAAGACTAGGAACCTATTCCAAGGTCACCTAATTCCCTTAGACTATGCTCTGATACCACTTGTAACAACCCCAATCCGTTTAACCAAAAACGGAGCACTTTTTTTTGTTTGTATAAGATAGGTCCCATTAAATATCCACTTTACATAAACCATTTCAAATAGTTTAACTGAATATCATTTATCATAATAACATGTTAACATTTTATCTCGACTCTTGGTTTACAATTGACATCATACATCCTTACGAGAATGTATTAAACATACAAGGTTTGACACGACACAACCAAACAATACGACCTCGTAACATTTATTCAACACCACGGTTAAGACACAATAGCCCAACCCGATACCAAGAGCATAATCCCGAGGATCTACCAAATCCTCAATCCACATCCATATCCAAAAGCTACCCCATCGAGCCCAAGCGCTCCTACGCAACTAGTCTATCAACTAGCTAGCTTCACAACACAATTCCTGTAAAAAGGTAAACAACGAGAGGGTAAGCTATGAAAGCTTAGTGAATGCAATAATTATACATATACATATATAATGTATCTACTTGCATACACTTACTCACATACCGCATACATGCTAGCAATATAATTAGCAAACCATCTCAAGTATAAAGCTAATAACCTCCAATATCGCAAGCTAGCATAACCAATAGCATATACTCAAACAATATAATATGCTACACTACAACACATACACAAACCATATGGTTAACCATAAACGCTATAGTGCTACCGGCTCGATGGTTCACACCATACGCATTTGAGTCATACTCTTTTATAGTGCTACCGGCTCGTGGTTCACACTTTGTTTTATAGTGCTACCGACTCGATGGTTCACACTTGATGCTACCAGATCGATGGTTCACATCATGATTTTATAGTGCTACCGGCTCGTGGTTCACACTTCGATGCTACCGGCTCGTGGTTCACATCTCATTTTATAGTGCTACCGGCTCGTGGTTCACACTTTTATGCTACCGGCTCGTGGTTCACATCGTGACACTCGTCACATACATGTTATGGTACTACCGACTCGTTGGTTCATACCATAACATTCACAAATAAATACACTATATACATACATGTATAATTATTCCACTCACCTTGAAATGCCCGCACAAGTAGTGTATTATGATCTCCGTCCTCATATCCGAGCAATCAACCACCTATATCACACATAGGCACAATATGCATATAAATAGCAATTCTCTAAAAGAGAACCCGACACTCACATCCCTTAGTCGAGGGATCTCACCTTGTTCACCAAAACCCGCCCATATAACACCTAATGGACACGAACTAATTACCACTTCGGGTGGTAATTCAAACCCACTCAACAAAGTACAATTTAACCCAAATTGTACTCGACACCAAATAGACCAAACCTAGGTCTTAACACTAAATTAGTACGTAGGTAGTAATCATTTTAATCGTCACTTACACCAAAACTCCAACACGTGCAATATTGACCCATATTGCTTTTGACTACCTTTGACTTATGTTAAAATATTACGTTAACCTAAAATTACTTCTCGCGAGTAATTACCTTCAAAAACATCACTTAATACTTAACAAAAGTGTTTAACATTTATTTAATCCAAAATTAGTCTCATCATCAATTTTGACCTAATTCAATTTACCCATTTTGACCAAAGTCATAAAAATGCCCCATAATCACTAACGGCTAGTGATTATATTTCCAAAACACCAATTAACACCTAAATCAAGTATTTACACACTTGATTCACCAAAACTTGACTCAAAATACCCACTTGACCCATTTTGTCCCAAATTAGGGTTTAACTCACTTTGACTCATCCATTTACACCCAAAACACCTACAATCACCAACAACTAGTGATTATGTCTCAAAATCATCATTTGACACAAACAATCAAGAACACTTGACCCATTTCAACACAAAACTCATTTGACTAGTAAAGTTGTTCTTAAGAACATCAAAATCACCAATACACTTACAAACTAGTGACTAACACCCAAATCCATGACAAATACTCCCAAATTCATCACCAAACCCTAAACCCACAATAATCGGGTTCACTTACACTAACAATGATCAAAACCCCCAAATTTCTCAAGAAATGGGGTTTATAACCCAACACTAACACAAACCCTAACTAGAAATGGAAATCAAACAACAAAATTCGGATTAGGGTTTACCTCATACACCAAAACGAAGCCTAGAAGCTAGGCACACCAAGATGAGCTCCAATTTGGCCAAGAATCACCACCTTCATCTCCAATTTAAGCTTTATCTCTCTAAAAACCCATTCCCTCTCTCTAAAAAGGGTTTGGTTGGTGAAAATGAAGATAAGAATGAGATCTAGATCTGATCTCCAGCTATATATACACCAACATGTGAAATTACCAAATTGCCCTTCTTATTTTCCAATTTAAAATGAAAATCTGCACAAAATCCCGTCGTGGACCGCCGGTCCAATGCTGAGCTGTTGACAAAAAAGCCTAGATTGGCCCGCCGGTCCAGTTTGCTCCTGTTTGTCTTTGAACTAAGGTTAGACCGCCGGGCCAATCTAGACCGCCGGTCCACCCGGCCTTTGGAAATTCGAGTGTTACATAATACCTAAAACATATCATTAACCTGTTTCATTTAAACAAAACCGTGGTTCCACGGGTCATTTCACTAGTTATGTTTCAAATGTCGTTCGCAAAAATCGTTTGTAAAGAAGGGCCCACTAATACATAATAAGAAACATTATTTTAGGTCAAATTCCATGTTAGGGAGGCACTTATATAAGTAACATATAGTGATTGTTTTCATTTGGTACAAATAAATTAATTGTCGCGAATGAAATCCAAATTAAATATCTGTAGCTAAAAATGTTGTTTAAAAAAATTATGTTAACCAAAATGAATTGTGAAATGATTAATAAAAATAAATAAAATGTTAAAACCTATATCATTTTAACTTTAACTAATACTAATAGTAATGAGCCTGCCACTGTTCACAGTGACATGGCTGTAATTTTGGACCCCTCCCGGGGGTAAAATGATCATTTGGCGTTTTATTTTTTTATTTTTAGAAAAGCTTTATTTTTTCCTTCTCTTTAAAACCTTTTCTTAATTTCCTTTTTCACTTTCTGTATTTTATAAATATCCAATTAACCGATAACTATTCGATCAAAAGCACAACCGTTAATCGACCGGCACCACCATGCAACAAAGTGCGAGTCTGTTTTCCTCGTTTAAACCAAGAAGAATGTAATGGTTTTTATATAAAAAATATTAAATACAAAGAAAGCACATAGTGTTGTGGTTATAAGTGTAAGGGCATTTATGTTAATGTATCCCAATGTACGCATATTGTAAGCATATTATTGATTAGTTAGAAAAAGAATTGCAAAAACACAGATGAGGTCTAAATGAATAGTAATATGAGTTAGTGATTTAATATGTAATGAAGCTTACGCGAGAATGAGAATTTTTCCACGAGATAAGGTTTGCAGATTGATATATGTTGAATGAATAAAGCGTTTGATTTAGACAAATTAATAAAGAGGAAACAAATTGAAAATGAATTATGGTGGGTGTATAAAGGGTATTAAGGTCATTTATGATTGTTGTGTGCTGTTGTAAAGTTGTGATTGGATATCTAAAAATAAATAAAAAACAAAAGAGAAAGTGAAAGGACAATCAAGGAGAAATGTAATAGTAAGTCGAGTTTTGAATTTAGTATATAGGGATAATGAACAGTAACATGAGTTAGTATTGTAGTATGTTGAGTAATAATTTGAAGCAAAGCCATTAAATTTGGTATGATCATTCAAATAATCAAGATCTATTATAATATGTTGCTATTTGTGTATTCCATTAAAACTGAATTGTTTGAAATAGAGTAATACTATGCGAGTATGAAGTATGGTCATTCTTAATGTACACTAGTTATTTTTATCGCTATATTTGTTTTCTTATTCATGTAAGAATGGTGATTGATGAAGGCTCGGGAGGTTTTGAATTCACAAAAAAGAATGAATTGATAAAGAGAAAGTCTAGTTCGTGTGGATGTTATGTAAGAACCTAAATCTCAAGCAGGTAGGTACACCGCACCTACCAACAGGTGCGCCGCACCTGTGCCTGAGTTTTGGTGAGGACCTTTTTGTAAATTAAATAAATTAGGGACTTGATTGCAATTTTGCATGGATCGGTTTTGAGGCTCCTAAATCAGTTCCCAATTGATCTATTCTCATTACTATCTTAAAACAAACACACACACTTTGCTAGATAAAGCTTTAGAGTGAGAGAGCTCAATTGAAGAAAAAAGTTTGTTCCAACCCGAATTGAAGACCAAATCTTGTTGTAGCTGCTTGAAAGGACCCGTTCATATCAATTATAAACGATTCACAATAGTTGATTTCATTGCGAGGCATTTGACCTCTATATGATACATTTTACAAACATTGCATTCATTTTTAAAAGACAACCTTTCATTTCGTCAAAAGTTGATAGGATGCATACCCTTTCATAATATATCCAAACTATAAATGACTTAATATTAATCTTGATGAATTCAACGACTCGAATGCAACGTCTTTTGAAATATGCCATGAATGACTCCAAGTAATATCTTTAAAATGAGCAAATGCACAGCAGAAGATTTCTTTAATACCTGAGAATAAACATGCTTTCAAGTGTCAACCAAAAGGTTGGTGAGTTCATTAGTTTATCATAAACAATCATTTCCATAATTTTAATAGACCACAAGATTTCATTTATTCAATAATCATACACTCGCAAGTGTTTAAAATTCATTCATATGGATTGAACACCTGGTAACCGACATTAACAAAATGAATCTAGAATATCCCCAAACATATAAACATCGAAGTACTAAAGCAGTTCAAATTCTCTGACTGGGGCGTGTCAAAGCCCATAGATCTATCTTTAGGATTCGCGTCAATTGGTGGCAATTATAATAAACACCAATTCTTAGGCTACCAAGTTTAACAAGGGCAATATCCGGTATAACAATTCAATCATAGAATGTAGTTTCAATTACTTGTGTCTATTTCGTAAAACAGTTATAAAAGCAGCGCATGTATTCTCAGTCCCAAAAATATATATTGCAAAAGCATTTAAAAAAAGGAGCAAATGAAACTCACAATCCAGTATTTTGTAGTAAAAATATTCATACGACGAAACTGAACAATGCAGGGTTGGCCTCGGATTCACGAACCTATATCATTTGTATATCTATTAAAACATATAATGGAAATTACATAATTTCATTTATTAATATAAATTATTTATATATTTTTAGTTACATAGAATTTATATTAAATTCCATTTAAAAACATATACTTATATTATATCTTAAATTATATGTTATATATATATATATATATATATATATATATATATATATATATATATATATATATATATATATATATATATATATATATATATATATATATATATATATATATATATATATATATATAAAATGATTTATATCTATACATTTAGTTATTAATATATATTTAAAAATCAATAGTTTGTTATATGTATTTATATAAATAATATTAGTATTTTGATATATAGTTATATGAAATATTAATATAGTTATAGTATATGCAATAAGTATATTTTATGTACAAACTATTTATTTGTAAAAGAAATGATAGTTTTGATAAAATTAATTTACTAATAATAATAAGAATAATAATTTCATTAATAATGATAATACTAATAAAAAAATGATCTTGTTAATAATGATACTTATGTTAAAAAGATACTAATATTAATATTAATGAAACAAAATAATAATTTGTATTGTTTTCAAACTAATAATAATAATAATAATAATAATAATAATAATAATAATAATAATAATAATAATAATAATAATAATAATAATAATAATAATGATATTACTAATACTAACAATAATGATAATAATATTAATTGTATGAATGATACTAATAATTATATTTTTGATATTTGTAATAACCTAATAACAATAATAATTAATAATAACAATAATAATAATAATAATAATAATAATAATAATAATAATAATAATAATAATAATAATAATAATAATAATAATAATAATAATAATAATGATAATAATAATAATAATAATAATAATAATAATAATAATAATAATAATAATAATAATGAGTAAACTACCTAAATGAAGTAGCCCTTAAAAAAATGCCCAAGTCCGGGTTTGAACCCGCGACCTCCCGCTAACTCGATAACATCCTTAACCAATGATCTGTCTGTTGCATTTATGATTTACTTCATACATAAAATTTATCTAACCCATGTTTTATCATTTTCATCATCATCTAACTTCATTTATAACATCGTCATCAACCTCATCATCATCATTATCACACTTAATCATCAACATACCCATCAACCTAATCAATAACATAATCTAATCTTAATCATAATCATATAAATCGTCAGCACCATCTTTATGTATCATTATCAATATTTTTATCATACTCTAGCCCTAACCTAATCATAAGCGTAATCATAATAATCATAAACATCTCCATCATCATTTATCACTTATCATCATCATGATCACCCAATCAAACATCATTATAAATTATCATCTTAATACTATATCATATTATTGATCATTAAGCATTATCATCATCATTAGAATTATCATCTCATGATTTATATTTCATCCACATCTCCACTCAATATCTCGTCATTTTTTTACACCTCACCTCGTCTACCTCTCTCACCATTTCGTAAAACAGGAACAGATTGAAGTTGACAAACACCATAGCTAGTCCATATAACATAGCCAAAATGCTAATCCAATTAAATTAAGGAAGCCCAACGAAATGGCCCATAAAGTCCAAGGAATGAATCGGTCCATGTGGTTTCAATAATCTAAACCGTCCCTTTTCCAAAAGGAATTTTCGTGGGGTTTAGGGTGGGGTTTGTGAGATTTATATAATTAGAACCCGACAAACAATATGAATGGATGTGGGGTTTTCACCTTTGTATTGGTCTGCCACATAGAAAAAGAGACATGATAATGGTTCAATCTAATAATTCCTTAGTATGATTAATGGCTGTTTATCAAGCAGATACAGTCATGGCAATATTAATATGCCGTTTAATAATGGTGCTCAATATTGTGATCTTCTTGTTTTGAACCGAAACAGAAAACGTATGTAAGTAAAACAGTTTGAAGGTATGTGATTCATGGTGGTGTTTCCGGTGGCCGTGATTGTTTTTTCGTGATAGAATCAGAAATTAGTAAAACAGTTTTTTTATTAGTGATAGTTGTTATGGTGTTGGTACACGATCATATGGAAAACAGTATCAATCGTTTGAGGGTGATGGTAATAATGAGTTTGATGGTGGTTTGTGTGATTGGGAGGTGAATGGTTCGATAATGTTTTGAAACAGAAAGAAGAATAACACGAATTAATGAAGGAAAAGTGTTAGTGTTGATGGTGATGGATCGAATATAAATAGCGAGAATGGTTGCAGGTTAGTGATGGTGGTACACGGTGTTTGTTCTTGACAACAACCGTAGACAGAATGTGCAGCAGGAGTTTGAGCTCACGTGTTCATGTGATTAAATCATGATAGTTTCGAACAAGATAAAAGCAAGTCTTTAAATAATGGTTATGTGTTTTGTTTGGGTGTGTCGATGTTCTTGGGTTAATATGCTGCGAACAACTTGACATAAACAGAAAACAAATAACAACTCACCCAAGTTGGTTACATGGAACTGGAATAGTACGCAGTCGATAAATAAGTGGTGTTTTTGGCCTTCAAAACAACTACAACACTAACCGGACTTCCAACAGAAAAATGATGATCGAAGAAGATAGTTTGCAGAGTAGTAGCCATTAAAATGGTAGTCTATAGCGGTTTTGTGGTGGTTTATGATGGTTTCGAATAATAAACAGAAACATGTAGTAGAAGTGGATTAACACTTTTATTTTTAAGATTTCTGAGATGAAATAATAATATGAATCAGAGATGTATTTGAGTGATTTGTGTATACGTGTTTTGGAATAATGATATGAATCGATTTAATATGAAGTGGTGATTTGAATGTGAAGAATAATTGGTGTAATATATGGTGTGGATATATATATATATATATCTGTATGCTATGTGATATACATATCATATATTAAATATGTTAGTGGAAGAGAAACAGATTAACAGAATAATAATATAGTAATAATTCCAATCATACACAGTAACACATGTTTCAATTAGGTATAGTAACCATGTAATATGTCTTACTCTACCGACACAAATTCCCGGAATATTATATCGTTCTCCTTTGCTAAACAGTTACGGATAAATTTAATTCAGAAAAAAAATCCCACATTTTAAAATTAAATATATTTATTTATTTTGGTCATTAAATGTTTGAAACCTGATCAAGAGGATGCATCTAATATTTATTTTTAGTTTCAAATAATAAGTACGGAGTATTATAATTTAAACTAAAAAGATAAAAATATTTTTATTAAACATAAAATCGTCGTAATCAATTTACGTTTCAACTTTCATTTTAAATCTTCATAATTTCGTATTAGATCTATATGAACACTAATGATACATCAATCGAGTATCACAATTGATTAATAAATGTATTAAATAAGCTTTTATATCTATATATAGATTTTTTTAATAATAATAAACTTTATTATATCTTATATTATTTTATTTTACAAAATTAATTCTAATAACTAAATAATATAATATTTCATATTATATTTCAAACTAATATATATATATATATATATATATTTATATTTTTAAATATATATGAATATATTTACAAATAGCTGTTCGTGAATCGTCAGGAATAGTCAAAGTTATAACTGAATCTATGTAAACAGTTCAAAATTTTTGAGACTCAACTTTACAGAATTTGCTTATCGTGTCGGAAACATATAAAGATCAAGTTAAAATTTGATCAGAAATTTTCGGGTCGTCACAGTACCTACCCGTTAAAGAAATTTTGTCTCGAAATTTGAGTGTGGTCGTCATGGCTAACAATAAAGATGTTTTCATGACGAATATAAGTTGATAAATAGAGTTTTATCATTATTGATTAATATAGATAAAACGATTCGATTATGTGGAGCGTACGAGTGAAGCTGTCACAAAAGAGTGAAATGTGAAAATAAAGTTTTATCTTAACTTCTGACGTAGTCACGGTTGACTTTCGAAATTCATGGATTTTAAAGATAATCTTCGAAATCTATATAAGATTCGGATCTTCAATAAATAAGGAAATTAGGATCCTTTTTGATTAAATGCGGTCATCTGCCTCGATTGTTATGCCTGATATCTTACTATAATTTCATGTTTTCCGTTCCATTATTTTCACAACTCCTCTACTTCCTTCTATTTTGAAGCTTCATGCTTCTGTTTTCTTCCCGACTTAATGTAAACCGATCAAGACGTCTCGGTTTTGTAGGTATAAAGTTCGAATGGACATGATTAAGATTCTAAGCAGAAATGAAAGGTAATAGCACGATTGGATTTTTAGATTACAGGAAATTACGGAAGATAGAACCATCAAGAATATATTTTCTTGATATATTCGGAGATTAAGTAGAATGAAAGAGTTATGTAACATGGCTCATGATGAGGGTATGATCTGTGAATCAACACGTTCCATTTGAAACTCAGCATGACTTACTGTAATATAATCACGTTGATCAAGTGTCATTATATTATACTAACTCATGCTTCAGTTCCCAACACTACTTCAAAAACATTCATATTTTAAACTCTAAGGTTTACAGAATATAGAAACTATGCAGTTTCTTTTATGATGTAATACTGATAACGCGAGAAAATTAATAATATCGGACAAGAATATTTATGAAGATATCTTTAGAAATATTGTGAATATTAATAATGAAAGTTACAATAATATCTTAGAATTTTAGAATCAAATTGTGATGAAGAAATTCATTCACGATGATTTAGAGCGATTAAGGAGCAAGGTATTCGCTGAAGATTTCATCAAAACAGAATCATCAGGATTCTTTATGTACAAGTTTAGTCCTCGTGATTTGTTCAGAGTCTCCTTCATGGTTTGCTCAATCCGTTTTCCAGTTCCAACATTTCTGAGCTTTGCCAACATACAATTCTTTATCATCAAACTTTTTGTTGTTAAGGTCGTTTACAGTTTTTGCTGCTTCATCAACATTTTCAACCTTCCGAGTATTGATTCGTAGACTGGGTGCTTTTCAGAATTTCAGAATGAAAGATCATAATTCTAAGAGATAAAGGTTATATGTGTACATATAACTGTTGATGTAGAAACACTGCGAGATTCATAATACAGATTTGCTGATTCCCAGTAATTAATATGAAAATTCTTGTTACAAGATGCGGATGAGTATATGATAAGGTTTTAATGAACAAATATGATAGTTCTTCAGAGAGACTTAAGCTGATGAGTAATGAAGTTGCTGGAAAGTTTCTGCTAATGTGGTGAGATATAAATGGTTCCCCGGTAACGATGACGAAAGGCAAACTTATATATCAAGGTTATAATAAGGCTTGTTCGAATGAAAGTCGAAGTTGATTTGTTGAAGCTGTGACAAAATTGGCTACTTTGGAAAGAGATTGCAAAGTTATTTCTGGTAATAATAACGCCAAAGGAGCTAGCACAGATACGTGTTAAACGTTTACTCAGGTTCCGAGTGTTTTCAGGTGCATAACTATATGCATCAATCTTTTCTTCCATAGATGAAGTGTGGTTGGTTCATCCTCTCGATTAAGGTGTTTTCAATAATCATGAAAGGTTTGAACGCAGATTGTAATCGTCAAGATACAAGTGAGGTTTAAGATGAAATCAAGTGGCAAACTTGAAGAATTGTTTAGTTTCATATGTTATAATCAATATTTTAATTCATTTTAATTGTCCAATGTTGATAGTCCACAGTTTGTAGTCCATAGTTAGCAATTCAATAATTCATATATAGTTTAATATATAATATTCGAATTAATTACTACGTATCGTGACCCATTGTATACATGTCTCAGACTCGATCACAACTCAAAGTATATATATTATTTTAGAATCAACCTCAACCCTGTATAGCTAACTCGATCATTACCGCATATAGAGTGTCTATGGTTATTCCAAATAATATATGTAGATGCGTCGATATGATATGTCAAAACCTTGTATACGTCTCCCGATTTTTAAAGTGCGTAAAATAAATAACAAAAATTAAATGACGATAAATAAAATTGCGATAATATAAATTGCGATAAATAAATTGCGATAAATGTAATAAGGAATTAACAGTTAGCTAGGAACAGTTAGCTAGGATTTTGTTAGCGTGACTTCTTAACAAAATTTCTCATAGTTAATTTGTTTATTTCTAACAAAATTTATTTTGTCCAATGTTTTCTTCATTATGCCACTTGTTGGATTCTGATAAGTCAAAATCCAAATATGAAATTGAATAAAAATGGTTATTCTGTGGTGAACGGATTCGTATATATGTGGATGTAAGGAGGATAGTAAATGACCGTTGAATCATATTCGAAGAATGTACAGTGTAACTTATTACTGTGAAATCTAAATATTCCCCGGGTATTACCTACCCGTTAAAATATTTTCACCATTAACAGTTTGTACAAAAGAACTTTTAATTACAATCTTTATGAAAATATATATATACATATATATTTTCTTCAGATGTAATCATGGATTTAATGAGTTAATATAATATTAATCTCATTTGATTTACCGTTATAACTTGAATACATAATCTCTAAAACATTAGAGATTACATAATCACCATGAAGAACGAAGATAATTGATGTAGAACGATACGTAGAACGATGATTATACTCAAGATACAGAATAAGGTGTTGAGGCATGGATTGTTGATGGT
The DNA here is from genome assembly GCF_046630445.1 of Rutidosis leptorrhynchoides. Classification (NCBI taxonomy): domain Eukaryota; kingdom Viridiplantae; phylum Streptophyta; class Magnoliopsida; order Asterales; family Asteraceae; genus Rutidosis; species Rutidosis leptorrhynchoides. Next base: position 80,947,397 of record NC_092336.1, on the reverse strand, counting down.
ACTGGTGCTGTTATTGATGGTACTGTTGGTACCGGTGATGTTGCCAAAGCTGGTAAATTTTGTACCATATTATCTAAATTGATTACTCGAGCGCGAAGTTCGTTGACTTCTTCTATTATTCCGGGATGATTGTCGGTCGGAACGAGCGGATGAATAAGATCTAGAATTTGAGATAATATATAGTCATGCCAAGATACCCTGGAAATGAGAGAGAAAATAGTATTACGAACAGGTTCGCCGGTAAGTGCTTCAGGTTCATCGCCGAGAGGTGAATTCGGTTGGCGGAAAGGATCGCCTTCTTCGCATCTCCATTGATTAAGTCGACTACGAACCCATCCCCAATTCATTCAAAATTGATGATGGCTGATTGGTTGATCCAATCCGGTTACACTGTTTTCGGAGTTTAGGTGAAAATCCATATCGGAATAGCTGTCGGAATCTGAGGAACTTGAACTAGTGGCGAGTTCCATCTTGTATGGTTAGATAAAGGGTTTTCGATATGAAATGATTTTTGGATATCAGATGATATTCTAATTACATAGAATACCTATCTGTAGTACAGAAGATCCCGTAGATTACGGAGAAATTTAAGGAATATGTCAGGCAAGGTTTACAGTAACAGATACGCTAAGATATGATTTAGCAGATACACTAAGATATGAATTTTGTCTATACACTATTCATGCAATCAATGCATTAAGATGTGTCTAGACTAAGAATGATAAGCAGGTAATTTTCGACACGAAATGGTAAGCAAAACTTTTGACATGCAGACACGGTCGAAGTTCAGACCCACTAATGCATCTAAACAGCTATCAGTTAGACACACTAATGCAAGACCTGGTTCGCTAAGACCACCGCTCTGATACCAACTGAAAGGACCCGTTCATATCGATTATAAACGATTCACAATAGTTGATTTCATTGCGAGGCATTTGACCTCTATATGATATATTTTACAAAAATTGTATTCGTTTTTAAAAGACAAACTTTCATTTCGTCAAAAGTTGACAGGCATGCATACCCTTTCATAATATATCCAAACTATAAATGACTTAATATTAATCTTGATGAATTCAACGACTCGAATGCAACGTCTTTTGAAATATGTCATGAATGACTCCAAGTAATATCTTTAAAATGAGCAAATGCACAGCCGAAGATGATAATTTTTGAGACTCAACTTTACAGACTTTGCTTATTGTGTCGGAAACATATAAAGATTAAGTTAAAATTTGATCGGAAATTTTCGGGTCGTCACACTGCTATCTAGAGTTGTGCTACACTTGAGGTATAACTTAAATCCGAATTTATGTGTTTAATTTCGTGTTTAGGGTTAGGGTTTGGGTTGGTGTTGTGTTTAAGACCCAATTTCTTGTGAAATTAGGGTTCTTGATGTGTGTTTGGGGTGTGTAAAGCTTATTTTATAACTTAAGGTTTTGAGTGACGAATTTGTAAGACTTGGGTCTTGCATGAGCTTGATTATCACTAGAACAATGGTAAATTAGTGAAATTGCACTTGTGTGAACTTAATTTTGGGTGTTGGGTCAAAAACGGGTTTGGTGTTAAATGGGTCAAAGAATACTTCAAGTACTTGACCTTGAGTCTAAATTGGTTAATTTGAGTCATAATAACTAGCCATTAATGATTAGGTGTGTTAAGGTCTTGGTTTGACCTAGTTTGGGGAGCTCAAGTGCAAATTTGGTTAAAATTTTACTTGTGTGTTTTGGGTCAAGCTGTTGGTGTTCATAGCTTGGTTTTGTGATGCATGCTAGGTGATTTGCTTCGGATTACTTTTTAAGCTCTAGCCCGTGTTTAGCTCATCATGTCTATCAAGGTAAGTGAAATATTTATGTGTGTATGTATATAGTTTATTTGCTTGCGGTGGATGTGGTTTAATGATTGCGTCAGATTCACTAGAGTGCTACCCGTTCGTGTGCTCGATGCCACATCGTGTGAGGTGGTGAAAATCGTGTGTTCGTATAACCACGGGTGTTATGGTGAACATCGTGCGTTCGTATCACCATAACATGTGCGGGATGGATGGGTGTGGCGAATCTTATTTGTCACTTTAGTTCGTGTGTTCGATACCACCTGTGGGGTTAGTGAAAATCGTGCATCGTATCACTAATGGTTGTTGTGAATAACCGATGGTTCATTCGCGAGAACCATTCTCGTGTGCTTATGGTTAACCATGAAGTGTTGATGTATATTATTGTGTTAGCATGCTACTTTGGTTATTTGTGCTACGCTTGTTGCGGTGTCTTATATAGGATGTATTGTATGGTAATACAGGTGGGTAAGTTATATGCATAGACGTATATTTATTCTTCTCACTAAGCATTGCTTACCCTCGTTGTTTTACTCTTTTTATAGATTCGTGCACCGCAAAGGACAAGGGTAAGGCATTGGAATAGCTTATAGGTGGTTGTGCTTTTGGTAACGGTCCCGACGCTCATGCTCGTTTTGGTCAAACAATGTGTATTTTGGGTTGTCTTATACACTTAACGAATTTATGGGTCATGAGTTACCTGATGTTGTAAAGTTGTGGATTCGATATATTTTGAGTCGTGTTTGACTAAATAACAAGTGTGGAACAGATTGCAAATGGATCGTGTTTTAGCCTAACATCAAATGGGTCAAAAAAGGTATTTTTGGGCAAAAAACTAAGGTACCAGCTTAGGTGCACCGCACCAGTGGAATGGTGTGCCGCACCAAATGGCAGACTTGGCTAGTGTATTTGAAATCTGAAAATTTAGGCAAAAGGTGCGCTGCACCTTACCTTTGGTGCGCCGCACCAGTATGTGGTGGTGCGCCGCACCAGTATGTGGTGGTGCGCCGCACCGAGGCTTTAAAAAAATGATCGATTTTTCGCAAGTGTGTTTCAGTCATTTCATGTTAGATTTTGAACTTTTGACTGGTAAAGGCGTCCTTAAAGGCACATGCTTCTTAGACTTTCTTTATGCTGCTACCAACACCTTTAACTAAGCATTGTTTCCTTTGGTGAAAACGTTCCGAAAGGCCCAATCTCATTGATTTGCATATGACCTACAAAATAAATATAGTGTTATTCAATCTTTGAATAATGTAATATGGTAAAATGTAATAATTTTTACAATTTTATGTGATATCTTATTCAAATTCATACCATAAATGTAAGATATTAAAAATGTATATCTTGAATGTTTCATGTTAATATTACATATATAATAATAGTCATTTACATTACTATATAGAAAATTTGCTTTTATAAGCTTGCAAATTCGCGGGTTATAATCTACTATATATTACTATAAAAAAAATAAGTTTCAAGTAAAGTGATTAAAAAGATAAACTAATATATATATATATATATATATATATATATATATATATATATATATATATATATATATATATATATATATATATATATATATATATTTTACTATTAAACATTAAGTTTCAAGTAAAGTGATTAGAAGAGATAAATAACAGGCTTCGAACTCACACTTGTATGTAGTACCTAATTATATAATCTAACTTTGCCAACTTAACTACAATCTAATTATTATCACCTTTAGACTAAATTATTATATCACAGTCATTTTTTTTAGAACGACAATTTCGGCATCGAATCCTCTCATTTGCCACCCACGCACCCGTTAGGAAGAAGCTCCTCGCATTCACCGCGCAAAGCGTACTCGGAATGCTTTAAGTTAACTGCTTGGCCAGCACAGAGTGAAGGATAACAGAGGCACAACTTTGGAGAAAACTCCCCCCATGATTTGAACATGCACCTATTTTTTCAAGGATACAAGCCTACGACCAATTGATGCTTTTTACCACTCAAAAGAGCAACATATACGTTGGAAACAAAAGAGCAAAATCATACGACATCGTTTTGTTTAAAGTGACAAATCTTAAAATACAAAACGACTATATTTTTCACAACTAATAGTATACACTAAAAAAGGGCCCGCGCGATGCCGCGGAGCCTTTGTGTTGCGTATTCATAGTTAACGGAGCGTATTATAGGTGTGTATATGTATTGATTATAGTCCGAGGTATTGAACGTTTTTTAGTGTGTATGTATATGTATAAAAAATAGCCCGAAATTATTTAGCATTTTTTAAAAATAGTCCGTTTCGCGCGTAATTAGTTGCGTTGTGTTTGTGAAATTATTTCGAGTTGAATGGTGGTCTCGGAAAAATTAACTCGCACCGAGCGAGAAACTAGGGCCCGTTAAAAATTCGGGTGGAATTAGTTTCTTTTATTTTAATGAAATTATATATTTACACTTTCAACTCCTGAAAATGTAAACTTGAGGGGTCGTTGTGTAAACTGAGCCAAAGTTGAAGGACCGACTGCAGTGTGAACACAAACTCAAAACGACAATCCGAAACAACTGAAATGGCGAAATTCGGCGTGACTAATAGTATATAGGATAAATAAATAAATAAATAAATAAATAAATAAATGATCAAAAAAAAAAATTGTTAAAAAAGGTAATCAAACCCCTAGCCACTACCTAGCCAAATCCAAAGTGGACTGCTCTTAGACTTGGATTACTTCTTCATACTAGGTCTCTATATTTATTAGCACGTGGACTACACTTATTCCTTAATGGACTTGTCTTATCTACCTCTATATAAGAGTGATGTTAAGAATGGGCCAATAGCCTAGTGGTGAATGACTCACTCTTCCTTAGGGGAGGTGAGGGTTCGATTCCCACTAGGTGAGGATTTTTCAAATAATTGGATCAAAAATCATTCTTACCGGGCTCAAATGATCCCTTGGTCCCACGCATGCGAAGATTGAAACAATGACAATGCAGGTTCGTTTATCGGGTCTGGCATGCTGTGGGGAAATGGGTGATGGTGTTTCGCCAGGCTCCAGTGGGCTACCGGGGACCACTGGATGGGTTGACAAAGTCAACACAGGTCTAACATGTCCCTGCCGATACACATGTTTTTGAAACAATATAAGAGTGATGTTAGACAATAAACAAACAGAAGAAGAATGTTGATTATAGCATCCTCTATTTTCTTCTCAGAGACACAAGAGACAAGTTATTAGAACATATTCTCCCCTCTTTTACAAAGTCTCATCTCCTTGGATGGATATGTGAATTGTCTCTTTACCACCCTCGATGCGAACTATCTAGAGGCGAAGCACGACCATCTAAAGTGTAAAGAAACGGTTCTCCTACGTACTCAAGTCATTTTTGACATGATCAATACATCTATATTTGAACTATTAAAATTTTTCAAAAATTACGAAAATATAGGGAGTAATTGGTACCAAAGATACAACAATTATTTTACTGAAGATGTGCAAAAAACCCTTTCAATTTCAGCAGGTGAATTTTAAAAATGAACATCTCTCTAACAAAATATTTGAAAAAAAATTCTCTAGTCATAATGTACTTATATGTGTTGTGAACAAATAACATTGATTTTTGTAAATAAAATAATAAAATAAGTAATAACAAATAATAATAAAATAATAAGCAAGTAATAATAAAAATATTGATTTTTTTTAATTTTAATATAATATAGTGTTGAGTCCTCTAGATAATTAAGAATTTAATTATGACAAAACATGATTATTAACACTAATTGCAATGTGTGATCACCATAGTTTCAATTAATTTGTTCCAAGTCTTGAACATCAGTGTGTATTGTGTTTTATTATATAATATGTGTTGCATTAGCTATCAGCACAAAATAGTTAAAAGTAGTGGGTTATTCGTGACCAACATAAGGATGAATGCTGACCCAGCAGAAATTTAACACCTCAGATTTTTTAAATTTTTTTTTATTTTTTTTTTTGAAATACACAGCGGAAGTCAATTATTAACTATTAATTACACATATAGTCATATTTCACAAAATCACTGGTGTTACTTAATTACAGATCATGTTGTAAAGTCGTTTACATAAAACATCAGAGTGACACTGTGTCAAACATCTTCATTTGCCCTGCTATACCCACCGAAATCCACTAATACACACCTACAAGGCAAAACACTGTGGGGGAATTAGCGCACCGCTAAGTGAATGGAAATATCAAATAGGATATCACTATAAGCTCTAAGCACAGCTTAAGGTCACAAGTCACAAGCTACTAAGTCACTAGCACAGAATTGATCACAAGAGGACCGGCGGCCTGGCCGGGCCATTAACTACTAGCTGATCGGGCTAGAGTTTACCGATAGTTCTTAATACTGAAACACTGGTATAGTCTTCCAGACGTGACGCACTCGTCATTCACACTATACCACCACATCAGTAACACAAGAACCCAACCCAATTCCTATCGTACAAGACACCCCGCTAGGAATGGTTGACCTCTTCCGTCGCACACAACACCTCGACGGGATCACTGAGTGTACACATAATCACGTAATATCACAGTCACTGGTCACTGACTAAAGGCACAATCTAATCATACATATCACTGGTCACTGGGAGCATATCATTAATCATAGCACAAGACACAATACTGTCTTAGCACTATATAACAATATCCGAAAGGATAGTCCCACTCACTGATACCAGCACAACTCAGTGATCTAATGTTACTGAGTCTTCATTCCCACTTTGTCACCTAAAAACAATACGCACACGTTAGTAAATCGTATTTCACTTACTAACTTTACTACAATATCAAAATCACTTAACACAATACAAGCGATACATGTTGTCTCGTACACGGCACCATACGAAGTATATATATATATATATATATATATATATACACACACACACACACTATACATATATACATTATATGTATATATATATATATATGTATATATATATACACTCTTATATATACATATATATATACACACACTTATATATTCATACTAAAAACATGTCCAAACGAGTGGGTCAAGGGCAAAATGGGCAATCAACACATATATGCATATATATATATATATATATATATATATATATATATATATATATATATATATATATATATATATAAATCATACAATCTCACATGTGCATACAATTATATTTAATCCTACACAATATCAACTTAGTACCAATTAAAAGTCCCAATTTATGCAAACGGGTCAAGGGTTAAACGGGCGAACAAACCAACACATGAACCACAAAATATAGGCACAACAGGGCTGCAAAAACAGCAGCAAATAGCAGCAACAAGGCTGCAAAAACAGCAGCTACAGCTGCGAAATTGCTGCAGAAACAGTAGCCGCAAAAAGGCTGCACAGTACCAGCAGAAACATGGGTTTTTAACCCCCAATTTCATGTCTTTTGAGCAGTTTTTTTTAACCAATTAACAAGTTCACAACAAGCACATACAAGAATATAACAATTAGCAATCATAAAACAAGATTAATATCATACACGAATCAAGTGATCACCAAATTATAATTTGCACAATTACCACACTTACACAATTACGACCCAAACTAAAACTCACAAAATGGGTCAAGGCTAAAATGAGCGAAACTAAAATATTCCTAAATAAACACGAACGGTTCGGGGTCGAAACGGGTAAACCAAACCACCTCGTGCACCAAAAATGCAAACCACCGCCACCGGCCACCAACCACTACCGCTGGCCGCCAGCTACAGCCGCAGCGGCGGCAGCCGCCCAAGAAAATAGCAGCGGCAGCAGGAAAACAGTAGCAGCAGCCGTGGGCTGCTCACCCACAGTTCATCCCCATTTTTTTTTTTTTCAGTTTCTTGCAAAATTGAGCCAAGTACAAACCACAACAACTTATCTTACACCAATCAAGCATATTCAAGTAATTTCATTATCAAAAATCAAAGATTCAAGCACAATTTTGCATCTTTTATAATTCTATCAAAATCCTAACATAACAAGGATAAATACATAATTTAAAGACAAACCTTGTTGCTGGAAGTTGAAGATGCAAGAAACCATGAATGGAACTTCCAATTTTCATCACCATCTTCCTAATTAAAAGCTAGGGTTTCATGGTGAGGGTGATGGGTTCGTGACAAAAACGAGAGGGAGAGGGAAAGAAGATCACCACCTTAAGCTTGCAATTTTACTTCATCATCTTCATCAATTTAGAACTTTTAGGGTTTCATGTATGTATGTGTGTGTTAATCGATTGAAACAAAGGAAAGGGGAAACAAAGAAACACGTATTGTACCATTAAAACAAGGGTGGCTTTTCTTTTTAAGTCTCAAAATGGTATTTAATCTCACTCCCGATAATACACGGGTATTTATCTGTTAAAAGATATTTTTCGTATTTGATTCGGTAAACCACACAATGTCCGAATTAAATAATAAACCTTGTTTCGGGACCCTGGTCATAAAACAGACCCAACGGACTAATAAAATTACATAAATATTTAATAAATAACTATTTCATTAAAATACACTTTAAACTCTTAACGGGCAAAACGGTAAATTTCACCTAGGCCCAAATTCAAGATGTTACAAATCTACCCCCCTTAAAGAAATTCCGTCCTCGGAATTTAATCAATCATAGTCAACACGGGTTCTGGGTATCTATCATCACTACACCAGGTCACAACAATAAGAACCAAGTCAGAACACGTCTTATGATCACACGCGTTACTAGGTTCAGTTAATTACTCCAACTATCAAGTTAAAAAAACTCGCCGGTCTAATTCCCGTTATTTAATTTTTTTTTTCCAACACATCATCCAGGTTAAACATAATCTACCAAATAAGATTACCATTTCAAAACATCAACAGATCACAATACATATCAAAATCACATTACTTATATGCATACAAGTCACATTGTACACATGGGTCAAAAGTCAATATAAACTGAAAATGTCACCAAATCACTGGTCGATGTCAGTTGCACACTATTTTGTTTATGAACACTAAGTTCACGTCAAAGATCCGGCACTTTATGTCAATCAATCTCATTTTGGGGTTATTCCTAATTCAATTCCACCAAATTTCAGAATTAGTTAAGTTCGGGTCACAGGTCAAACTAACACTAAACTTTATACACGAGGAATTTAGCCAATTCCTTAGATATTATAACGCTAGGTAAACACCAATCACAGCAAAGTAACCCGAATCCTGCAATTAAATACCTAATTCAAACTTGATATTTAAGAATTTTATCAAATTCTACGTAACTACGTCGATATTCACCCGATAATTCGTCACGTAATTCGTGTCCGACACTACTAAAGTTACCTCCGAAACGTCAACTCTCAGTCAAAATCCTCCGAAAATCAAAATAAATGATCAATCACGTCTAGTCTATCACTTGCTACATCTCCTCCGACTCTCGAAACTACTGTATGATTTACCACAATGTATTTCCGTTGGCCAGACGTAATACATTATCCCAAATCATATTTTCATTTGAGTCACTTAGTTAAGGAAATCCTATATTGTATATTGTACTGACATCCACTTAAAATACACTTTTCTGCTAGGCATTAATATATTAATATCTTATGATAATTCACTATATCATTAGTACACAAGTTCCATTTAACATGTCTTCAACCCTTATGTCGTTATTTACAGACTGTTACCTAACAATACCAGATTTAATTATTCTAAACGACATGACACCATTAAATTCAACTTATTAGTCAACTATATTACAACTCTCATTCACAGATCTAACACTAATTATAGATTCTCACCATTCAAAGTGTCGGAGACAAAGATCACTTTATCAAATTCCTAACAAACTTATCAATTATTGTCTATGATAAGTTATTATCTTCTATTTTTTTTCCCCAATCAATTCTTTCGGTGAGAGATATACTAAGTTCCTCATAATCGACATAATAACATAATTAGCACAATATAGCCGATATCATTACAACTTTTCAACCCAAATATTCAACCTTGTTATAACAATATACCATTCACTCCTATCACTGAAAAATTGTAATAATCGTTAAATCTTTAAATTCATCAATTAGAATTTACACAAAGATTTATCACAATAACCAATTAACATTGAGAGTGTCATTTTCCTGTTTCAAACTCCCTCAACGCACTAGTCATACTGACAATGTTCAACAAGTTCCAAAAATTCTCAGTTTCAAAAATCACTAGTAACTTATAAGTCGATTTTATTTCTAATAGATCTCATTATCATTTACAAACGCACTTATAAATTAACACAATAGTCTACAAACTATTTCTCAGATTTACAGATTTCGCAACACAATTGCTAAACCAATAATTATCATTTAGATCCTTGAAACCACCATAGTCACAAAATTATCACATGTAAGGATTCTTACTCAATCATGCACTAAATATAATTCAATCATATTTTCAAATCTTTACCATGCTTCACAATTCTTAACACATGCTTGAGATAAATCACATCCGTGGTCTAGGGTTTCCCAACTTCTATCTAAGCACCACTTAGAATCACCACCCACACTCCAACCGAACATTCATATAAATAACATTAATTCTAAACAATCTTCTTAGAGTTACTAGACTAGGTAATCTAACACGATAAAGCACTGCACTCATGCCCATCATAGGAAAGAGTAAGGCTTTCTAATAACAATCAAACACTATCCTATTTTAAGGGAGAGAATGTCTACTCTTCACACTATTCTTGTTTAATTCCATATCATGAGAGTACATATTAAATTGTTAACATCATCGTCACAGAAAGGTAGTTTCGGTTATTCTAACATGATGGGACTCTGATCACAACCAATTCTATTTCTTTTCATTGTCTTGATATTCACAATATGGACTATAGAAGAATCACCGTTCAGGTTAAAAGTTCCCCTATCTTCTAAAAGGACAACACATGGAGTATCACCCACACTCACTGTCTAAGGGTCACCACAAAATTTACACAGAATCCAAAGAAAAGGAAAACAATTCCTTATGACATCACTATGGGTCATGCACAACTAGTCTAGTCATACATTGCAATACAACAAGGAAAATATCACACACAACATTTCAGATACGATTTATATACATGCAAATCATATATAATATCACAACAAAACACAGGGTTCAAGTCCTTCATCATAAAACAAATGGACTACTATCCAATCCCGATCCTTATGGGTCACTACGCATGTCTTATTAGTCAAAAGAAAGGGAATACATTTCGTACAAGTTCTACTCAACTTTATCATATCATGCATAACGCTACATCAAGACTGACACAATAGAAAAGCCACAGTCAATTCACATGAACTATAACAATAAAATCACAAAGAGCATGGCAAACATGTCACATGCAATCTTATCTGATGTCACAGAGAACAGAGAACATGGCAGTCAATTTGCACAATACTTGGAAACAAGTTATAGGAAACAAGATCCCAATCATATTAATGGTAGTTCCAGACACATCTGTTGTGACTGGAACCGTCAGACCATCACTTACTTCTACCTTAAAGGAAGAAGTAATCATATCAAAAGGCCACTTCAACTAATCACAACAAATTACAAAAACAGACAAGCATTTGTTCACAAACAAATAATACAATAATAACTACGACAATGTAAAAAAGACATACCTTTATTAATAAGAAGACATCTTCTCATCTATCAACACATCGATCTCACATGCACCCCAGACCCCACCTCAACACTAGTGCCTCATCACTGAAGTAACTGTAGTCGAAATCAATTCCGATTGTCACAATTCCATCTCATTTATCTTTTTCATTAAATCTCGTAATTCCTTGGATCACTGGATATTTGGAATTTATCTATCTCAATACTTTGACACGATGCTCATCAATACTTTGACACGATGCTCATGACTAGTTAAAATCAATCTTAAAATCATCTAACGGAGCTTTGACAATGTAGAGGGTCAACGGGGCATTTGCAGGGTTTGATCAATCTCCATACCTGTCTTATCACAACATCTCACAGAAAAGCTTAGTAGATAAACCGTTAGTACCTATCACTAACCACCATTATCTAATCATGTAGCACCTACATTCACTTATCCATTTCCCCCACTTATATGCTTGACACAACTCAGGGTTTGGGAACATGACACTCGCGTGTACATGCTGCCAAACCTATGCTCTGATACCAAGTTTTAACACCTCAGATTTTTTAAATTTTTTTTTATTTTTTTTTTTGAAATACACAGCGGAAGTCAATTATTAACTATTAATTACACATATAGTCATATTTCACAAAATCACTGGTGTTACTTAATTACAGATCATGTTGTAAAGTCGTTTACATAAAACATCAGAGTGACACTGTGTCAAACATCTTCATTTGCCCTGCTATACCCACCGAAATCCACTAATACACACCTACAAGGCAAAACACTGTGGGGGAATTAGCGCACCGCTAAGTGAATGGAAATATCAAATAGGATATCACTATAAGCTCTAAGCACAGCTTAAGGTCACAAGTCACAAGCTACTAAGTCACTAGCACAGAATTGATCACAAGAGGACCGGCGGCCTGGCCGGGCCATTAACTACTAGCTGATCGGGCTAGAGTTTACCGATAGTTCTTAATACTGAAACACTGGTATAGTCTTCCAGACGTGACGCACTCGTCATTCACACTATACCACCACATCAGTAACACAAGAACCCAACCCAATTCCTATCGTACAAGACACCCCGCTAGGAATGGTTGACCTCTTCCGTCGCACACAACACCTCGACGGGATCACTGAGTGTACACATAATCACGTAATATCACAGTCACTGGTCACTGACTAAAGGCACAATCTAATCATACATATCACTGGTCACTGGGAGCATATCATTAATCATAGCACAAGACACAATACTGTCTTAGCACTATATAACAATATCCGAAAGGATAGTCCCACTCACTGATACCAGCACAACTCAGTGATCTAATGTTACTGAGTCTTCATTCCCACTTTGTCACCTAAAAACAATACGCACACGTTAGTAAATCGTATTTCACTTACTAACTTTACTACAATATCAAAATCACTTAACACAATACAAGCGATACATGTTGTCTCGTACACGGCACCATACGAAGTATATATATATATATATATATATATATATACACACACACACACACTATACATATATACATTATATGTATATATATATATATATATGTATATATATATACACTCTTATATATACATATATATATACACACACTTATATATTCATACTAAAAACATGTCCAAACGAGTGGGTCAAGGGCAAAATGGGCAATCAACACATATATGCATATATATATATATATATATATATATATATATATATATATATATATATATATATATATATATATAAATCATACAATCTCACATGTGCATACAATTATATTTAATCCTACACAATATCAACTTAGTACCAATTAAAAGTCCCAATTTATGCAAACGGGTCAAGGGTTAAACGGGCGAACAAACCAACACATGAACCACAAAATATAGGCACAACAGGGCTGCAAAAACAGCAGCAAATAGCAGCAACAAGGCTGCAAAAACAGCAGCTACAGCTGCGAAATTGCTGCAGAAACAGTAGCCGCAAAAAGGCTGCACAGTACCAGCAGAAACATGGGTTTTTAACCCCCAATTTCATGTCTTTTGAGCAGTTTTTTTTAACCAATTAACAAGTTCACAACAAGCACATACAAGAATATAACAATTAGCAATCATAAAACAAGATTAATATCATACACGAATCAAGTGATCACCAAATTATAATTTGCACAATTACCACACTTACACAATTACGACCCAAACTAAAACTCACAAAATGGGTCAAGGCTAAAATGAGCGAAACTAAAATATTCCTAAATAAACACGAACGGTTCGGGGTCGAAACGGGTAAACCAAACCACCTCGTGCACCAAAAATGCAAACCACCGCCACCGGCCACCAACCACTACCGCTGGCCGCCAGCTACAGCCGCAGCGGCGGCAGCCGCCCAAGAAAATAGCAGCGGCAGCAGGAAAACAGTAGCAGCAGCCGTGGGCTGCTCACCCACAGTTCATCCCCATTTTTTTTTTTTCAGTTTCTTGCAAAATTGAGCCAAGTACAAACCACAACAACTTATCTTACACCAATCAAGCATATTCAAGTAATTTCATTATCAAAAATCAAAGATTCAAGCACAATTTTGCATCTTTTATAATTCTATCAAAATCCTAACATAACAAGGATAAATACATAATTTAAAGACAAACCTTGTTGCTGGAAGTTGAAGATGCAAGAAACCATGAATGGAACTTCCAATTTTCATCACCATCTTCCTAATTAAAAGCTAGGGTTTCATGGTGAGGGTGATGGGTTCGTGACAAAAACGAGAGGGAGAGGGAAAGAAGATCACCACCTTAAGCTTGCAATTTTACTTCATCATCTTCATCAATTTAGAACTTTTAGGGTTTCATGTATGTATGTGTGTGTTAATCGATTGAAACAAAGGAAAGGGGAAACAAAGAAACACGTATTGTACCATTAAAACAAGGGTGGCTTTTCTTTTTAAGTCTCAAAATGGTATTTAATCTCACTCCCGATAATACACGGGTATTTATCTGTTAAAAGATATTTTTCGTATTTGATTCGGTAAACCACACAATGTCCGAATTAAATAATAAACCTTGTTTCGGGACCCTGGTCATAAAACAGACCCAACGGACTAATAAAATTACATAAATATTTAATAAATAACTATTTCATTAAAATACACTTTAAACTCTTAACGGGCAAAACGGTAAATTTCACCTAGGCCCAAATTCAAGATGTTACAAATCTACCCCCCTTAAAGAAATTCCGTCCTCGGAATTTAATCAATCATAGTCAACACGGGTTCTGGGTATCTATCATCACTACACCAGGTCACAACAATAAGAACCAAGTCAGAACACGTCTTATGATCACACGCGTTACTAGGTTCAGTTAATTACTCCAACTATCAAGTTAAAAAAACTCGCCGGTCTAATTCCCGTTATTTAATTTTTTTTTTCCAACACATCATCCAGGTTAAACATAATCTACCAAATAAGATTACCATTTCAAAACATCAACAGATCACAATACATATCAAAATCACATTACTTATATGCATACAAGTCACATTGTACACATGGGTCAAAAGTCAATATAAACTGAAAATGTCACCAAATCACTGGTCGATGTCAGTTGCACACTATTTTGTTTATGAACACTAAGTTCACGTCAAAGATCCGGCACTTTATGTCAATCAATCTCATTTTGGGGTTATTCCTAATTCAATTCCACCAAATTTCAGAATTAGTTAAGTTCGGGTCACAGGTCAAACTAACACTAAACTTTATACACGAGGAATTTAGCCAATTCCTTAGATATTATAACGCTAGGTAAACACCAATCACAGCAAAGTAACCCGAATCCTGCAATTAAATACCTAATTCAAACTTGATATTTAAGAATTTTATCAAATTCTACGTAACTACGTCGATATTCACCCGATAATTCGTCACGTAATTCGTGTCCGACACTACTAAAGTTACCTCCGAAACGTCAACTCTCAGTCAAAATCCTCCGAAAATCAAAATAAATGATCAATCACGTCTAGTCTATCACTTGCTACATCTCCTCCGACTCTCGAAACTACTGTATGATTTACCACAATGTATTTCCGTTGGCCAGACGTAATACATTATCCCAAATCATATTTTCATTTGAGTCACTTAGTTAAGGAAATCCTATATTGTATATTGTACTGACATCCACTTAAAATACACTTTTCTGCTAGGCATTAATATATTAATATCTTATGATAATTCACTATATCATTAGTACACAAGTTCCATTTAACATGTCTTCAACCCTTATGTCGTTATTTACAGACTGTTACCTAACAATACCAGATTTAATTATTCTAAACGACATGACACCATTAAATTCAACTTATTAGTCAACTATATTACAACTCTCATTCACAGATCTAACACTAATTATAGATTCTCACCATTCAAAGTGTCGGAGACAAAGATCACTTTATCAAATTCCTAACAAACTTATCAATTATTGTCTATGATAAGTTATTATCTTCTATTTTTTTTCCCCAATCAATTCTTTCGGTGAGAGATATACTAAGTTCCTCATAATCGACATAATAACATAATTAGCACAATATAGCCGATATCATTACAACTTTTCAACCCAAATATTCAACCTTGTTATAACAATATACCATTCACTCCTATCACTGAAAAATTGTAATAATCGTTAAATCTTTAAATTCATCAATTAGAATTTACACAAAGATTTATCACAATAACCAATTAACATTGAGAGTGTCATTTTCCTGTTTCAAACTCCCTCAACGCACTAGTCATACTGACAATGTTCAACAAGTTCCAAAAATTCTCAGTTTCAAAAATCACTAGTAACTTATAAGTCGATTTTATTTCTAATAGATCTCATTATCATTTACAAACGCACTTATAAATTAACACAATAGTCTACAAACTATTTCTCAGATTTACAGATTTCGCAACACAATTGCTAAACCAATAATTATCATTTAGATCCTTGAAACCACCATAGTCACAAAATTATCACATGTAAGGATTCTTACTCAATCATGCACTAAATATAATTCAATCATATTTTCAAATCTTTACCATGCTTCACAATTCTTAACACATGCTTGAGATAAATCACATCCGTGGTCTAGGGTTTCCCAACTTCTATCTAAGCACCACTTAGAATCACCACCCACACTCCAACCGAACATTCATATAAATAACATTAATTCTAAACAATCTTCTTAGAGTTACTAGACTAGGTAATCTAACACGATAAAGCACTGCACTCATGCCCATCATAGGAAAGAGTAAGGCTTTCTAATAACAATCAAACACTATCCTATTTTAAGGGAGAGAATGTCTACTCTTCACACTATTCTTGTTTAATTCCATATCATGAGAGTACATATTAAATTGTTAACATCATCGTCACAGAAAGGTAGTTTCGGTTATTCTAACATGATGGGACTCTGATCACAACCAATTCTATTTCTTTTCATTGTCTTGATATTCACAATATGGACTATAGAAGAATCACCGTTCAGGTTAAAAGTTCCCCTATCTTCTAAAAGGACAACACATGGAGTATCACCCACACTCACTGTCTAAGGGTCACCACAAAATTTACACAGAATCCAAAGAAAAGGAAAACAATTCCTTATGACATCACTATGGGTCATGCACAACTAGTCTAGTCATACATTGCAATACAACAAGGAAAATATCACACACAACATTTCAGATACGATTTATATACATGCAAATCATATATAATATCACAACAAAACACAGGGTTCAAGTCCTTCATCATAAAACAAATGGACTACTATCCAATCCCGATCCTTATGGGTCACTACGCATGTCTTATTAGTCAAAAGAAAGGGAATACATTTCGTACAAGTTCTACTCAACTTTATCATATCATGCATAACGCTACATCAAGACTGACACAATAGAAAAGCCACAGTCAATTCACATGAACTATAACAATAAAATCACAAAGAGCATGGCAAACATGTCACATGCAATCTTATCTGATGTCACAGAGAACAGAGAACATGGCAGTCAATTTGCACAATACTTGGAAACAAGTTATAGGAAACAAGATCCCAATCATATTAATGGTAGTTCCAGACACATCTGTTGTGACTGGAACCGTCAGACCATCACTTACTTCTACCTTAAAGGAAGAAGTAATCATATCAAAAGGCCACTTCAACTAATCACAACAAATTACAAAAACAGACAAGCATTTGTTCACAAACAAATAATACAATAATAACTACGACAATGTAAAAAAGACATACCTTTATTAATAAGAAGACATCTTCTCATCTATCAACACATCGATCTCACATGCACCCCAGACCCCACCTCAACACTAGTGCCTCATCACTGAAGTAACTGTAGTCGAAATCAATTCCGATTGTCACAATTCCATCTCATTTATCTTTTTCATTAAATCTCGTAATTCCTTGGATCACTGGATATTTGGAATTTATCTATCTCAATACTTTGACACGATGCTCATCAATACTTTGACACGATGCTCATGACTAGTTAAAATCAATCTTAAAATCATCTAACGGAGCTTTGACAATGTAGAGGGTCAACGGGGCATTTGCAGGGTTTGATCAATCTCCATACCTGTCTTATCACAACATCTCACAGAAAAGCTTAGTAGATAAACCGTTAGTACCTATCACTAACCACCATTATCTAATCATGTAGCACCTACATTCACTTATCCATTTCCCCCACTTATATGCTTGACACAACTCAGGGTTTGGGAACATGACACTCGCGTGTACATGCTGCCAAACCTATGCTCTGATACCAAGTTTTAACACCTCAGATTTTTTAAATTTTTTTTTATTTTTTTTTTTGAAATACACAGCGGAAGTCAATTATTAACTATTAATTACACATATAGTCATATTTCACAAAATCACTGGTGTTACTTAATTACAGATCATGTTGTAAAGTCGTTTACATAAAACATCAGAGTGACACTGTGTCAAACATCTTCATTTGCCCTGCTATACCCACCGAAATCCACTAATACACACCTACAAGGCAAAACACTGTGGGGGAATTAGCGCACCGCTAAGTGAATGGAAATATCAAATAGGATATCACTATAAGCTCTAAGCACAGCTTAAGGTCACAAGTCACAAGCTACTAAGTCACTAGCACAGAATTGATCACAAGAGGACCGGCGGCCTGGCCGGGCCATTAACTACTAGCTGATCGGGCTAGAGTTTACCGATAGTTCTTAATACTGAAACACTGGTATAGTCTTCCAGACGTGACGCACTCGTCATTCACACTATACCACCACATCAGTAACACAAGAACCCAACCCAATTCCTATCGTACAAGACACCCCGCTAGGAATGGTTGACCTCTTCCGTCGCACACAACACCTCGACGGGATCACTGAGTGTACACATAATCACGTAATATCACAGTCACTGGTCACTGACTAAAGGCACAATCTAATCATACATATCACTGGTCACTGGGAGCATATCATTAATCATAGCACAAGACACAATACTGTCTTAGCACTATATAACAATATCCGAAAGGATAGTCCCACTCACTGATACCAGCACAACTCAGTGATCTAATGTTACTGAGTCTTCATTCCCACTTTGTCACCTAAAAACAATACGCACACGTTAGTAAATCGTATTTCACTTACTAACTTTACTACAATATCAAAATCACTTAACACAATACAAGCGATACATGTTGTCTCGTACACGGCACCATACGAAGTATATATATATATATATATATATATACACACACACACACACTATACATATATACATTATATGTATATATATATATATATATGTATATATATATACACTCTTATATATACATATATATATACACACACTTATATATTCATACTAAAAACATGTCCAAACGAGTGGGTCAAGGGCAAAATGGGCAATCAACACATATATGCATATATATATATATATATATATATATATATATATATATATATATATATATATATATATATATATATATATATATATATAAATCATACAATCTCACATGTGCATACAATTATATTTAATCCTACACAATATCAACTTAGTACCAATTAAAAGTCCCAATTTATGCAAACGGGTCAAGGGTTAAACGGGCGAACAAACCAACACATGAACCACAAAATATAGGCACAACAGGGCTGCAAAAACAGCAGCAAATAGCAGCAACAAGGCTGCAAAAACAGCAGCTACAGCTGCGAAATTGCTGCAGAAACAGTAGCCGCAAAAAGGCTGCACAGTACCAGCAGAAACATGGGTTTTTAACCCCCAATTTCATGTCTTTTGAGCAGTTTTTTTTAACCAATTAACAAGTTCACAACAAGCACATACAAGAATATAACAATTAGCAATCATAAAACAAGATTAATATCATACACGAATCAAGTGATCACCAAATTATAATTTGCACAATTACCACACTTACACAATTACGACCCAAACTAAAACTCACAAAATGGGTCAAGGCTAAAATGAGCGAAACTAAAATATTCCTAAATAAACACGAACGGTTCGGGGTCGAAACGGGTAAACCAAACCACCTCGTGCACCAAAAATGCAAACCACCGCCACCGGCCACCAACCACTACCGCTGGCCGCCAGCTACAGCCGCAGCGGCGGCAGCCGCCCAAGAAAATAGCAGCGGCAGCAGGAAAACAGTAGCAGCAGCCGTGGGCTGCTCACCCACAGTTCATCCCCATTTTTTTTTTTTTCAGTTTCTTGCAAAATTGAGCCAAGTACAAACCACAACAACTTATCTTACACCAATCAAGCATATTCAAGTAATTTCATTATCAAAAATCAAAGATTCAAGCACAATTTTGCATCTTTTATAATTCTATCAAAATCCTAACATAACAAGGATAAATACATAATTTAAAGACAAACCTTGTTGCTGGAAGTTGAAGATGCAAGAAACCATGAATGGAACTTCCAATTTTCATCACCATCTTCCTAATTAAAAGCTAGGGTTTCATGGTGAGGGTGATGGGTTCGTGACAAAAACGAGAGGGAGAGGGAAAGAAGATCACCACCTTAAGCTTGCAATTTTACTTCATCATCTTCATCAATTTAGAACTTTTAGGGTTTCATGTATGTATGTGTGTGTTAATCGATTGAAACAAAGGAAAGGGGAAACAAAGAAACACGTATTGTACCATTAAAACAAGGGTGGCTTTTCTTTTTAAGTCTCAAAATGGTATTTAATCTCACTCCCGATAATACACGGGTATTTATCTGTTAAAAGATATTTTTCGTATTTGATTCGGTAAACCACACAATGTCCGAATTAAATAATAAACCTTGTTTCGGGACCCTGGTCATAAAACAGACCCAACGGACTAATAAAATTACATAAATATTTAATAAATAACTATTTCATTAAAATACACTTTAAACTCTTAACGGGCAAAACGGTAAATTTCACCTAGGCCCAAATTCAAGATGTTACAAGAAAACCATAAAAGAATTAGCAGAAGAAGAATCATCACAAAACACTTAGACAAGATATGTCTATCAAGGACATAATTGTTTCTTGTGTTATCTACATCAAGCACGCATATTCAGCTGACATCGAAGACTAAGTTGAAGAGAAAAGAACACCAGTAAGTGATTGACAAGTGACCTTACAAGACAACCAATGGAATGCAGAGGTGTATCACACCCGCAGTTCGTGTATACCCTTTCTCAACGCTTTGGGAACACAAAATTCTAGTTGTTTATTCAAATAATGTGTTCATCCATTTTGGGGTGTTCCTGAATTAGCTTCAGTTTGAAAAGGAACCATATGATTCCTTACATAGTTGTCGGGTGAAGTACAAACATCCATTTTAATTAGCGGATAATAGAACATTAACATGGTTAATATGTTCTCTATAAAAAGATAACTCCACTAATGTTTTAGATGGTGGTGTGTGATTTGAATTAACAAAGTCTGTAAAAACTTGTATATACTATCTGTGTGTCTGAGCTATCAAAATATAATCTGCATCAACCGGTTATTTACTGCTTTAAAATAACCGTGATTTTTTGAAATGTTGATCAATAAAAGAATAAGTCGAAGATTACTTGAACTCATGTTAACTTTATTTGATTAATTATACTTAACTGTGTTAAAACTTTTTTAATTAGCAATAGAATTGTATTAACTAATCTACAATACTTTCGGTTGTTAATCGGGACCAACATATAGTGAGTCTCTGTCTTTTTTAGTAAGTATGATGTTTAAGTCACGATTGATTTCTCATTCGGTTTTGGAAAAAAAAATATGGCGTAAAGCTATCTATAAGTAAGAGATGGATGAGAACGCCTCATTCTTCTTGTATATTGAATGTGAGCATCTGGATGCGTCTTATGTTTTCAAATGGTGTGAATGTGTCGTTTCATGCTTAGTAGTTCGGACTTCCTTTTTAAAAAAAATTATTTTTAGTACCTGATGTGACATTTTATTTCAATTGGCGTATTGGCTTGTGATAGTTGTCGTTTAATAATTTATTTTTAATATAAATTTGATGTGATATGATTATTTCTTTTTTGAAAAAATGATGTTTATGTATTTATTTCTTATAAAAAATTTTGTTACCAATTCTACTGATTTTTTTTTCATTCAGGACAATTATTTTGTAAATTTTAACAAATGAATACTGAACAATAAAATTGTGAATGATGTATATGTATAAATTTTAAGAATAGTTTTTTATGTTCAAAAAAATATATGTTAAAATAAATGTTCCAAAAATAAACAAATTTATAACACACATGTAATTTTTTTGCCAAGATGATTGGTAATTGTTATGTACAAAAATAATCGATCATATATGAAAAAACAATGTTACACTAATATTAAACAAATATCTAATATGACATATACAATTAAACTAATGAACTTTTATAATCCACCACAAATCAATACCGCAATAACTTCAATGTGTGGGCCTCTTCACTCGTTTCTACTACTTGCAATTTACAATGGGCAGAGGCAAGGTTGCAAAATTGCTATTTGGTGATTAATTGGGTGAGAATTTAAAAAAAGTAATTGAAAATTCGAGGATTAATCAAGAATTAATCGGATTAACTTTAAATAATAAATATTAAAATAATATCAAAATTATATGTATAAATATAGAAGAAAATCGTAAACATTGACATCAATAACATAAGAGTACTCGGTGTCCACTACAAAATCGACCGTCCCCCCTAAATCGACGCCGGGATCGACGGTCGGTCGACACCGGCACGGCGTCGATCCCGCCGTCGATTTCCAGCCTCCAAAAGTCGACGGTGAGTTCCAACGGCTGAATTGTTTGAAATTTTAAAAAACTAGCCGTTTAACGGCTAGTTTTGGTAAACGGCTAGTTTTGGTATTTTTTTTTTCTTTTTTCTTTTTACTCTATAAATAACACTACATTTTATCATTTTAACACACACACACACACTCATTATTCACCTTTCACCACATTTTATCTTTATTCATCAATTTTTTTTTATTTTTTTCCCAAAATATGTCGTCGTCTTCGAGTACTTCCGGCGACTCGTTCACAAACTATACACTAAACGTACTTGAAAATTTATCCGGTGAAGAAGAAGTTAACTCACGTCATTATATACGTCGAAATCATTATGAAGCACATGATCGTTTGATGGACGATTATTTTAACGAGGGTTGCAAATATTCGGCTGATAATTTCAAACGAAGATTTTGAATGCGGCGATGTGTTTTTCTTAGGATTATGAATGATATTCTAAGCTACTCAGCAAATCCATTGCCGTATTATTTTAGATGGTTTCATCGAAGACAAGATACACGTGGTAAGTGGAGTATTAGCCCACATTTGAAGATGACAGCCGCGCTACGTCAGCTAGCATACAGTTATACACCGGATGCGTTGGATGAGTATCTTCAAATGTCTGAACGAGTTGCTCGGGAATCTCTACACAACTTTTGTAGGTGTATCATTGATTTGTATGATAACGTGTACCTAAGAGAGCCTACTTTGCACGACATTCACTGTTTGTATGAAGGTCATGAAAGGATTCATGGTTTTTCGGGCATGTTGGGTAGTATAGATTGTATGCACTGGGCATGGGCAAAATGTCCAGTTGCGTGGAGAGGACAGTATATGCGAGGTGATCACAGTCACCCAACTATTATGCTTGAAGCGGTCGGTCTCGTATGATAATTGGATTTAGCATGCGTATTTTGGTGTTGCGGGTTCAAACAACGATATTAATGTACTAAACACTCGTGATTTGTTCAACTCAATGCTTAATGAGGAAATGTCTGACGTTCCTTATCAAATAAACGGGGTTCATTATAGCAGGGGGTATTATTTAGCTGACGGTATTTACCCAACTTGGGCGGCATTTGTTAAGGGATTTTCAAGTGCCGTTGACGAAAAACGTACTTACTTTACAAAGAAACAAGCGAGCGCTCGCAAAGATGTTGAAAGAACGTTTGAGATCCTACAAGGCCGTTGGCATATTCTTCAGCAACCCGCACGAGCTTACGAAGTGAATATAATGAGACAACTAATGTACACGTGCATCGCGATACACAACATCATTATCGAAGACAATGGATACAACCTTGCTGAGAATGATTGGGTAGTTGAGCCCGTCCAACATATACAACGTACGTGGATCGATAGGTGTGACGCTCGTGCAAGAAGAACAAGGGAGTTACGTGATAGAGAAGTGCATGAAGGCATACGATCTGATTTGGTTGAACATTTGTGGGATCTTCGTGACGACTTATGAATTTTATTACGTACTAGTTTATTTTATGAATTTTATTAAATGTAATGGTTTATTTTATGAATTTTAATAAATGTAATAGTTTATTTTAATAAATGTAATAAATGTAATAGTTTATTTTATGAATTTTAATAAATGTAATAGTTTATTTTATGAATTTTAATCAATTATTTAGTTTTTATATTATATTAGTTAAATACAATATTTAAAAATCAATTTAAAAAATAAAAAATAAAAAATGGACACTGAAATAGACACTGTGGACACCTCCACCTTACACACTGTCAGCCAATTTCAGTGTCAAAAATGGACACTGAAAAATCGACACGGACACCTCGTGCTCTAAGTGTCTAAAATCATTTATTTCATTCAAAAACTCTATAAATCTTGTTTAAGTTCATGTTAAAATGTAGATCATTTTTTTACTTTAATCGACTTTGATCAACTATTCCAATTTTAACTCATTAATCGACATTGATTGATTAATTAGACGACTTTAGAATATTAGAATAGTATGTTTTAAACAATGAGTAATTAAAGATTAATCGGAGTAAAATATATGAGGTTTTTTAAAAACAGTAGCCAGAGGTAAGAAGGCATAGTCGAGGGTGATGTCATCAAAATAAAAAATTTGGTCTAACATGCCAGCTCGTTCAATGGTTAAAGCCAATTTGTGAAATCGATCTCTCAAATTGCATACAAATCCAAGTCAAACATTTGTTCGGCTAAATATAAGTTATTTTATTACATAATGAATAACAAAAATTTCATTTAAATTACAACAAACACGAGAGAAAACAAAAGAGTGAACCCACTACCTCATGCGCACGTTATCCCACATCACTCCAAACCCTAATTCCAAAGACCCTTTCTCTACTCTCTAGTTTTTATTTTTCTCGATAGAATGAGTCACATGAGCGTTTTTTTACTCAACTTACATGTTAAATTTTTTTATACAAATTGTTATTCCTCTCAACTTTTACTAAAAATTGTGCCATATAAAGGCGAAAAAACCAAATAGCTAGTACTCCGTAATATGTTAAAATTAATTTTTACGGTCCATGTTACCTGAGAAGGAAAATACTTTTCACACACATATGCTTGACCTAATCTAATTATCTTGTGATCGTTTACGGCTAGTGAAGTTTGAACTTGATACTTTTTACGAGGATATCATGACTCTAACTACTAGTATACGGTCGTATGAATTACCAAGTTAGATGAAATAATGCATATATAGTCTTAGATCACTCAAGGTTTTAAAGCTACAAAATTGTAATAAATGACACGCATCTTGCATACGCTAGCTGCACGAAATATTTGTTTATGTTAAATTATGTTATAAATACTACTGTACAAAAATCTCTAACAAAGATTCAAATTCAATCTCCTTGAATTACACTTTGATGCTCCGCCTATTAAAAAAATAAAAACTAGAGAAAAGACCATATAATCTTTGTTAGATACACCCTCAACCACAAAAACCTATTTCCAAGCCAAGTAGCCAACTAAACAGTTGCTATAAAAAGGTACCCAAAGGGTATTCACTATTCTCAGGATTAAGATCAGTTTTTTTTTTTTTTCATCTACACTTGTTTCTCTATTATTTAAAGACCGTATTAACTAATTTATCTTTATACAAATAAGGGCATATATGTCGAATCGATGGTGGACAGGACAAGGTAATCTAGCCGGAGTTGACCCATCATCGGGTGGTTCGTTGAGTCTAAAGAAGCGAGATCTAGGCATATCGATGAACGAGAACAACACAAGTGAAGAAGATGATAGAGATAACAACAGCGATGATCCAAGAGAAGGTGCGATTGAGACATCAAACAGACGACCTAGAGGCCGTCCACCTGGATCGAAAAACAAACCTAAACCCCCGATAATCGTAACAAGGGACAGCCCTAACGCGCTTCGTAGCCACGTTATGGAAGTTGAAAGTGGAACTGATATAGCTGAAAGTATAGCTCATTTTAGTAGAAAAAGACAAAGAGGGGTTTGTGTTATGAGTGCAAGTGGGACAGTTATGAATGTAACTTTAAGACAACCAACTGCACCTGGATCAGTTATGGCGTTACAAGGACGATTCGAGATTTTATCGTTAACCGGAGCTTTTTTACCTGGTCCAGCTCCACCTGGGTCAACTGGGTTGACCATTTATTTAGCAGGAGGTCAAGGTCAAGTTGTGGGTGGGAGTGTTGTGGGCTCGTTGGTTGCATCAGGGCCAGTAATGGTAATTGCAGCCACATTTTCTAACGCGACATACGAAAGACTTCCTGTTGAGGATGAAGAGGAAGGAGATGGTGTGGTGCAGGGTGGGATGGGTGGGGGTGGTGGCCGTGGATCTCCACCTGGGATCGCGATGGTAGATCAGCCAATGCCGCCACAGGGGTATAATTTGCAGCCGAATTTGATGCCTAATGGTGGAGGACAAATGAACCATGAACCATTTGGTTGGGCTCATGGTAGGCCTTCATATTAAAGGTAAAGTTAAGAAGGATTACTACTACTATTACTTTACTATGCTGAATATTTTAAAACTATATTTAAACTTAAATAAGGTGTAGTGTGATGTTAAATTAAGTAAGAATATATAATATAATATATTTTGTATTGATAATGTTCAGGATGTAATCATGTAAGGAAGTAGTATTAAATTGGAACTCCTGAATTGTATATTTTGCTTATATTGTTGTTATGGGAAATATATGCACTCAAGCAATTAGAAGAGTAGTGAAATATATACTAATACTAATTTTATGGTATTTAAATTAACTTATTTTAGGGTATATATGTTTTGTTTATGAATGTGAGTTTATTTATCCAATCCAATAGTTTTATATATGAGGATCAAATATAATGGCAAACTAAACAAATATATTGATTATTGGGTTTCTGTGGTATCTTAATTTCGTATATTTTTATCAAAAATGTTTAGCAAGTGTAAGTTTAAACTGATAATCATTAGTATTGCTATCAATTCTATTAAGAGTGGTATTAAGTACTCCTAATTAATTATCAATTCTACATATCAATTCTACATAAACTATTAAGAGTGGTATTAAGTACTCCTAATTAATTAATTAATTAATTAATAATTATATAATAATAATGATATATTAGTATATGTACATATAACATCAAAATAATAGAGATGCATGATACACATATATATCTCAGTGATCATGCTTTTTGGTCGCTTATATATTCAAAGACACCTCTATGTATAGGTGTGCTCTTAAAGTTTGCTATATGATATATATTTTTTTCATTCAAAAAAATTAACTAACATATAAGTAGGTGTAACATATTTTATAACTTCTTGTTATGTGTACAGTAAGAGAATGAATTTGAAATTGATATTTTGAATTATTCTTGAATAATGAACACTTTCTCAGTAAAACGAATAACATTTGTGTATAGGCAAATTATTCAACAAAGCAGGGATTTTAATTTGTATGACAATTGTTGTGTCCCTTTAATGAAACCAATTCCTAGATATATAGACAGAAATTCGGTAATGACCGCAACGAAGTCGAGACGGACTAGTCACTAAAACGTCAAAAGGGGCGTCGCAACGGACGCCGTTTACAATCACGTTCATATCTCACATTAGTGAGATTGAGTATTGTTGTTGTTGGATGTATCTTTTCTTAATGATAGTGGATATTCAAGTAGTTGTGGAACTTGTGTTTATTGTTAAGCAAATTTGACAAGTTATCAAGATTTGCACCAACTCCAACTTGTTTTAGTGTAAAAAGCCACTTATAGTCAAAGACACATAAGAATTAAACAAGTATCCTTAATTGGATATGTACGATCATTTTTAATTGAAATAACCAAATCCTATCCAGGAAAAGAGAAGCAATTTTTATAATGAAAATTGTAATCTCAAATTGTAATGAATATATACATTAATAGAAAAAATTACCCATATAGTCAATGTGGTTTCTTAGTCACTAAATTTTTATTTTCGAAGTAGATAGTCACCATAGTATTCATCAATTACGCTGTTGATCTCTGTCACTTTTTTTTAGAACGACAAAATATTATTAAGCTATCACTTCTCTAGCGAGACACTAGGGAGGGGCGCAAACAAAACAATTACAATGGCTTAGAAAGCCAATCGGACCAACTAATGTTATTTTTTGCCTCTATCCGTAATCCAATTAAAAGAGTACAAACTAATTAAGTAAAATCTCTCTCCTTTCTTCATCCTTGTCGAATCAAAAAGTGAAGCATTGCGAAACCTCCATAATAACCAAAGAGTTGATCTCTGTCACTAGTAATCATTAGGTTAATCCCATTAAGTGTAACACTTAACAACACTTTTCTACATGTCGATGACACTTAACGGGGTATATAACCACCGAACTATTATATTGGTTGAGTGGTAAAGAGCTTCAATTGGTCCTGGACTTGTATTCTTGAAAAAATAGGTGCAAGTTCGGATTCTGGGGGAGTTTTTTTTCAAAGTTGTGCCTCTGGTATCCTTCACTCTGTGCGGGCCAAGCACTTAACTTAAATCATTCCGGGTACGCTTTGTGCGATGGTTGCGAGGAGCTTCTTCATAACGGGTGTGTGAGTGGCAAATGAGATGATTCGATGCCAAAATTGTCGTTCTAAAAAAAAAAAAAAAAAAAACTTAACGGAATAAGTAGAAAAATCCGGTTAAATGTTGACGATTTTTTTTTTGTTTTGCCAAAATACATAACATAAAATTAAGATAGATATTATATGATGTTCAAGAGAATTATAATTGATACAGATCCTACCATTCTCTTTGATTAGATATGACAATCTACTTGTGTTGACACACACAAATACCTTGTCAAACAAACACAAACCGATTACAATAAAATAGACCTCAAAACAAACCAATTAAAATGCATAAACAAACACAAATGCAAGCATGTGTGAAGCACAAAAATGAACCATTCTAAGCTTCTATTATAATCTTAAGCGTTCACACTTGACCGGATTGAATTAACTGTTCTTAATGAGAAGTCGGAGGTCCACTCGGAAGCAATCTCTTTATCCGTCGAATAGAGAGAAGTATGACTTTCTCTACTTTTGAGAGTGTTTCACTCTGGGTGGAGAAATGACTTGTTTTTTATTTTCGGATAGGGAAAAGATTGTCTATATCTCACCTCCCTCATACACCACCCATGTGGTATTGAGTTTTTGTTGTTGTTGTTGTTGTGTTGTTATTAGAATTATCAATGATGTAATTATTGAAAACTACAATGACCATCAACGTAAAAAAACAAGTTTAGTGATTTATGTGCAATATGGTGCAAACCACATCAAGCATCCCGATTCTTTTCATATAACAACTATAAATTTAGAATCACTTTAGAAGGATCTTAAGTGGGTCTGTAGTTATCATATTTCTAAATGCAACTTTACATAACCAATCTTAAATCATAGTGTATCTTTAGGTAATCTAGGCACAAGTACAAATAATATGTCACTAAGTGTTGAGTAGTGAAGATTTTGAACAAAAAGAAACGAGAAAATCTGGAGCAAACATCATCTCGCGGATCGCGAAGGTGATTGCGCAGATCGCAAGGTGCAACAGGATCGTAAAGTGCAAGCTTGGAACGCAAGAATGTGTTGCGAGAGTTTGAAAGTTAATTCTCGCGGATTGCGAGGGTGGGATCACGAAACGCAATGCTTGTCTTGGCTAACAGGTTGGCTATTTTGTTCCCTTTTATGTACTATCCTATATTGAACCCTACTGTGCACAATATAAATAAAGAAAAATTTAACTAAACTCTTTTCCATGCGATTGGAGTGGAGATATAATCACGTAAAATCATTTGTCATTTACGTTTCATTTACTGTTAATGCTTTAATAATCCGTTTGTTATTGTGGTTTGTGATTGGTGATATCGTGCAAAGGAATTATTAAGCTATCAAATCTCGATGTTCATACGCAGCTGGAAAAGAAAATTCATAGCGGGTTCGTTAATCGTCGGATCGACTTGATATTTGGATTGTAGGTGACAGACACAGTTCTATATGTGGTAAACTTTTGAGATAATCGGACCGTTGAATTTTCATATATGATTTTACGAACTTGCTGTAGTTTCTGCATGAATATCGGGTTTGATGTTGCGAGTGGCCAGCCGATTTGTCTTGAGGAAAATTCGGGCGATACGGATTGGATTTTCAGAGATGTTGATTTGTTATGGGAGCTCAAGATGGTGTTTTCTCTTAGGTATAGGCGTTTAGGTAACAAACGAGAACACATTTATTTGGAAGTCGACAATGGGAGTTATTGGGGAAGTTTGGATACTTGCGGGTTTTGAAAAACCCTGACGAAAGTGTTTGGTTGGATATTCCATGGTATTTGGAATATGCGGGCGAGATTGAGATTCTCTCAGTAAGGAAATTGGTTCTAGAAGGGTGTTAGATAGCACGTGTTCGACTGGTGCTTGGGTAATATGGTTGATGGTTTGTTCAACAAATTAGGCGATTTTTTTTTCCAGGATGACCAATTAGGAATCTTTAGGCGATGAAGGGAGTGGATGATCTTGTAATTCTCAGGATTTGAGCTTTCTAGCTATTATTGAGTGTGTCGGGAACTAGGTGGGAGTTTCGTAATCGACGAAAGTATCGAGCTAGTGGGAATTATACGACTAATTGAAGTTAAACAACTAGTGGGAGTTGTGGAGATGATTGTGCGACGTGGTTCTCCAATTTTGCAAGATTAGTGCATCGATTCCAGATAACATTAGGGAATTGGGTACCTGATTTAATCTTCATTAACAAATATATTTACGATTGAAAGGTAGTACGAACCAGATTCTTCTCGAGTAGCAGTAGTTTATTTTCTTACTCGTATAGTAAGAACGTGTTTAGGATGAGAAGAGGTGTTCGTGAAATTAATAGCTATGAGGATGATCAGTGTACCAACGTGAAAGCAGAAATTTGAATGGTATAGATTTCAAGGTTGGGACTGCGCTATCACCTGAAGCCTTGATGAATAGTCTATGAGGGCGTCTGTCGGGATTTTCTAAATGCTGTGAAGGAAAATCAGTGATAGATGAAAACTCTGTTCCGAAGATCGTTGACATGTCGGTGGTAGGATCAGACATAGCTAGAGTGATGAGTGAGGCAATTTAGTCTCCTTATATAATCATGTACTTGAAAATCCTGTAGACTACAGGTATAGATGAAAATCATGTAGTCTCCTTGAACTAAACCCTTCCTAATGTGATTGAAGCTGGCATATAACTACGTAAAATCCTTATGTTACGGTTTATTTATAGTTTATTGTTTATTTATTAGTTTATTGCTGTTTTTTTATCTACATGTCCTTTTGGGTCCACTATTTCTTAAGAAGAAGGTTTTTTTATTAGGAGTTCAATTTTAACATTAATCCATATTGTATGCGATTAATAGACAAAAATAGTTTAGATATTTTTTATAAAAAAACAAAATTCTTATAACATAATTTTTTTTCTCGAAAATAGAATAAGAAAAACAAAGGAGCATACACAAATAGAGAAAAAATAATTTACTATCCACAAATAAATTAACTTATCATCGAGTATATTTTTTACTTTTTACAAAACTGAAAAATTGCACGTCCAGAAGAATATACACGAAAATCCGACACGTAATTATTATAACATCTACTAATAAAACATAGAGTAAGTAAACACTACTGGATGATGATGTCATGCGAACATCATGCTGATGTGAATATTCACTATAATTATTATTATTATTATATATTTTGAAAATATTTTATTCTTTTTTTACAAAAAAAGAAAAATTATATCTTGAAATAACGCGTGACCTTCCTACCTCATTGTGATATGCTATTGGTGCTGAAGGAAAGAACATATATATAAAAATCAAATACACACGATATCGCGCATAGACACACAAGCGCGCGCACACACACACACACATATATATAGTGAAAGGATCGAGAGAGTGAAGCAACCCGTCCTAATTCATCTGGACGAATACATTACATTTGGTTACATCGCGAGGTACTTGACCTCTATATGATACATTTTACAAACATTGCATTCGTTTTTAAAAAGACAAACTTTCATTACATCTAAAGTTGACGGCATGCATACCATTTCATAATATATCCAACTATAATTGACTTAATAATAATCTTGATGAACTCAATAACTCGAATGCAACGTCTTTTGAAATATGTCATGAATGACTCCAAATAACATCTCTAAAATGAGCAAATGCACAACGGAAGATTTCTTTCATACCTGAGAATAAACATGCTTTAAAGTGTCAATCAAAAGGTTGGTGAGTTCATTAGTTTATCGTAAACACTCATTTCCATCATTTTAATAAACCACAAGATTTCAGATATTTAATTGTACACATAACCCGAGTACATAATGACACGCGTAACCCTCAAATTAAAATTCATTCATATGGTGAACACCTGGTAATCGACATTAACAAAATGCGTCTTGAATATCCCCATCATTCCGGGACTCTCATCAGACATGATAAAATCGAAGTACTAAAGCATCCGTAACCCGGATGGGGTTTGTTAGGCCCAATAGATCTATCTTTAGGATTCGCATCAATTAGGGTGTCTGTTCCCTAATTCTTAGATTACCAGACTAAAAAGGGTGATATTCGATTTCGATAATCCAACCATAGAATGTAGTTTCGATTACTTGTGTCTATTTCATAAAACATTTATAAAAGCAGCGCGTGTATTCTCAGTCCCAAAAATATATATTGCAAAAGCATTTAAAAAGGGAGTAAATGAAACTCACCAACCTTTTGGTTGACACTTTAAAGCATGTTTATTCTCAGGTATGAAAGAAATCTTCCGCTGTGCATTTGCTCATTTTAGAGATGTTACTTGGAGTCATTCATGACATATTTCAAAAGACGTTGCATTCGAGTCATTGAGTTCATCAAGATTATTATTAAGTCAATTATAGTTGGATATATTATGAAATGGTATGCATGCCGTCAACTTTCGATGTAATGAAAGTTTGTCTTTTTAAAAACGAATGCAATGTTTGTAAAATGTATCATATAGAGGTCAAGTACCTCGCGATGTAACCAAATGTAATGTATTCGTCCAGATGGATTAGGACGGGTCGCTTCATGTGGTATCAGAGCGGTGGTCGTAACGAACCAGGTCTTGCATTAGTGTGTCTAACTAGTAGTTGTTAAGATGCATTAATGAGTCTGGACTTCGACCTAGTAGTTGTTAGGTTACATTAATAAGTCTGGGCTTGAACCTGGTCTACATTTTAAAAGTTTTGCTTACCGTTCTTTGTCAAAAAATATCTACCTATCATTTTCAGTCTCAACACATCTTATTGCAATTATTGCATAAATTGTGTACAGGCGAATTCATATCCCATCAAATTCAACTTTGTCTGATACGTTTCCTTAATTCCCTCCGTAATCAACGGGATCTTCTTTACTATACACAGGTATTCTATGTAATTAGAATATCACCCTATATGCGAAAATCATTTCATATCGAAAACCCTTTATCTAACCGTACATGACGGAACTCATAACTAGTTCAAATTCCTCGAATTCCGATAGCTATTCCGATATGAATTTCCACTCTAACTCCGAAAGCCGTGTAACCGGGATGGATCAACTAATTAGCCATCATCAATTCTGGATGAATTGGGGATGAGTTCGTAGTCGACTTAATCAATGGAGACGAGAAGAAGGCGATCCTTTTCACCAACAAAATTTCCCTCTTGGCGATGAACCTGAAGCACTCACCGGCGAACCAATCCGAAACACCATTTCCACCCTCATTACCTGAATATCTCGCCATGATTATATACTATCTCAAATTCAAAAACCTTATTCACCCGCTTGTTCCAACCGCCAATCGTCCCGGAATAATCGAAGAAGTCAATGAGCTTCGCGCCTGAGTAATGATTTTGGAGAATATGGTGCAAAACTTACCAGCTTCAACAACACCACCGGCACCAACAGTACCACCAACATCAACACTAGTACCACCAACAACCCAAGTTTCAACATCACACGTCTCAACATCACAATCCATACCTCGAACTTAATCATCGTTCTACGTATCGTTCTACATCAATTATCTTCGTTCTTCATGACGATTATGTAATCTCTAAAGTCTTAGAGATTATTTATTCTAGCTCAAACCGAAAAGCAAATCAGATTAATATCATATTAATTCATTAAATCTATGATTACATCTGAAGAAAATATATATGTATATATGTTTTCATAAAGATCGTAATTAAAATTTTTTTTTTATAAACTGTTAATGGTGAAAATATTTTAACGGGTAGGTAGTACCCGAGGAATATTTAGATTTCACATTAATAAGTTACACTGTACATTCTTCGAAACTGATTCAACGGTCATTTACTATCCTACTTACAATCACAGATATACGAATCCGTTCACCATAGAATAACTATTTTCATCCAATTTCATATTTGGATTTTGATTTATCAGAATCCAACAAGTGGCATAATGAAGAAAACATTGGACAAAATAAAATTTGTTAGAAACAAACAAATTAACTATGAGAAATTTTGTTAAGAATCCACGCTAACAAAATCCTAGCTAACTGTTCCTAGCTAACTGTTAATTCCTTATTACATTTATTTATCGCAATTTCAATTCTCGCAATTTTATTTATCGTCATTTAATTTCTGTTATTTATTTTACGCACTTTATCGGGACACGTATACAATGTTTTGACATATCATATCGATGTCATCTATATATATTATTTGGAATAACCATAGACACTCTATATGCTGTAATGCTCGAGTTTGCTATATAGGGTTGAGGTTGATTCTTAAATAATATATATACTTTGAGTTGTGATCGAGTCTGAGACATGTATATAATGGGTCACGACACGTATCAATTAATTAGAATATTATATATTTAACTATATATGAATTGTTAAACTATTAATTATGGACTACTAACTGTGGACTAATAACATTGGACAATTAAAATGAATTAAAATATTAATTATAACATATGAAACTAAACATTTCTTCAAGTTTGCCACTTGATTTCATCTTAAACCTCATTTGTATCTGGACGATTACAATCTGCATTAAAACCTTTCATGATTCTTGAAAACACCTCAATCGAGAGGATGAACCAACCGCACTTTATTTATGGAAGAAAAGATTGATGCATATAGTTATGCACCTGAAAACACTCGAAACTTGAGTAAACGTTTAACACGTATCTGTGCTAGCTCCTTTGGCGTTGTTATTACCGAAAATAACAATCAATTCCTTTTTCAAATTAGCCAACTTTGTCACAGCTCCGGCAAATCAGCTTCAATTTTTCGTTCGAATAAGCCTTATTATAACTTTGATATATAAGTTTGCCCTTCATCATCATTACCGGAGAACCGTTTATATCCCATCACATTAGCAGGACACCTACCAGCAACTTCCTTACTCATTGATTTAAGTCTCTCCGAAAACCCATTATAATTATTCATTATAACCCTATCATATACTCATCCATATCTATAACGAGAATTGCCAAACCAATTACCGAGAATTAGCAATCAGTATTTTGAATCTCGCAACATTTCTATGCCAACAGTTATATATGTACATATAACGTTTATCTCTTAGACTTACATACTTGAATGTGAAGTTTCTGAAAAACACCCTAAACTGCGAACTAGTTCTTCGAATTTTGAAAATGCTGATGAAGCAGCAAAAACTGTAAACGATCTTAACAGTCAAAAGTTTGATGATAAAGAATGATACATTAGAAAAGCTCAAAAGAAAATCTGGTACTGAAAAATGAATTGAGCAAACCATGAAGGAGACTATGGACAAATCACAAAGACTAAATCTGCCTTCAAAGAATTCTGATGATTCTGTTTCTGATGAAATCTTTAGCGAATACCTTACTTCTTAATTGCTCTAAATTATTGTGAATGAACTTCTTCATCACAATATGATTCTAAAATTCTAAGATATTATCGTATCTATCATTATGAATATCCTCAATATTTTTGGAGAAATCTTCATAACTATTCTGATCCGATATTAATTACCTCTCCGTATTATCTGTGTTACATCATAAAAGAAACTATTTTAGTTTCTAAATTCTGAAACCTTCAAGTTTAAAATATGAATGTTTTTGAAGTAGTGTTGGGAACTGAAGCATGAGTTAGTATAATATAATGACACTTGATCAACGTGATTATATTACAGTAAGTCATGCTGAGTTTCTAATGAAATGTGATGATTCACAGATCATAACGTCATCATGTGCCACGTTACACGACTCTTACATTCTATCTAATTTATAAACATATCAAGAACATATTTTCTTGATAGTCCTATCTTTTCTCTTGAATTCTGGTAATTTAACCAATCAAGATCGTGCTATTACAATCCCTCTTTTAGAACATTAGTCATGTTCATTCGAAACTCCATACATACAAATTCTGGCCCATTACTTGCTTTATTTAAAGTCGGGAAGAGAAAACAAAAGCATGGAGCTCCGAAATATAAGGGAGAATATAAAGCCCGATAACAACACATAAATTACAAACCATGGATATCAATGTTTATCGCAACATAAAGACACGATAAAATTAAAAATAGTATAACCCCAAGGGCGAAGTAGAAGTAAACAGATTCCTCCGGTGGAAGTTGGAAAAGGAGAATGATTGTTGCGATAGTCAGGATAAGGACAAGGATCAGAACTGGATTAAGCATTTTCACAATCTTTTGAATTTGGAAATTGAGTATAGGAGTGGTAAAAGTAATGGAACGGAAGAAGTTAATTTGTAGTGAAATATCTGATAAAGAAAATCAAGGCAGATTACTGCATTTAATAAAATCCAAATTTTCTTGATTACCGAAGAATCAAATCTTATATAGATTTCGAAGATTTTCTCTGAATCCCTTGAATTTCCGAAAATCAATCATGACTACGTCACCAGTTAAGACGAACCTGCATTATTTCATATCACTCTTTTGTGATAGCTTCACTCGTACTTTTCACATAAACGAATTGTTTTATCCATATTACTCATTGATGATAAAACTCTAATTTCTAGCTCGTATGCGTCATGAAAACATACTTATTGACAGTCATGACCATCCCAATCAAATTTTGGGACGAAATTTCTTTAAGGGTAGGTACTGTGACGACCCGGAAATTTTCGACCAAATTTAAACTTGATCTTTATATATTTCTGACACGATAAGCAAAGTCTGTAAAATTGATTATCAAAATTGCTAAACTGTTTACATGGATTCATTTAACCTTTGACCAGTCCCGACGATTCACGAACAACTATTTGTAAATAAATATGTAAATACATATATAGATATAAATACAAATATAAGTGTATATATAAAATTTTGAATTAATAATATATACGTAATCAATTAGAATTAAAAATGTAGAATAATAAATAGAATAAATAAGTTACTATAATATATATATATATATATATATATATATATATATATATATATATATTTAACTATGATCTATATATATATATTAATTCTATAAATAATTATTATTGTAAGGTATAAAAATTAAATGTTTAAAATATATATATATATATCTACATTAAAAAGGGACATATGTAATATTAATTACAAGTTTAAAAATAGTGTTTTATCAATGTTATTAATATCACCCTCATTTTTATTATTAACATTAATATTAACATTATTAATTGTATTACTAATATTATTATAACATATAACATATAGATAAGAAAGTTGAAATAGGTAACTTGTTATATCATAATTATTACTTGTATTATCATTAGATATTATTATCATTAATAAAATTATCATTATCATATTTTTATAATAATTATTATTATTAATGTTATTATTATTATTATTATTTTTAATAAAATTGTTGATATTTTTTTGTATTATGGAATTATTATTATTTCTATTATCATTAACAAAATATTATTATTAATATTAATATAATTATTATTTGTAATATTATTAATTATTATTATTACTAATATAATTATTATTATTATATTTATTAATTATTATATTAAATATATATAAAAATGGAAAATTGTACAATCCGTTACCTGTGCCCATCAATCTGTAGTTGATTTTGTAATTTGTCTCTAAATTGATTACAAGTCGATTTCAAGCAACAATTTAAAACAGAAATCAATCGCTATATATTGTATACTACAATTCAAAGGATTAAAAGAAATAAATAAAAAGAAAAACACATTATTTCTCTGTTCTTGAACTCAAAACCTCATAACCCAAATTCGAACTCAATTTCAAAAACTAAAAATGTAGAAGTGTTAAGAATCCACTAAACAAACTTCCTGTAAAAATTTAGCTTCCAATTCCTCATATCGGTTACGAATTCGAGAGTCAAACTATACAACTAAAAAGTCAACTGCTTTGTTCTTGCTAAAATTCGAATTCGTTTTGGAGTTTCTGGAACAATTGACGATTGAGAAAGTTTCTAGGAGTAATTTGAAACACAATTCGTGCTATAAATTTTGTCTAAAACGTTCTCAAAATTTGAATCAATATTTATTTTTTTTATGTCGCGACAGCAGGTATGAGTTTCTTTTTTTTCGATTTTTTTTTATTTCAATAACACAACTTTACAATTCATGGTCGTTTACAAGTCATAAACAACTCTATAAATTCATTAATTTAGTTTTTGATGTTGGTTGGATCGTTTGAGCTTTTGAAAATGAAGGAGAATATAGAACAAAAATAGTCAACGGTTAAATACATATGGTTTGGTATTATTTCAGAAAATATGAATTGGTGGAGTGGTATGATGTGTTTCGGGTTAAGTTAGAAGTCGAGGGTTCGAGCCCGAGCCCTGGCGTGAGCAACAATATTTTTTTGGAACTCTTTGTGAGGTAGTTTCTCACTATTATTTATTATTATTATTATTATTATTATTATTATTATTATTATTATTATTATTATTATTATTATTATTATTATTATTATTATTATTATTATTATTATTATTATTATTATTATTATTAATATTATGATTATAATAAAAGTATTATTAAGTATCATTTTTTTTCTAAGTATTATATTTATTATTACAATTATTGTTGTTATTATAAAATGATAATCACCCTCTTAAGAATTGATTAAGATTTAAGACTATGTGTCATGTTATAAAGAATTATAAAATGTTTAAGATTTAGAACACGAACGCAAAGTTAATAGATATATTATGAAGATTCTTTTTATAAAAAGATGATTGATAAAATCATAGGTTATAATTTGAACGTGAACATGAATATAGTTATGATACAAAAATAATTATAGTTATGAATTTTTTTTTTTAAACAAAGTATTATAATTATTAACATCATTACTATTATTATGATTAATATTGTATTATGAGTATCATTATAACAAATAAATAAATATACTTATTACATATACAATGATTATAATAATATTTCATATAACAAACTAATGGTATTTCATAAATACAATACTAATCACATATATATGTATATTGAGATATTAATATAAATAAATGTATAAATATTAATTATTTTTAAATATATATAGGCAAAATAAAAATATATAAAATATAAATTAAGATATAATATAAGTATACGTATTAAAATGAAATTTAGTATAAATTCAATATAACTACGAATATATAAATAATACATATTAATAAATGAAATTTTGTGATTTCCATTATATGTTTTAATATATATACAAATGATATAGGTTCGTGAATCCGAGGCCAACCCTGCATTGTTCAGTTCCGTCGTATGCATATTTTTACTACAAAATATCGTATTGTGAGTTTCATTTGCTCCCTTTTTAAATGCTTTTGCAATATATATTTTTGGGACTGAGAATACATGCGCTGCTTTTATAAATGTTTTACGAAATAGACACAAGTAATCGAAACTACATTCTATGGTTGGATTATCGAAATCGAATATCACCCTTTTTAGTTTGGTAATCTAAGAATTAGGGAACAGACACCCTAATTGACGCGAATCCTAAAGATAGATCTATTGGGCCTAACAAACCCCATCCGGGTTACGGATGCTTTAGTACTTCGATTTTATCATGTCCGATGAGAGTCCCGGAATGATGGGGATATTCTAGACGCGTTTTGTTAATGTCGATTACCAGGTGTTCACCATATGAATGAATTTTAATTCGCGGGTTACGCGTGTCATTATGTACTCGGGTTACGTGTATAATTAAATATCTGAAATCTTGTGGTCTATTAAAATGATTGAAATGAATGTTTACGATAAACTAATGAACTCACCAATCTTTTGGTTGACACTTTAAAGCATGTTTATTCTCAGGTATGAAAGAAATCTTCCGCAGTTGATAATGCTAAAAACGAACATATATTTCATAGCATTATCTCTCAAGGAAGACAAACTTTTAGTTGCAATTGTTCTATTTACAAGTGATATTCGTTTAAATAATAAAAGGTGAAGACAAAAGACAGATTCGACGAATTGAAGACGCAAACGACCAAAAAGCTCAAAAGTACAAAATACAATCAAAGTGATTCCAATTATTGATGAGAAACGTCTCAAAATTACAAGAGTACAAGACGCGAAACGCAAAGTACAAGATATTAAATTGTACGCAAAGACGTTCGAAAATCCGGAATCGAGACATGAACCAACTATCAACGCGCGACGCAACGGAGCTAAAATTACAAGTCAATGGAGTACAAGAATATAATATAATTATATTTAATTATATATATTATATTATATAATAAATAAATAAGCAGCCCACGTTTTTAAAGACTTTTGAGCTCTCCCAGCTGTCCATGCGATCGCATGGCCTGGAAGAACAAAAACCATGCGATCGCATGGCCCTGAAATCCAGGCCTGGTCCTATAAAGTTCGCGAGTTTTGGATGAAATTTACACATCTTTTTCTTCTTCCTTCATACATAAACATATAAATATATATATATATATATATATATATATATATATATATATATATATATATATATATATATATATATATATATATATATTATAATTTTAATTTTAATTTTAATTTTAATTCTAATAATAAGGGTATGTTGGCGAATGTTGTAAAGGTGTAAGTCGAAATTCTGTCCGTGTAACGCTACGCTATTTTTAATCACTGTAAGTTATGGTTAATGTTATTTTTAAATTAATGTCTCGTAGCTAATTTATTACTATGCTTATTTAAGACGAAGTAATCATGATGTTGGGCTAAAAATATTAAGATTGGGTAATTGGGCTTTGTACCATAATTGGGGTTTGGACAAAAGAACGACACTTGTGGAAATTAGACCATGGGCTATTAATGGGTTTTATATTAACTAAACGATACCTCGTTAAATTAATATATAGAATTATAATTTGACGTATTTATATATAACCACATACGCTTGACTGGGTACGGTGGGCGGGATATCTATAAATATCAATAATTGTTCATTTTACCGGACACGGAACTGGATTAATAGTTAATAGACTTGTTGAAATAGGGGTGGGTTACATTCAAGGGTAATTGGTGTAATTGTTAACAAAGTAGTAAAACCTTGATTTACACGCAGTCGATAACCTGGTGTACTCATTAAACAAAGTATTAAGACCTTGTTATAATTCGAATCCCTAATTAGTTGGAATATTTGACTTCGGGAATAAGAATAATTTGGCGAAGGCTTTCGCACTTTATATTTATGACTGATGGACTATTATGGACAAATCCGTATGGACATATCGAATAATCCAAGACAAAGAACAATTAACCCATGGGAATAAACTAAAATCAACACGTCAAACATCATGATTATGGAAGTTTAAATAAGCATAATTCTTTTATTTTCATATTTAATTGCACTTTTAATTATCGTACTCTTTAATTATCGCAATTTTATTTTATCGCATTTTTATTTATCGCAATTTCATTATTGTTATTTATTTTACGCTTTAAATTAAGTCTTTTATTTATATTTTACATTAAGTTTTAACTGCGACTAAAGTTTTAAAATCGACAAACCGGTCATTAAACGGTAAAAACCCCCTTTTTATAATAATAATATTACTTATATATATATATTTGTATTTTTATAAGTTAAACTAATATAGTGTTAAGCTTTGTTTAAAAGATTCCATGTGGAACGAACCAGACTTACTAAAAACTACACTACTGTACGATTAGGTACACTGCCTATAAGTGTTGTAGCAAGGTTTAGGTATATCCATTCTATAAATAAATAAATATCTTGTATAAAATTGTATCGTATTTAATAGTATTTCGTTGCAAAAATAATACAATTTCCTAGTACACCTCGCAAACATCAAGTATTTTTGGCGCCGCTGCCGGGGACATTCTTGCTTAAACGCTGGAAGCGCAACGCTATATAAAAAAAATTATTAATTTTTAGTTTACTTTAATAAAAATACGTTTTTGTAAAAATACGTTTTAAAAAAATTAATAATAATATATTCGAGAATATAAAAAGAAAAAAAAATTATACATTTTTAATAGTTTGTTAAATATATATATATATATAAGTTTTATAAAGTTTCTTTATTTTTATTTTAGTTTTTAAAAATATAAGTTTTATTTAAATACTTTTTATAAATATATAAATCAGCAAAATAGAAAAAAACAAAGAAAAAAAAAACATTCGGCCCGATTACTGTTACAGCCCAACCCTGGCCCGAAATCTTTATCCATGCGATCGCATGGATTTTTAAAGCGAGGACCATGCGATCGCATGGCCCTGTCTGACACGCCCTAATTGACTTTCCTCTGCAATCATTACGGAGTAATTATTATTATTATTATTATTTAATTTAAACCCTAATTAGGGTTAGATTATTTAATTAGTTAATTTAATTTTTATTTAATTTGTATTTTAAGTTTAATTAGTTTAATTAAATTATAAAATTAATACTTTTATAAAATAAATAATATAAAAATAATATTTTTATAAAAATTATACTTTTTACAACTTTAAGATTATTTTTATATTTTGTAACTTTTAATTTGTTTTAGCGTAATATTTGTATTTTCCGCTCGTATTTAGTTTTAAGTCATAGTTTTTGCCATAGTTATTTTTATTTCTAGATTTTTAGGCATTACCGTAAAATCCCTTAAGTGCTTTTTCTTTAGACTAAGATTTAGGTGCTTTAGAATTTTGCGACGCCTTTTTAAGTTTTAGTACCTTTTTAAGTTATTGCCATTTTGGATTTAGTTTTTCTTTTAAGTTTTAATATTT
Source organism: Rutidosis leptorrhynchoides (assembly GCF_046630445.1). Lineage (NCBI taxonomy): Eukaryota > Viridiplantae > Streptophyta > Magnoliopsida > Asterales > Asteraceae > Rutidosis > Rutidosis leptorrhynchoides. The sequence continues at coordinate 80,903,819 of NC_092336.1, read as the reverse complement.
TTAGACGCAACTTTTAATTCTTAGTTTTTAGTTCCTTTTTAAGTTTCGACGCGCTACTTTCTTATTTTTATTTTTCGACACTTTTTATTTTTCGACGTTTTTCGACGCGCTCTTTTTCTTTCTTATTTCTCGACATTCTAGTTTTTAGGACATAGAATTTTTCTATTTCTTCTCTCTAAATTTCTTTAAACTTTAACGAAAAATTATTTTAAGTGGTTAAATTGATAGACATCAAAATTTTCTGGTTCGTAGTAATAGTTGGATTTGTACGTAGACCGGGTTATTGGAGCCAAACCGTACTCAATTATATTGAGACCAAACGAATCCTGCCTCTCTGCTGCATCTTTTGGCTATTCGAAACGTGGGCAAAATCAGAAAAGTCTATTAATTTGATAACTTATATAATTTTTCTTATTTTTATAACTAATAGGATATTCAATGAATGCACCGAGCAAAACGATCACCACCTTTTGTACGTTCACCACCTGTAACTCGATCAAGACATCTAGCAAATATTGTCGCCGTTGATTTTTCTTTAGAATCGTCATCTAGTCGACCAAGTACTCCAATTCAAATTTCCGATAATCCATTTTTTGAACCCGACCTCACAATTGAGAATCCGGAGAATATTCAGGGACGATTCCGAGATCCTGAACCACTAATCTTTCCTCCCGAACCACCAATCATTCAAACAGAGATTATTGAGGAACTAACCATTAAATCAGAATCCTCTAGTGATTCAGATTCAACAAATTCAATTATGGAAAATCAGGAACCTCTAAGTATGGAAGACCGAATGCGAGCTAAACGCACTGGCCAAGGTCACGCAATTACTCAATCTGACATTAATGCGGAAGATTATGAAATCAAGGGTCAAATTCAACATATGGTAACTAATCAATGCCAATTTAGTGGTGCACCGAAGGAAGATCCAAATGAACATCTTCGTACCTTTAATAAGATCTGCACTCTATTTAAAATAAGAGAAGTGGAGGATGAACAGATATATCTCATGTTATTTCCCTGGACTCTAAAGGGAGAAGCCAAAGATTGGTTAGAATCGTTACCTGAAGGGGCGATTGATACATGGGACGTTTTAGTTGAAAAATTTCTTAAACAATTCTTTCCGGCATCTAAAGCCGTGAGACTTCAAGGAGAAATTGTTACGTTCACACAGAAGCCAAATGAAACTCTATATGAGGCTTGGACAAGATTTGGAAAGTTATTAAGAGGATGTCCGCAACATGGTTTAGACACTTGTCAAATAGTACAAATATTCTACCAAGGATGCGACATCACTACAAGAAAAGACATCGATATAGCAGCTGGTGGTTCTATTATGAAGAAAACCGCAACTGATGCTTATAAAATTATTGATAACACTGCTTCCCACTCACATGAGTGGCACCAAGAAAAAGATATCGTTAGATCATCTAAAGTAGCTAGAGCCGATTCTAGCCATGACTTAGATTCCATTTCTGCAAAAATAGATGATGTCGAGAGACGAATGGAAAAGATGACTAAAGATATCCACTCAATACGAATTAGTTGTGAGCAGTGTGGAGGACCACATTTGACAAAAGATTGTCTTAGTATTGAACTAACAATGGAACAAAGAGAGAATGTTTCATACATAAACCAAAGGCCTGGAAATAATTATCAGAATAATTATCAACCGCCAAGACCGATCTACAATCAAAATCAGAATTATAACCGAAATGTTCCATACAACAACCAACAAGGTCCAAGCAATCAACAAGTATCCAACAATACTTACAACCAGCAAAGGCCTATTTTTCAAAACAAACCACCACAAACCGATGATAAAAAGCCAAATTTAGAAGACATGATGTCAAAGCTAGTTGAATCTCAAACTCAATTTTTCACATCTCAGAAACAAACCAATGAACAAAATGCTCAAGCATTTAGAAATCAACAAGCTTCTATTCAAAATCTGGAACACGAAGTAAGTAACCTAGCAAGGTTGATAGGTGAAAGAAAACCGGGAAGTCTACCTAGTGATACAAATGCTAACCCCCCGGAATGAAACAGCTAAAGCCATTACCACAAGAAGTGGTATTACACTTAAACCACCTGAAATACCTATAATTTCTGATGAAGCTATTCCTACTCCACAAGAACCACAGTCTGAACAAGATAAGAAAACAGAACCTGTAGTTGAAAAGGTTAATGAAGATAACACAGTTAAGGCTAAACCTTATGTTAAACCATACCAACCACCACTTCCTTACCCGAGTAAAATGAGAAAAGAGAGACTTGAAGTCGAGCAATCCAAATTCTTGGACATGTTTAAACAGATAAATGTAAATCTTCCTTTCATTGATGTGATTTTAGGAATGCCTAGATATGCTAAATTCTTGAAAGATTTGATCACAAATAGAAAGAAAATGGAAGAACTCTCGGCTGTTACTATGAATGCTAATTGTTCTGCAGTGCTGTTGAATAAGATACCAGAAAAATTATCAGATCCAGGAAGTTTCACAATTCCATGTTTTCTGGGTAGTCTTAGTTCAATAGAAGCATTGGCAGACTTAGGTGCTAGTATAAATCTAATGCCGTATTCACTATACGCTAAACTAGACCTTGGAGAATTGAAACCAACACGAATAAGTATACAACTAGCCGATCGATCAGTAAAATATCCTAGAGGGATAATGGAGAACATGCTAGTTAAAGTTGGTACTTTAGTATTTCCAGTAGATTTTGTTATTCTGGACATGGAAGAAGATTCTCGAGTTCCTCTCATATTAGGAAGACCATTCTTAAACACGGCTAAAACAATAATAGACGTGTTTGGTAAGAAACTGACCCTAAGTATAGAGGACGAGAGTGTTACCTTTTCAGTGGATAGAGCCATGCAACAACCGCAATCTGCAGATGATACATGTTATTATATTCAAACTATAGAATCACATGCAGAATTGTTAAAAGAATTTCCAGAATTACAAGGAACAGGAGAATGTTCTTTAGGAGAAGGAACTGAACCAATTGATGAAACTGAAATGTTAGCTACACTTATGGCTAATGGATATGAACCAACAATAGAAGAAATTCAAATGCTAAAAGAAGAAGACAGATATCGATACAAATCATCGATAGAAGAACCACCGACATTAGAGTTAAAGTCATTTCCAAACCATTTGGAATATGCTTATTTACATGGTGAATCTGAATTACCTGTAATAATATCATCTTCTCTTACTGAAAATGAAAAATCTCAACTCATTTCTGTGCTAAAAGCTCATAAACCAGCTATTGCATGGAAAATTTATGATATTAAAGGAATAAGTCCTTCGTATTGCACACATAAAATCCTTATGGAAGAAGGTCATAAAACGTATGTGCAACGCCAACGAAGACTAAATCCGAATATGCAAGATGTTGTTAAGAAAGAAATTATTAAACTGCTTGATGCAGGTTTAATTTATCCAATTTCTGATAGTCCATGGGTAAGCCCAGTTCAATGCGTGCCTAAGAAGGGTGGCATGACTGTCATCACAAATGAGAAAAATGAGCTTATTCCTACTAGGACTGTAACAGGATGGCGTGTTTGTATTGATTATAGAAAATTAAATGATGCCACCAGAAAAGATCACTTTCCCTTACCTTTTATTGATCAAATGTTGGAAAGATTAGTCGGAAATAGTTACTATTGTTTTCTTGATGGTTTTTCCGGATATTTTCAAATTCCAATAGCACCCGAGGACCAAGAGAAAACCACATTCATGTGCCCTTATGGTACTTTTACTTACAAACGCATGCCATTTGGACTTTGCAATGCCCCTGCAACCTTTCAAAGGTGCATGATGGCGATTTTTCACGACATGATAGAAGAATGCATGGAAGTTTTCATGGATGGCTTTTCAGTCTTCGGTGATACATTTGAATCATGTCTAGTTAATCTTGAACGAATGCTTATTAGATGCGAACAATCAAATCTAGTACTTAATTGGGAGAAATGCCATTTCATGGTTAAAGAAGGCATCGTTCTTGGACATAAAATTTTAAAGGAAGGAATTGAAGTAGATAGAGCTAAAGTAGATGTAATTGCTAAACTTCCACATCCCACCAATGTTAGAGGAGTTAGGAGTTTTCTAGGGCATGCCGGTTTTTACCGACGTTTCATAAAAGATTTTTCTAAAATTGCCACTCCTATGAATAAACTCCTAGAAAAGGATGCTCCATTCATCTTTTCAGATGAATGCATCAAATCTTTTAATATACTTAAAGAGAAACTCACTAATGCACCGATCATGATAACTCCAAATTGGAATCTACCATTTGAACTAATGTGTGATGCAAGTGATTTTGCAATGGGAGCCGTTTTAGGACAAAGGATTGAAAAACGATTTAAACCTATAAATTATGCTAGTAAGACGTTACAAGGAGCACAAACAAATTATATAACTACTGAAAAAGAACTCCTTGCTATTGTCTTTGCTTTTGACAAATTTCGTTCATATCTCGTTCTAGCAAAAACGGTGGTCTATACCGACCATTCTGCTCTTAGATACCTATTTTCAAAACAAGATGCCAAACCAAGATTAATCCGTTGGATCTTACTCTTACAAGAGTTTGATATTGAAATCCGAGATAAAAGGGAGCAGAAAATCTCGACGCTGATCATCTTTCTCGTCTAGAAAATCCCGAATTAGAAGTTCTAAATGAATCGGCCATACATGACAACTTTCCGGATGAATATCTATTGAAGATAGATTATAATGAAATTTCATGGTTTGCAGACTATGCAAACTACTTAGTATGTGGATTCCTTGAAAAACGATTATCGTACCAAAAACGAAAGAAATTCTTTAGTGATATAAAACACTATTTATGGGAAGATCCACATTTGTTTAAAAGTTGTCCGAATGGAATAATACGCCGATGTGTATTCGGAGATGAAGCTAGTCAAATCTTAAACCATTGTCACACAGGACCAGCAGGAGGGCATTATGGGCCTCAACTCACAGCAAGAAAAGTTTATGATGCTGGATTCTATTGTCCTACAATTTTCAAAGACGCACACCTTCTTTGCAAATCCTGTGATGCTTGTCAAAGGGCCGGAAAAATAAGTCAACGTGATGAAATGCTAAAAAATGTCATTCAAGTATGTGAAGTATTTGACATTTGGGGTATTGACTTTATGGGTCCATTTTTAAAATCTCATAATAATCTTTACATTCTCGTTGCCATTGATTATGTATCTAAATGGGCGGAAGCACAAGCTCTCCCAACTAACGATGCACGAGTTGTAGTCAACTTTTTAAAACGTCTTTTTGCAAGGTTCGGAACATCGAAAGCTTTAATAAGTGATCGGGGTACTCATTTTTGTAATAATCAACTTGAGAAAGTTCTCAAAAGATATGGAGTAACTTATAAAATCTCCACCGCTTATCATCCACAAACAAGTGGACAAGTTGAAAATACCAACCGAGCTTTAAAACGTATTCTAGAGAAAACCGTAGGATCAAATCCGAAGGAATGGTCCATTAAATTGGAGGATGCACTCTGGGGTTTTAGAACAGCATACAAAACTCCAATTGGAACCACACCTTTTAAACTCGTTTACGGAAAAGCATGTCATCTTCCAGTAGAAATTGAACACAAAGCATTTTGGGCTTTGAAGACATGTAATCTTGATTTACATGAAGCCGGACGTCTACGATTAAGTCAACTAAACGAATTAGAAGAATTAAGACATGAAGCATACAAAAATTCATTAATCTACATGGAAAGAACGAAGAAATGGCATGATAAAAGAATCAAAAGTTCAAAAGAATTCAAAGAAGGAGACAGAGTTCTTCTTTTCAATTCACGATTCAAGCGATTTCCTGGAAAATTAAAATCAAGATGGTCTGGACCATTTATAGTCAAAAGAGTTTTCCCATATGGAACAGTAGAGTTAATAAATTCAAATGGGATTGAATTTAAAGTTAATGGTCACAGAGTTAAACATTACATACATGGTCCGATGGAAGTTGACAATGAAGTTAATCATAATTTCACCACCCAAGAAAACCTTCAAAATAAAAACATAAATATGTTATCAACAACATATGAAAAATCAAAATTGGAAAATAGGGAGGATTCAAATTGGAGTGATGAAGAAGAATTCTTATACAAACCTCCCATTCCATGAAACGAAGAAAAATGTGAACAAGAAGTTCAAATAGAAGTGAAAGAACCAAGAAAAGAACATCCGAAAAAGGTTTACAAACCAACTCGACTTACTAAAGCAGGAGACCCGGGTGAATTTATCATTTCTTGCTTGCTTAATGATGGTGCTGTATATAATGGACTCGCAGATTTAGGAGCAAGTGCAAATATTATGCCTCTTTCCTTATACAAAAGATTAGGTATGGGTAAATTAAAACCAACCAAAATAGGTGTTCAATCATTTGACCTAACCATTAAACACCCGGTTAGAATAGCAAATAATTTACTTGTTAACGCGGAAAGTTTGACCTTTGTTGCAAACTTCATAGTGATTAATATGGAGGAAAACCTTGATATTCCTCTAATTTTAGGTCGCCCATTTTTAGCAACCACCGAGGCATTCATTGAAGTAAGAGAAGGTAGAATGACACTTAGGGATGGTGATAAATCAATCACCTTTGTGAATCGAAAGTTTAGATCTCCACCAACCAAAACTGTTAGACCAATAAAAACACATAAGTATGGGGAAGATGAAGAAACACTTAATGATGATCTGATCACAAAGAACCCCGTTGATGATAAGAAATTAGATGAACCCGTTTTTAACAGTTCAACGAAGAAACTTTATAAACGGATTCACGATGCTAAGATTAAGGGAAACTTTAAGTTATGTAACCGATTAATATCCAATTTATCGCCAAAAGAAAAGGCGATGTTAGTTGAATTTGTGAAAGTTACGGAGGAAATCAACAAATGGATTGAAGTAAAAGTCAGAGATATACAAGTTGTTGATGATCCAATTGAAAATAACGTTAATCACAATTTCAACTAAGTGTGAGGAGAATCGAATCTTTTTAGGGTAATATGTATTTCTGTTAGAGTTAGATTTTCTGTTTTCGTGTAGTTCTCGAAAATGGAATCCGAATGGTCTTTCCCTAGCAGACCCTAAAGAACTAGTCTTCTCCCCCCATTCTGAATTTTTATTTTTTTAGGTTTTACGAGATGAAGACTTCCTGTGAATTAAACCATGGTCTAATGCTACACGCTTTGATCAATAACGTAATAATGACACCCTTTCAAGTGAAATAGTATCATTAATCAGAGGTAAATTGGACGGAGTAAGAAAAGAATCCAGAAATGAAAATAATAAGTTAAATTTGGTAAAGGAAAATCAAAATCCACAGCGAAAAGGAGAGCTCGACACCTTAAAAGATGTCACAAATGCGAAAAATGGTCACACAAAGGAAAATGCTCGACGAATCAGACATATTCCAATACCGAATTGGTTACTTTATGCAGAGACGGACTGTTCATATATTTAGAAGAAAAAACATTAAATGCTCGAGGTTACGCCTATGTAGCTATGGAAAACCAATTAGTCTGACTATCTTATGAGTGGGCTAAAGCAGGTCACTAAGAATTCTATTTCACAGATAAGTTTGTACAGTTTTTAATTTTTATTTTTAATTTTTATTGTTTTTAACCTTTTGATAATAAACGCTAAATCGTTCGCTATAAAGTATTAAATTGGTACTCAATAAAATTAGGTTTTGCGACCGAAATTATTGATATCATACAAAGATTTATTACATCACTGCGAAATTTACCGTTTATTCTTAAGGTATAAATATCTTTAATCAATCAACCCAAAATATTTCAAAAATTCGTCATGAGTTAAATTAGGTCGTTGAACCGAAATTACTTTACCGAAAAGAGGGGCGTATATTTTTGATAATATTTGATTGATTAAAGTGGGATAAAAGACCAAAAAGATTTTTAATTTTATTTTTACCATGATTTTAAAATTAATATTTAAAAATTAAATTAATATTGTAAACTTTTTTTTTAAAAAAAATTTATTAATATATTTAAAATTGTAAATATTTGAAAAATTAATATTTTTAATACAAGTTTGTATGTATAAAAACAAAAATATAAATTTAAGTTTGGTGTGAATTTTTAATATGAATTTTTAATTTTATGCATTTTAAATTTAAGTTTGGTGTGAATTTAAAAACAAAAATTTACTTTATTTCGCTAAGTTAAAAATTGATTTCTAAAAATTCATCGTGAGTTGAAGACTAGGTCGTTGAACCGAAATTGCTTTACCCGAGGGAGGAACGAGAACTTTTATTATCGTTATTTTTAATCTTATTAAATTAAAGTATGCCAAAAATATTTAAAAAACCCAAAAAAATCTTTACTTTTAAAACCGCGCTTTGAATTGACAAATTTTAAAATTTTGTCGAGGGACAGACTAGGACAACGATCCAAAACGCCCTCATGCTAAAAAGAAACAAATTTTTAAAAATTTTATTAATGATATGTTTTATAAGTTATAAGGTTTTATATAAATAAATAAATAAATAAATAAAACACTGTACTTGGACCCCATGCGATCGCATGGGGTTTGCACTCCAACCTCATGCGATCGCATGAGATTGGATTTCAGGCCAGATTGTTAAAACCCAGCGAGCTGCTCTGTCTACTCCACAAAACACACACATATACACGAAAATACTCCCAAATAATCTCTAAAATTTGCAATTTTTCACCGTAATTCGTCAAATTTCTCGCTCTAATCATGAAATTGTTCAGAAGTTTATCAAAAAAGGTAAAAATTACACCCCTAAATCTCTTTAAATTTAATTTTTAGTGTTCTTGAGCTATATTTTACCTAATTTGATTTTGTTAGTTTCTAGTGTAATTGGAGTTAAATTGTTAGTATTTTATGCATGTATAACCTAGATTGATGCTATTTAACATGATTTGAAGCCAAAAACTTCAAAAATTTTAGAAATCTAGGGTTTGTGTTCTTGAGCAATTTTGGGCTTTTTAATATAAACAGGTTATGGCTGATTTTTGTCATGAATTATTGCTAAATTGAGTAGTGTAACATGTTTAGGTAGCTAAATGATCCAAACTTTAATCCTAAACATGATTTTTGAAGATTAAAGTGGACTTTTTAGGTGCAAAATTCATGAACTTGATTAATTTGATATAATTGCCATTTGAGACTTGTTTAATTGTTAGTAAAGGTTGTTTTAACATGTTATTTGAGTTAAATGCTTATGAACTTTGTATACATTTTCATATGTGCTTATTTGAAAAAGTGTAAAATTGTAAAAAAATTGTGAAAATGTGTATAAGTTTAATTTTGATTGAACATGTTATTGTGATTGTTTTAAGTTGTTATTTTGCTAACACTAATGCATATTTGGATGCACAAATTTTGTGTTTAATGTGTTTTGCAGAGAGCCTATACTGGAGGTTCATCATCATCATCATCATCTAGACGACCTGCTCCAGAACCAGAACCAGAAATGCAATATGAACCTGAACAAGTACCACAACAGGAACAACAACATCAGCCTGATCAACACGTACCTTATTATGATCCACTACAGTTTGTTAATGAATTCATAGTATTTCCGATGCATCCGCCTGTAGAATACCCAACGATTCCTGAACACACGTTGCATCCTAATATGAGATTCGATAGACGATGGAGAGATTACCCGGCATATCAAAATAATAAATTCAAATTAATAACGAAAGATGTAGAGGTGCCTAGGGTAATTGATTGGGATCCTTTGGAAAGGGTCCAACTAGCTGACTGTGTTAGGGAGCATTTGATCCAAAGGTATAGCAGTTCTTCTTTTACTGATTGGGAAGGCTTATTCACCATTCGTAGACCTGTATATAAGGAATGGTGTGTTGAGCTGATGAGTACTATAGCATTAAATGTAGATGTAGATAGATTAGATGATAGAAGTTTTCTTAGATTTATACTAGGCGGTAGGATGTACAGGATGTCCATGCTGGACATGGCCAGGGCATGACAGATATATACGGCCGCTGAATTACTACTACCCGATTGTATGAATTTGATTTATCGTGGTGAAAGGGTAGATAGGAATTTTGACGCGAACGCCGTCTGGAGGCGTATGTCAGATTATAATGTTTTTGGGCGGGGAGGAACACATACCTACTTACATATTAACAAAGCCGAGCTTCGTATAATTCATAGATTTTTGGCTAACTCGATTACATAGAGAGGTCACAACAAGGAAAAATTGACCTTACATGATTTATTTTACCTAAAGTGTATTCGAGACCCAAGAGGCTTTGTTAATATCCCTTACTGTATTGGTTTTTATTTATCTAAGATGGTTGAAGGAATACAGGAAGGGGGGATTATAGGAGGAGGTATTTTTGTTACTCTCATTGGAGAGTATTTATGTGATGACCCGGGAATTTCCGACCAAATTTAAACTTGATCTTTATATGTTTCCGACATGTTAAGCAAAGTCTGTAATGTTCAATCTCAAAATTTTTGGAACAGTTTACATGAATTCAATTGACCTTTGACTATTTTCGACGATTCACGAACCATAGTAGTAAATAAATATATATGTATAATTATAAGTTATATATATATATATATATATATATATATATGTATATATATAAATCGAAATAATAAAATACAACTTAATCAATTGAGTTATTTATTTAAATTATTACACCAGATAAATTGTTGACATTAATAAAACTGTATATAAACAAATATGGTCTATGTATAATTATTATTAATTGTAACAAATATACAATGTATAAATAATAAATATATGTAATGGAAGTTAATATATATAATATATTATGTAAGTAATGATACAGATATATAATACAAATATAAATATAGTTTATATAATAATATTGTTACTACTTCTAATATTAATATCAATATGAGTGTTATGAATAATCTATAGATATGAACTTAAATAGATTGATAATGTATTATTATTATAAATATATTTGTTAATAATATTAGTATTATTAATACTATTGTTATTAACAATATCATTGCCATACATTTTATGATAATTAATAACGTTATCATTAGTAATATTATTATTATCATTATAAATTTTTCTTATTTAATATTAAGTGTATTATTATTAAAGTTATATTTAATATTAAGATTAGTTATAATCTATAAAACTAAATAAATATAAGAGATATATAAATATAGAAATATATATAAAAATAAATAGATAAATAAAAATATATATAAACATATGCAATGTATACAGATAAATACAGTAGGAAATCAGTGTTTTTATTTATTATTATTATTATTACAATGTATATATTTAACAATTATTTATAGTGGACATAATTTATATAAATTTGATATAATACTAGTAGAAAACAATTAACCATCACCATCTGCTTTATCCCTTTTTCTCCTTTATTTGGATTCATGTATGTGGTTCTGTTAGATGTCTAACTCAGTCCAACTAATACAAACGAAATTGTTAACAATCAATTAGGACTTTATTTTTTTCTTTATTAATCATCCCTGTCCTTGCTGTCTGCTAAAGAAGGATTCGACATCCCATAAAAAGATCCAGTAGATCAATGTGATGTTAAAAGGCATTCATTATCTATTACCATTATAAAATTCTTGTTTTTTTTCTTTATTTATTTTTTTTCTTTTCTTTCTTTTACTCTGAATAAATGCCTTCTGTCGATGATAAAAGCTACGAAAACCAGACCAATTTCAGTGTAAGTGATATCTTTCGACCCACATTAGCAAACCACAATTTCAAGTACCAATAACCTCTTTTAATTTGTTAAAATTAAATCTAAAATTTAAGTAAAACAGTCCCGGAACTATGTTCTGCTTTCATTCTGTGAAAACTCGATTCCTCAACAAAATTTAAAAATCTTTAAATGCAATTAAGTCATAAATGTTTCGTTTAAACTATCTGCAAAGCTTCAGGACCCAATTTTTTCAATCGTGTTTGAATTTTGGAGTCAAAGTCACGTTTTCAAAAGTCAATGAATTTGTTCTTCGCGAAATTCACTTTTGTTTTAATGTTTTTGATCCAATTAAGGATTCAGAAAGTTTATAGGTTTGATTTAGAACATATTTCATTCATAGATCGTGGTCTGAAATGGTCCTAATCGTTGAATCAATGTTTGAGATCATGAACGGGTTATCCCCACTGTTTTATTTATTTGTTTGTTTTTTTTTCTTTTTCTTGTGTTTAACGATTTAAAAGCAATAAGTTTGAATTGTTTTGTTTGGGTTGAAAAAAAAAACACGTTTATCTGGTTTGCTGTTTTGATTCTGAAATTTTGATTATGTGTCGAGCTGAAACTGAGAAGAAGAAGAGGAAATGGAAACAGTTAGTTTCGGGTTAAATAATTATGAGTTTAGTATTATTTCAGAAAAACGTATTTGGTGGAGTGGTCTTGGGCGTTTGTGTGTAATAAGAGGTCGGGGGTTCGATCCCTGCTGTGGTGTTATTCTTTTTAGCCTACCTTCTTAAGGTAGTTATATCCTTGCTATTATTATTTTATTATTATTATTATTATTATTATTATTATTATTATTATTATTATTGTTTGTTATTATTGTTATTATTTATAATTATAATTATTATTGTTAATGTTACTAGTAGTATTATTATTACCATTAACATTATTATTATTACTATAAGTAGTAATTAAAATTATTAATGTCTTTATTACTAATATTAGTTATTGTTATTATGATTATGATTATTAATTTTACTACAAGTGATACAATTTAGTAGTACATTCATAAACATTAGTATTAACACCATATTATAAATAACAGAATTGTTAATATTAACATAAGTATTATTATTTGTATTATCACAAGTATTATTATTATGTAATTACTAAAAACCAATAGCACAACTATCATAAACAATAAAACTACTATTTTACAATTATAATTATTAATATCATTATTAATATCATTAATAGAATTAATAATATTATTATCAAAACTATCTTTTTAAACAAATAATTATAATGTACATAAAATATACTTATTACATAATTATATTAATATTTTCACATAACTATATATATTAAACCTATTAATATTATTTATATAGATATAGATATTTACATATAACAAACTAATGATTTTTTTTTATACAACACTAAACAATTATATATATAAATATGGATATATTAATGTAACTATATCAATATTAATCATTTTGAATACATATACAAATTGAATATATGTATAATATATAAATTCGGTTATAATATATAAAATTGTTAGATTACGATTATATGTATTAATGAATATACAAATGATATAGGTTCGTGAATCCGAGGCCAACCCTATAATTGTTCAATGACGTCATATGTATTTTTACTACAAAATACATTAGGTGAGTTTCATTTGCCTTTTTACCCTTTATATTTTTGGGCTGAGAATACATGCGCAATTTTTATAACTGTTTTACGAAATAGACACAAGTAATTGAAACTACATTATATGGTTGAATGATCGAAATCGAATATGCCCCTTTTTAGTCTGGTAATCTAAGAATTAGGGAACAGACACCCTAATTGACGCGAACTCTAAAGATAGATCTATCGGGCCCAACAAGCCCCATCCAAAGTACCGGATGCTTTAGTACTTCGAAATTTATATCGTGTTCGAAGGAGGATCCCGGAATGATGGGGATATTCTTATATGTATATTGTGAATGTCGGTTACCAGGTGTTCAATCCATATGAATGATTTTTGTCTCTATGCATGGGACGTTTATTTATGAAAATTGGGAATATGAAATCTTGTGGTCTATTAAAATTATGAAATGATTTTTTTATGATAAACTAATGAACTCACCAACCTTTTGGTTGACACTTGAAAGCATGTTTATTCTCAGGTACGAAAGAAATCTTCCGCTGTGCATTTGATCATTTTAAAGATATTACTTGGAGTCATTCATGACATATTTCAAAAGACGTTGCATTCGAGTCGTTGAGTTTATCAATATCATTATTAAGTCAATTATAGTTGGATATATTATGAAATGGTATGCATGTCTGTCAACTTCAGATGTAAATGAAAGATTGTCTTTTCAAAACGAATGCAATGTTTGTAAAATGTATTATATAGAGGTCAAGTACCTAGCGATGAAATCAACTGTTGTGAATCGTTTATAATCGATATGGACTTCGTCCGGATGGATTAGGACGGGTCCTTTCAGTTGGTATCAGAGTGATGGTCTTAGCGAACCAGGTCTTGCATTAGCGTGTCTAACTGATAGCTATTTAGATGCATTAGTGAGTCTGGACTTTGACCGTGTCTGCATGTCAAAAGTTTTGCTTATCATTTCTAGTCGGAAATTATCTGCTTATCATTCTTAGTCTAAGCACATCTTACTGCATTAATTGCATGAATAGTGTATAGACAAAATTCATATTTTAGCGTATCTGTTACTGTTACCTTTGCCTGACAGCTTTCGTAGATTCCTCCGTAACTTATGGGATTTTAGTATTATATATGCATATGTAAATTATGTATTGCAGGGTACTAATCTACATACTATAATCTATTTTTTTTATCCAAAATCCTTCATCTGATCGTACGAGATGAATCATGTAACCAGTTCGAGTCCCTCAGATTCTGATAACTATTCCGATAGTTATTCCGACAGCTATTCCGACATAGATGTCCACCTAAACTCCGAAAACAGCGCCATCGTCATGAATCAACCAATCAGCCATTATCTATTCATTTGATGGGTTCGTAGTCGACTTAATTAATGGAAACGCGCAGAAGGCAATCCCTTCCACCAACCGAATTCACCTCACAATGAACCTGAAGCGTTTACCGGCGAACCTGTTCGAGACACCATTTTCAGTCTCATTTCCAGGGTAACTCGACAAGATTATATTCTATCCACAATTCTGAACCTTATTCATCCGCTTGTTCCGATCGACAATCATCCTGGAGTAATAAGTCAACGAACTTCACGCTCGAATAATCAATTCGGAGAATATGGTGCAAAATGTAACAGCTTCAGCAACATCACCGGCACCAACAGTACCATCAATAACAACACCGGTACCATCAACAATCCATGCTTTAATATCATCATCTGTACTTTGAGTATGATCTTCGTTTTACGTATCATTCTACCTTATTTACCTTCATTCAACATGGCAAATATGTAATCTCTAAAGTTTTAGAGATTATTTATTCTAGTTCCAACCAAAAAGCAAATGAGTTTAATATCATATTAACTCATTAAATCCATGAATACATCTGAAGAAAATATATATGTATATACGTTTTCATAAAGATTGTAATTAAAAATTCTCTTGTACAAACTGTTAATGGTAAAAATATTTTAACGGGTAGGTAATACCCGAGGAATATTTAAATTTCACATTAATAAGTTACATTGTACGTTCTTCGAATCTGTTTCAACAGTCATATACTATCCTACTTACATCCACCGATATACAAATCCGTTCACCACCGAATAACCATATTCATCCAATTTCATATTTGGATTTAGATTTATCATAATCCAACAAGTGGCATAATGAAGAAAACATTGGACAAAGTATAATTTGTTAGAAACAAACAAATTAACTATGAGAAATTTTGTTAAGAATCCACGCTAACTGTTTCCAGCTAACTGTTCCTAGCTAACTGATTACATTTTATTTATCGCAGTTTATTTATCGTAATTTTATTTATCGTCATTTAAATTCTGTTATTTATTTTACGCACTTTAAATGTCGGGACACGTATACAAGGTTTTGACATATCATATCGACCCATCTATATATATTATTTGGAATAACCATAGACACTCTATATGCAGTAATGCGGGAGTTAACTATACAGGGTTGAGGTTGATTCTACAATAATATATATAGTTTGAGTTGTGATCGAGTCTGAGACGTATACGGGTCACGATACGTATTAATTAATACGAATATTATATATTAAACTATATATGAATCAGTGAATTGTTAACTGTGGACTATCGACTGTGGACTAAAAACATTGGACAATTAAAATGAATTAAAATATTGATTATAACCTATGAAACTAAACAATTCTTCAAGTTGCCACTTGATTTCATCTTAAACCTCATTGTATCTCGACAATTACAATCTGCATTCAAACCTTTCATGATTCTTGAAAACACCTCAATCAATAGGATGAATCAACTGCACTTCATCTACGGAAGGAAAGGTTTATGCATATAGTTATGCACCTGAGAAACTCTCGACAATTGAGTAAAAGTTTAACACGTAGCCGCATAAGATCCTTTGGCATTTATTAGCAAAAATAACTTTGCGATCCCTTTTCAAAGTAGCCAATTTTGTCACAGCTCCAGCAAGTCAGCTTCGACCTTTCATTCGAAGTAGCTTTACTATAATCCAGATATATACAATTACCCTTTTGATACCGGAGAATTCTTTTATATTCCACCATACTACCAGCAGACATACCAGCAACCTCGTTGCTTCTTGACTTGAATCTCTCTGACAAATCATTATATTTATTCATTGAAACCCTATCATATAATCATTCGCATCTTGTAACGAGAACTACCATACCAATTACCGGGAATCAGCAATCAGTACTTTGAAAACTCACAGCATATCTACATCAACAGTTATATGTATGACATTTATCTCTTAGAATTATGATCTCTCATTCTGAAATTCTGAAAAGCACTCAGTCACAAATCAATACTATAAATGTAGAAAAAGTTGAATGAAGCAGCAGGAACCATAGACAACCGTAAACGACCTTAATCATCGAAAGTTTGATGATAAACAATAGTATGTTGGAAAAGCTCAGAAAAGTTGAAACTGGAAAACGGAATGAGCTAACCACGAAGGAGAACAAGGACAAATACAAGGACCATACCATATATTCAAAGAATCTAGGTAATTCTGGATCCGATGAAACCTTCAACGAATATCTTGCTCCGTACTCATGTTAAAATCTTGCGGAAAATCTTCCTCATCAATCATCGAACTTAGAAATTCCAAAATATCATCATAAATACCTTCGATATTTCTGAAGATATTTTCATAAATATTCTCGTCCGAAATTATTTATCTCTTCATGCTATCTATATTACATCATAAAGGAAACTACTTTAGTTTCTAAATTTCTTTAAAAATTCGAGTTTAAATTATGAATGTTTTTGAAGTAGTGTTGGGAACTGATGCATGAGTTAGTATAATATAATGACACTTGATCAACGTGATTATATTACAGTAAGTCATGCTGAGTTTCTAATGGGACGTGATGATTCACAGATCATAACGTCATCATGTGCCATGTTACATAACTCTTTCATTCTACTCAACTCATGAACAAATCAAGAAAATGTATTCTTGATGGTTCTATCTTCCGTGATGTTGATAAATTTGAAAATCAAATCGTGCTATCACGTTCCTTCCTGCTTAGAACATTATAATCATTCGAAACTCTATATCTACAAATTCTGGACCATTATTCGCTTGACTTGAAGTCGGGAAGAGAAAACAAAAGCATAGAGCTTTGAAATTTAAGGGAGAATATAAATCCCGATAGCAACACATAAATTACAAACCGTATATATCAATGTTTATAGCAACATAAATACACGGGAGAATTAAAAACATTATAATCCCAAGGGCGAAGTAGAAGAAAACAGATTCCTCTGGTGGAAGTTGGAAAAGGAGAATGATTGTTGTGATAGTAAGAATGAGGACAAGGATCAGAACTGGATTAAACATTTTCAGAATCTTTTGAATGTATGAAACAAGAAGGAAAGTATAGGAATGGTGAGAATTAGGGAACGGAAGAGTTTAATTTATAATGGAAATATCAGACAGAGTAATCGAAGCAGATCACCGTATCTATTTAGAAAGATCTTAATTTCCTCATTCGCCGAAGAATAAAATCTTTTAGATTTCGAAGATTTTCTTTAAATCCCTTGAATTCCGGAATTCAACCCCGACTCTGCCAAAAGTTAAGACGAATCTTTATTTTTCCTATTTCAATCTTTCGCGACAGCTTCATTCATACGCTTCGATTAATCGAATCATTTTATCCATATTATTCAATAATAATAAAACTCTATTTATCAGCTCATATTCGTTAGGAAAACATATTTATTGTTAGCCATGATGACCTCACCCAAATTTCGGGACGAAATTTCTTTAACGGGTAGGTACTGTGATGACCCGGGAATTTCTGACCAAATTTAAACTTGATCTTTATATGTTTCCGACATGTTAAGCAAAGTCTGTAATGTTCAGTCTCAAAATTTTTGGAACAGTTTACATGAATTCAATTGACCTTTGACTATTTTCGACGATTCACGAACCATAGTAGTAAATAAATATATATGTATAATTATAAGTATATATATATATATATATATATATATATATATATATATATATATATATATATATATATATATATATATATATATGTATGTATATGTATATATATAAATCGAAATAATAAAATACAACTTAATCGATTGAGTTATTTATTTAAATTATTACACCAGATAAATTGTTGACATTAATAAAACTGTATATAAACAAATATGGTCTATGTATAATTATTATTAATTGTAACAAATATACAATGTATAAATAATAAATACATGTAATGGAAGTTAATATATATAATATATTATGTAAGTAATGATACAGATATATAATATAAATATAAATATAGTTTATATAATAATATTGTTACTACTTCTAATATTAATATCAATATGAGTGTTATGAATAATCTATAGATATGAACTTAAATAGATTGATAATGTATTATTATTATAAATATATTTGTTAATAATATTAGTATTATTAATACTATTGTTATTAACAATATCATTGCCATACATTTTATGATAATTAATAACGTTATCATTAGTAATATTATTATTATCATTATAAATTTTTCTTATTTAATATTAAGTGTATTATTATTATTAAAGTTATATTTAATATTAAGATTAGTTATAATCTATAAAAATAAATAAATATAAGAGATATATAAATATAGAAATATATATAAAAATAAATAGATAAATACAAATATATATAAACATATGCAATGTATACAGATAAATACAGTAGGAAATCAGTGTTTTTATTTATTATTATTATTATTATTACAATGTATATATTTAACAATTATTTATAGTGGACATAATTTATATAAATTTGATATAATACTAGTAGAAAACAATTAACCATCACCATCTGCTTTATCCCTTTTTCTCCTTGATTTGGATTCATGTATGTGGTTATGTTAGATGTCTAACTCAGTCCAACTAATACAAACGAAATTGTTAACAATCAATTAGGACTTTATTTTTTTCTTTATTAATCATCCCTGTCCTTGCTGTCTGCTAAAGAAGGATTCGACATCCCATAAAAAGATCCAGTAGATCAATGTGATGTTAAAAGGCATTCATTATCTATTACCATTATAAAATTCTTGTTTTTTTTCTTTATTTATTTTTTTTCTTTTCTTTCTTTTACTCTGAATAAATGCCTTCTGTCGATGATAAAAGCTACGAAAACCAGACCAATTTCAGTGTAAGTGATATCTTTCGACCCACATTAGCAAACCACAATTTCAAGTACCAATAACCTCTTTTAATTTGTCAAAATTAAATCTAAAATTTAAGTAAAACAGTCCCGGAACTATGTTCTGCTTTCATTCTGTGAAAACTCGATTCCTCAACAAAATTTAAAAATCTTTAAATGCAGTTAAGTCATAAATGTTTCGTTTAAACTATCTGCAAAGCTTCAGGACCCAATTTTTTCAATCGTGTTTGAATTTTGGAGTCAAAGTCACGTTTTCAAAAGTCAATGAATTTGTTCTTCGCGAAATTCACTTTTGTTTTAATGTTTCTGATCCAATTAAGGATTCAGAAAGTTTATAGGGTTGATTTAGAACATATTTCATTCATAGATCATGGTCTAAAATGGTCCTAATCGTTGAATCAATGTTTGAGATCATGAACGGGTTATCCCCACAGTTTTATTTATTTATTTGTTTTTTTTTTCTTCTTCTTGTGTTTAACGATTTAAAAGCAATAAGTTTGAATTGTTTTGTTTGGGTTGGAAAAAAAAAACACGTTTATCTGGTTTGCTGTTTTGATTCTGAAATTTTGATTATGTATCGAGCTGAAACTGAGAAGAAGAAGAGGAAATGGAAACAGTTAGTTTCGGGTTAAATAATTATGAGTTTAGTATTATTTCAGAAAAACGTATTTGGTGGAGTGGTCTTGGGCGTTTGTGTGTAATAAGAGGTCGGGGGTTCGATCCCTGCTGTGGTGTTATTCTTTTTAGCCTACCTTCTTAAGGTAGTTATATCCTTGCTATTATTATTTCATTATTATTATTATTATTATTATTATTATTATTATTATTATTATTATTATTATTATTATTATTATTATTATTATTATTATTATTATTATTATTATTATTATTATTGTTTGTTATTATTGTTATTATTGTTATTATTTATAATTATAATTATTATTGTTAATGTTACTAGTAGTATTATTATTACCATTAACATTATTATTATTACTATAAGTAGTAATTAAAATTATTAATGTCTTTATTACTAATATTAGTTATTGTTATTATGATTATGATTATTAATTTTACTACAAGTGATACAATTTAGTAGTACATTCATAAACATTAGTATTAACACCATATTATAAATAACAGAATTGTTAATATTAACATAAGTATTATTATTTGTATTATCACAAGTATTATTATTATGTAATTACTAAAAACCAATAGCACAACTATCATAAACAATAAAACTACTATTTTACAATTATAATTATTAATATCATTATTAATATCATTAATAGAATTACTAATATTATTATCAAAACTATCTTTTTAAACAAATAATTATAATGTACATAAAATATACTTATTACATAATTATATTAATATTTTCACATAACTATATATATTAAACCTATTAATATTATTTATATAGATATTTACATATAACAAACTAATGATTTTTTTTTATACAACACTAAACAATTATATATATAAATATGGATATATTAATGTAACTATATCAATATTAATCATTTTGAATACATATACAAATTGAATATATGTATAATATATAAATTCGGTTATAATATATAAAATTGTTAGATTACGATTATATGTATTAATGAATATACAAATGATATAGGTTCGTGAATCCGAGGCCAACCCTATAATTGTTCAATGACGTCATATGTATTTTTACTACAAAATACATTAGGTGAGTTTCATTTGCCTTTTTACCCTTTATATTTTTGGGCTGAGAATACATGCGCAATTTTTATAACTGTTTTACGAAATAGACACAAGTAATTGAAACTACATTATATGGTTGAATGATCGAAATCGAATATGCCCCTTTTTAGTCTGGTAATCTAAGAATTAGGGAACAGACACCCTAATTGACGCGAACTCTAAAGATAGATCTATCGGGCCCAACAAGCCCCATCCAAAGTACCGGATGCTTTAGTACTTCGAAATTTATATCGTGTTCGAAGGAGGATCCCGGAATGATGGGGATATTCTTATATGTATATTGTGAATGTCGGTTACCAGGTGTTCAATCCATATGAATGATTTTTGTCTCTATGCATGGGACGTTTATTTATGAAAATTGGGAATATGAAATCTTGTGGTCTATTAAAATTATGAAATGATTTTTTTATGATAAACTAATGAACTCACCAACCTTTTGGTTGACACTTGAAAGCATGTTTATTCTCAGGTACGAAAGAAATCTTCCGCTGTGCATTTGATCATTTTAAAGATATTACTTGGAGTCATTCATGACATATTTCAAAAGACGTTGCATTCGAGTCGTTGAGTTTATCAAGATCATTATTAAGTCAATTATAGTTGGATATATTATGAAATGGTATGCATGTCTGTCAACTTCAGATGTAAATGAAAGATTGTCTTTTCAAAACGAATGCAATGTTTGTAAAATGTATTATATAGAGGTCAAGTACCTCGCGATGAAATCAACTGTTGTGAATCGTTTATAATCGATATGGACTTCGTCCGGATGGATTAGGACGGGTCCTTTCAATTTAGGTGTAGATAAGGACCAAGGGGGTCCACTTATGGAATGTAGGGAACATGTTGAGCTTTTAGGATTGAGGGTTTATGCGGGTGCTAAGGTATTGAAGAGTAGACGCAACCAGGCAATACCCTATGTAGGTAGTCATCCGCAGGTAGAAAGAGGATCAGACGAGGAGATGGAGGAAGCGGATGACATTAGGGATGTCATTCGGGAGGCTATGACTGATGTCTACCAGCGTGTAGATGAGGTAGACATGACAAACGCGGAGAGATTTCGTCGGATGGAGCAGTGGCAAGCCCGGAATGATTAAGAGCATTCCAGGAAATGACAGCATGATTGATGGGACTATCATCAGCGTCAGATTATGAGCCGGCTGTCACCTCAGGAGCCCTACATCCCAACCCGACCAGCTTACTATCCTCCACACCAGCCCGAGATGAGACCGCCTTATACTCTCTACGACCCTAACCAGGCATACCAGTACACCTATCACCAACCATGGAACTCGGAAGATGACATGAACTGGAACCCCTATCCATGATTGATATAGTTCCTGTTGGTAATTTATATGATTTTTAATTTTTATTATTTCTGTTTATTTATGTTTAAACACATTATATTATGATACTTTTATTGTAATGTTTAATATTTTTATTATGTTGTACTAATGTTTCATATTTGATTTGAAAGTGGGATTATAAGTCCCATTTCAAATTACCATGCATGTTTATATTTGTATTGTATGTATTTTATTTCATGTACAAAACAGGGTAAAACAGCGCATTTTCAAAGACTGGCATTAAGTTCAGCAAAAGCTAGTACTTTTGACGACAAAACGAAAAACAAATGTGATGTAACAACAAGACGGAATGAACAAATGATATGCACCATTTATCATACAGCAAACAAACGCCAATAAGTTTGGAAACTTTGGTAAAATTTAATCATTTTTCTACGCTAATCACCCTCAATAATTTAAATTGTTACTGATTTCTTGCAAATGAGGACATTGCAAGATCTTAAGTGTGGGAAAGGGTTAAATTCTTTCAGAATTTAAAAATTTTTTGACTTGTACACTTGGTTACCATTAAAAATACTAGTAAACCAGTAGTTGTATTAGAATCTAGTGCTCTCTGATAATAAAGAACAGCCCTAGTCTTATATACTGATTACCCAATTCTAGTAAAAATTTTCAAAATTTTCAATTAAATGAACTCAAAATCATGTTTATACATATTTATGAACGATAAAACTAGGTGTTAAACACCGAAATTATTGTTACCTCGGAAAGGACATAAATTGAGAAACAAACCAAAATGTTAGAATTCATTTAAAATGGAATAGAGGACAATAAAAAGGCAAAGAAAGGAAAATAAAAGCCAAGTGTGGGAAAAATTTACCAAGTTATTTTGAACATATATCACATATTTTTGTACAAATAACTGAAGATGCTTTTGTTTTGGACAAAATTAAATATTTTACCCGATTTACTGTAATATATTTGAAAGAAAGATGGATCTACACGATGAATCAATTCCATCATTAAAAGGAAGTAAAGTCTTCCGAAAAAGAAACGCGCTTCTTGATTTAGGTCAACAAGTGTCGTCCAGACCAGCTGTAGGTTGACGAAAAATCTAGAAAAGTCATCTCTAAAATCAGCAGGAAATCCACGGACCTCAGCATCAAACAGGGTCGCCAAGTGGTCAGACTTATCCTAACCATGAGAGGATCTGTCTTGTAAAATGGGGAGGACGCCGTGCAAATTAGCTGGATAAGACTAATGAATCAGATCCCCAGAAAGGATAATCTCCTTAAAAGATCAAAAATCAGCTTTTAAGACTGATATTACTCAATCCTAGAGATTGAGTTTTAAAGATTGAGAATTACAAATTCATGGAATTCGATGATATCTAAACTCGAGCTTGAACGAGAAAATATTTTGATCAAAATTACAAACCGATTTGTTTTCTGAAAAACCCATTTTTAATGCGTTCATTACCATTGAACGTAAAATCCTAGGAATTCACCTTGAATTCATTAGGTCACCTGAACCAAATCGGCTGTCAACCGTAAAAACGGTGGTTGCATAGTATGGTCGAAGACAGGACCTTGTGCCAGACCAAAAAATTATAAGGGTGAGCTTTACTATTGCTCCTACCAAGGATAGTAATTACATCCGACACGTTATAGACCATAATTAAAAGCATGTCAGGGGACATTGCCTTAACAGTTGCTTGTTCAATGCTTTCCTTTACAACCGGACGGTAGTTTACCGAAAGGTAATATACGGAATAAGTATACTGGACGTGTTGCTTTCCCAATACAAGGTTAGCAAGTGGGTGACACAAAACCGCAAGTTTTGAGCTAAAGTTTTCAAATCTGAAACCCACCAAATCTACAAAAATAATTTGCAAACACCGGTGAAGGGTTATTTAGGAAAACTTATCTAGGGTAAAAGCTAGATTTAATTTTCAAAAGATCAAATGTTTTCATAAAGATCCAATTTCCTTAAGGATCTAAATTTTTATAGTCATGTGGGACTGTAAACCACATTGTTACTACCATTGTTCATACCGCCGTATAAAAATCACTGATGTACAAAGTGTGAAGAATAAAGAAGTGATTTTAGTATTTTTATTTTAAGACTATATTGCTTGAGGACAAGCAACGCTCAAGTGTGGGAATATTTGATAATGCTAAAAACGAACATATATTTTATAGCATTATCTCTCAAGGAAGACAAGCTTTTAGTTGCAATTGTTCTATTTACAAGTGATATTCGTTTAAATAATAAAAGGTGAAGACAAAAGACAGATTCGACGAATTGAAGACGCAAACGACCAAAAAGCTCATAAGTACAAAATACAATCAAAGTGATTCCAATTATTGATGAGAAACATCTTAAAATTACAAGATTACAAGACGCGAAACGCAAAGTACAAGATATTAAATTGTACGCAAGGACGTTCAAAAACCTGGAACCGAGACATGAACCAACTATCAACGCACGACGCAACAGAGCTAAAATTACAAGTCAACGGATACAAGAATATAATATAATATATATATAATTATATTGAATTATATATATTATATTATATAATAAATAAATAAGCAGCCCACGTTTTTAAAGACTTTTGAGCTCTCCCAGCTGTCCATGCGATCGCATGGCCTGGAAGAACAAAAACCATGCGATCGCATATCCCTGAAATCCAGGCCTGGTCATATAAAGTTCGCTAGTTTTGGACGAAATTTACACATCTTTTTCTTCTTCCTTCATACGTATACATATATATATATATATATATATATATATATATATATATATATATATATATATATATATATATATATATATATATATATTATAATTTTAATTTTAATTTTAATTCTAATAATAAGGGTATGTTAGCGAATGTTGTAAGGGTGTAAGTCGAAATTCTGTCCGTGTAACGCTACGCTATTTTTAATCACTGTAAGTTATGGTTATTGTTATTTTTAAATTAATGTCTCGTAGCTAAGTTATTATTATGCTTATTTAAGACGAAGTAATCATGATGTTGGGCTAAAAATATTAAGATTGGGTAATTGGGCTTTGTACCATAATTGGGGTTTGGACAAAAGAACGACACTTGTGGAAATTAGACTATGGGCTATTAATGGGTTTTATATTAACTAAATGATACCTCGTTAAATTAATATATAGACTTATAATTTGACGTATTTATATATAACCACGTACGCTTGACTGGGTACGGTGGGCGGGATATCTATAAATATCAATAATTGTTCATTTTACCGAACACGGAACTGGATTAATAGTTAATAGACTTGTTGAAATAGGGGTGGATTACATTCAAGGGTAATTGGTGTAATTGTTAACAAAGTAGTAAAACCTTGGTTTATACGCAGTCGATAACCTGGTGTATTCATTAAACAAAGTATTAAGACCTTGTTATAATTCGAATCCCCAATTAGTTGGAATATTTGACTTCGGGAATAAGAATAATTTGGCGAAGGCTTTCGCACTTTATATTTATGACTGATGGACTATTATGGACAAATCCGTATGGACATATCGAATAATCCAGGACAAAGAACAATTAACCCATGGGAATAAACTAAAATCAACACGTCAAACATCATGATTATGGAAGTTTAAATAAGCATAATTCTTTTATTTTCATATTTAATTGCACTTTTAATTATCGTAATCTTTAATTATCGCAATTTTATTTTATCGCATTTTTATTTATCTCAATTTCATTATTGTTATTTATTTTACGCTTTAAATTAAGTCTTTTATTTATATTTTACATTAGGTTTTAACTGCGACTAAAGTTTTAAAATCGACAAACCGGTCATTAAACGGTAAAAACCCCCTTTTTATAATAATAATATTACTTATATATATATTTGTATTTTTATAAGTTAAACTAATATAGCGTTAAGCTTTGTTTAAAAGATTCTCTGTGGAACGAACCGGACTTACTAAAACCTACACTACTGTACGATTAGGTACACTGCCTATAAGTGTTGTAGCAAGGTTTAGGTATATCTATTCTATAAATAAATAAATATCTTGTATAAAATTGTATCGTATTTAATAGTATTTCGTTGCAAAAATAATACTATTTCCTAGTACACCTCGCAAACATCAGCTGTGCATTTGCTCATTTTAGAGATGTTACTTAGAGTCATTCATGACATATTTCAAAAGACGTTGCATTCGAGTCATTGAGTTCATCAAGATTATTATTAAGTTAATTATAGTTGGATATATTATGAAATGGTATGCATGCCGTCAACTTTCGATGTAATGAAAGTTTGTCTTTTTAAAAACGAATGCAATGTTTGTAAAATGTATCATATAGAGGTCAAGTACCTCGCAATGTAACCAAAAATAATGTATTCGTCTAGATGGATTAGGACGGGTCGCTTCAGAGAGAACTTTTGTAACAACCCAACCCGTAATCAACCGGATATTTTTTTTTAAAAATTAATCAACCATTTACGCCCAAAATAATTGGTTACATAACGTAAACCATTTCATACAAACCACTTGAACGTACAACATGTTTAAAGTTTACATCACGGGCACGAAGACCCTTAATCAAAAGTAATACAAGTTCGACCCATATTTGATAGTTTTAAACCAAACGACACTCGAGCATGGTTTGGGGCTAAACTACCCAAAACGCTAGGTCGACTTCCAAAAAGCTTCCACAAGCATCAATAATGGAATATCTAATTCCCGACAACCCCTTTCCCTTTATCCGCGTTCGAACCTAAAAAGTAAACAATGAGAGGGGTAAGAAAAGCTTAGTGAATGCAATAATTATACATATACATATATAACTTACCCACTTGCAAACACTTACGCAATTCCGCATACATACTAGCATTACAATTAGCATACCATCTTAAAGTATAATGCTAAACCTCCAATAACACACGCTAGTATAGCAATATCATATAATCACGCGCAATATAATATGCTATAACACAATACACAAACATTGATGTTCACAACATCCATTAGTACTCAAATTCCAAGGCTAGCCCTACGAATGGTATCGTCAACATCGAACTTAATCCCCATTCGTCTCAATAAATGTGGTATCGTCAACATCGAACTTAAACCCACATATGAGGTATCGTCAACATCGAACTTAAACCCTCATCAACTAATGTCACTACAATAGTGGTATGGCTTCGTCAACATTGAACTTTAAATCCATACATGAGGTATCATCAACATCGAACTTAAACCCTCATCAAAACGAACAAACAATATACTCTAGGATATGGTATCATCAACATCAAACTTTAACCCATACCCCACAAGCAAATAAATCATATACCTACATATATAATTATTCCACTCACCTTAACACGTCGGTGGTGATTTACCACTTCCGTATGGTTCGAGCAAGGTACCTAATACATTAAGTACACATTCAATACACAACTTGTGGAACTTACCACATTACTTACACTTGAGCATTTAATGACCCAATTGCATTTAAATAACTCAACTACACCAAAACCGACCATAAATGGCCAAGACTCATCTTAAATCACTAAAGCAAGTGATTTAAAGTCTACTAACCTTAACTAACACAAACTTAGAGTATTTCATACCCATTTCACCCAATTAGGTCAACTATTACCCATTTGACCCATTTTAGCACTTAGACTCATAATTTAAGTCACACTTAACCCATTTACAAGTCTTTCAACATTAAACAAGTGTATTGGTGACTAACAACACCATTTGACACTTACTGTGATGACCCGGAAATTTCCGACTAAATTTAAACTTTATCTTTATATTATTCTGACACGATAAGCAATGTTTGTTAAGTTAAACCTCAAGGATTTTAAACTATGTTTATACATTCATTTAAACCTCGACCAAATTCCAATGATTCACGAACAATTAAATGAACATATATGAATATGTATGTATATGTGTATATGTTATAAATTGAAAATGTCAACAAAGTATTTAAATGTATAATGCTTTATATGAACGTATTTGTTTCAATATGATTATCGACGAAATTAAAAAAATATATATTAAATGATTGAATTATCAGAAACATTGAATTATGATTACAAGTCTCTGTTGAGAGGTCCACTATGATTTGAGAAAATCTATTCCTCTTAACGATATTCGGAATAATTTGTAAAGCTATTTATAAATAAAAATAAAAAGTGCCATTTACGAAAGTTAGACAAAAGCTAGTGGAAAATTGGTTTCCATAATATTCTATTAATATATTTTCAAACGTACAAAAATATTTTCAGTTTAAAAAGAACTTTATTATTAAAACGTATATAATTTTTATAAATATCTAGAATCACTTTTGACAACTCATTACTTAACCAGTATAATAAATATAACGATATTTATATTTTATTTCATTAAATATATATAATGATTTAAATTAATATTATATATATTTATACGCGTATTATACATACATAGTTTTTATACTTTTACTATACTTTAACTTTACCTTTACTTTACTTTTACTTTACTTTAACTTTAATAATTCATACTTTAATAATTCATACTTTAATAATTCACTTTAATAATTCACTTTAATAATTCATACTTTAATAATTCACTTTAATAATTCACTTTAATAATTCATACTTTAATAATTCATACTTTAATAATTCACTTTAATAATTCAAAAATCTATTATAAATAGAATTCAATAGGTTTCATTATTTCATAGAAACTTGAAAATATATTTCTCTAAACTCTCTCAATCGATTTACATATATATATATATATATATATATATATATATATATATATATATATATATATATATATATATATATATATATATATATATATATATATATATATATATATATTTACTCTGTATTATTTCAAGATATTATTAGTATACATAAAATATTACGACGGAGTGATGTCCGAGTGATTTCAAAATAGTTTTTTGAATGAGTCGAAGCTAAGGAAATTATGGGTTATAGCTATGGAGGTGATGAGTATGGTTCATGGGTATGCTCGTGAGGTCAATCTAGTGTTTATCATCTCCGTTGCGTCTATGTACTTTCCTGCAATATTGAATCTCAATATTGATACGTGAGCACTCATAACTTAACTTTTATATATCAATAGTGTATCCCTGACTAGTGCTCGAGTATATAGGATTATGCATGCTTGTACATTCGATATTGTCCTTAGATAGGTTTGTTGAATCCTGAATTAGATACATATGCTACTGAGATAGGGTATATGATATGCATGTCATTGGAAAGCTAGCGAAAAATTAAGAACTTTTCATTTAGATATCGAATGGTTTCGATGAACGGATTAGAAGTTATAGTCAACTGAATTTTAGTATTATTGTTAAAATGATTATTATTACTATCGTCGTTATTATTTTAATAGAAATATCATTGTTATTATAAAATATCATTATTACTATTATGTTAGTATTATCATTTTATCATAATACCATTTTTAGTAAATATAAATATTGTTATAGAATAATAATAATTATTATTACAAAATAATACAACTTTTACTTATTATTATTATGATCAATATTATTTTATCAAATAAATAGGGGATACAAAGATATTTTTCACCACGCGTAATATAATTACATTAATAATACTTACCACTATAGTTTTACGATATTAAGTGAACTTTATAAATTTTACTACTTAAGATATATAAAAGTATATATTGTATATAAACGTTAACATAAATTTTTATTAATAAATGACTTTTATTATTATAAAATCTAATAAATATATTTAAATATATAAAACGACTATAGTTAAGTTATATAATAAACACGTATAAATTTTAGAAGTCATTTTGGGTCAAGTTGACTTTTGTTGACTTTTGCATATTAGTCTCGAGCATTAGGATTGTGGTGCACTATGACTTGACCAAAAATTGTTAGACAAATATTGACCAACATATAAATATATATAATTAATATAGGTTCGTGAATCCGAGGTCAACCTTGCACTTGTTAAATAACGTTATATGTATTTTTACTACGAAATACAGTATGGTGAGTTTCATTTGCTCCCTTTTTAATTGCTTTTGCAATATATATTTTTGGGCTGAGAATACATGCGCTGTTTTATAAATGTTTTACGAAGTAGGCACAAGTACTAAAACTAATTCTATGTGGGTTTAAACCAGAAATATACCCTTAGCTTGGTAACATTAAACTACTTGTCTATGTAAGGTAGGCGCGAATCCTAAAGATAGATCTATTGGGCCTGACAAACCCCATCCTGACTATGGGATGCTTTAGTACTTCGAGGTTATTTTAAACACACCTGATCTGGTGTACTTCAGAGGGTAAAACATGAACGTTAAGGCTTGTTACCGGGTGCCTACAACTTATAGAATACTTTTATACATTTGCGAGTGTACATATATTTATAAACGAAAATCTTGTGGTCTATTAATATATTGAAATGATTGTTATGATAAACCTATGAACTCACCAACCTTTTGGTTGACACTTTAAAGCATGTTTATTCTCAGGTATTAAAGAAATCTTCCGCTGTGCATTAGCTCATTTTAAGGATATTACTTGGAGTCATTCATGGCATATTTTGAAAGACGTTGCATTCGAGTCATTGAGTCCATCAAGATTATTATTATGTCAATTATAGTTGAATGTATTATCAAATGGTGTGCATGCCGTCAACTTTCGTTGTAAAGAAAGTTTGTCTTTTAAAAACGAATGCAATGTTTGTAAAATGTATCATATAGAGGTCAAATACCTCGCGATGTAATCAACTATTGTGAATCGTTTATAATATATATGAACGGGTCCTTTCACTTACAACCTCAATTCATAAGACCAAACCCTAGGTTATAGCTATTAGGGTTTCCTTTCATCAATATTACCCAAATTCACCCACTTAACTCCCAAATGGGTCTTACAAGACTCAAATGGCCAAAACCCTAGCCATAAATTAACTAAAACTCAAAACATGGAGTTAAGACTTACCAATACTATCAAGTCGTAGCTAAGAACGAGGAGAACAAATTTACTATTTGCTCCAAAGATCGAATCACAAGTCCTCACCTTCGAATCTCACTTTTAATCCAAATGGGTTTTATGTTTTGGAAGAGAAAATGGAAACAAAAGAGAAAAGAAAATGAATTAAATGAGATAAGTGGCTGTAACTTAAAGTCTAAATCAGATCTACACGCGAAAAGATGAATATACCCTTGAACTCCACCTTTTAAAAACAATTTCCGGAACCAGTTTGTCCAGATGGTCGTGGCGCGACCCCGATTGCCGCAGCGCGGCGTTACGTTGTTTTCTCGCGCTGTTTTAGTCGCCTCCTGACTTTGGTTTGCGCCTAGTGTCACGGCGCGACTCCCTTTACCGCGGCGCGACAAACAACATAAATTTATGGCTATTTTAATCGGCTCCTGACTCTGATCTGTGTGTAAAGTCGCGTCGCGACCACACTCATCGCGGCGCGGCAGACGCCTAGGACTGATCAATTCGACAACTTAAAACCAATTATCGATTTACGCGACTTATACGTGTCGTTCTCACTTCATATTCATCTAATCTTCATCATAAGGTCTCACATGACTTAACACCATCAAAACTCATGTATAAACTTATACATGAGTACGTTCTCAAGTATATATATATATATATATATATATATATATATATATATATATATATATATATATATATATATACATACATATATTTACACATAAACTAACGCCTTATTTATTTATCACATAAACGAACGAGTTATGAGCGTACTAACGGTTAAATACGTACCTTTAGACATGTATGGGAAAAACGGGATGTTACAACTCTCCCCCACTTGAATCGGAGCGCGTACTCGCGATCCAAGCCGCATGACAAGAGGGGAGGTAAACTAACACAAACTCTTCGGGCTCCCAAGTAAACTCGGAACCTTTACTACGACACCACTGAACCTTGTAAGTTCTCACTTATTTATTCCTCGACCGTTTGACCTTTTCATCAAGTATAGCAATCGGCTCCTCAACATACTCTAACTTGTTGTTTAACTCAATTTCGTCTATCGGCATCCAAGAAGAATCATCTGCAAGACACTTACGGAGATGGGAAACATGGAATGTATTATGGATCCCCGCAAGCTCTTCGGGTAATTCCAAACGATACGCGACTTCACTAACACGAGCTAAAACCTTAAATGGGCCAATAAACCGAGGAGCTAACTTTTCCCATTTTCGAAACCGAATAATACCTTTCCATGGCGAAACCTTAAGCATCACCATGTCACCTTCTTGGAATTCGATCATTCACCTACGTTTGTCGGCATACGACTTTTGTCTATCTTGAGCCTTTTTCAAATGAGCCCGAATCATATCAATCTTGCTATTCGTCTCTAAAACCAAATCGGTACTCCTGATTTCCTTTTGTCCTACTTCACCCCAACAAATTGGAGTTCGACACCTCCGCCCATAAAGCATCTCATAAGGTGGCATCCCGATACTAGTATGATAACTATTATTGTACGAGAATTCCACCAAAGGCAAGTTCTCATCCCAACTACCACCGAAATCAATAATACACGCCCGTAACATATCCTCCAATGTTTGATTCGTACGTTCAATTTGACCGTCCGTTTGAGGATGGTACGTCGTGCTCAATTTCAATTGTGTAACCATATCCTCATGAAACTTCTCCCAAAACCGAGATGTGAAATGGGTATCTCGATCCGAAATGATAGATATAGGAACCCCATGTCGAGAGATTACTTCCTTGATAAACAACTTAGCCAAGGTCTCCGAAGATATCGCTTCCAGAATGGGAAGAAACAAAGCACTTTTCGTCAATCGGTCAACTATCACCCAAATCGTATCAAATTGGGTTCTCGCCATCTTAGGTAACTTTGTAATGAAATCCATGGTAATGTGCTCCCATTTCCATTTCGGGATTTCTAACGGTTGCAACTTACCATACAGCTTTTGGTGCTCGGCCTTAACTTGCAAACATGTAACACATTGTTCAACATATTTTACAACATCACGTTTCATGCCCGTCCACCAATAATCCTTCCTCAAATCAAGATACATCCTCGTTGTGCCCGGATGAATAGAATACTTTGACTTATGTGCTTCATCAAGTAGCACTCGTTGGAAATCTCCGATTCTAGGCACCCATACTCTTCCTTGAAAAGATAACAAACCATGCGGGCCCATAGTAATGAACTCTGATTGCCCCACGATTCGTTCCGCATGCTTGTTGTGAACGTAAGCCTCTATTTGAATCTTACCAAGCTTTACAAGAAAATCATTAGTAATAATCATACGTAACAATCTCAATCGTAATGCCGGATGTTGACTCTTTCGATTTAACGCATCCACGACCACATTCGCCTTGCCCGGATGATAAAGTATCTCGCAATCGTAATCTTTCACCACATCCATCCATCTACGTTGACGATAATTCAAATCTCGTTGATCAAAAAGATGTTTCAGAATTTTATGATCCGAATAAATCGTACACTTGACACCATATAAGTAGTGGCGCCAAATTTTTAATGCATGTACAACCGCCGCCAAATCAAGATCATGAGTCGGATATCTCGTCTCGTGTTCCTTTAATTGTCGAGAGGCATAAGCGATGACTTTACCTCTTTGCATTAGAACACAACTGATCCCATTTAAAGACGCATCATAATAAACCGTCATATCTTCTACACCTTTCGGCAACACTAACACCGGAGCTTGACATAAATTTTCTTTTAACAATTGAAAAGCAATTTCTTGCTCGTTCTCCCAATTAAATCTAGCATTTTTTCTCGTCAATTTCGTCAACGGAGAAGCAATCTTAGAAAAGTCTTGGATAAACCGACGTTAATAACGGGCCAATCCGAGAAAACTTCGAATTTTCGTGGGCATAGTAGGTCGTCCCCAACTCTTCACCGTCTCTATCTTCCCCGGATCTACTTGAATACCGTCCTTGTTCATAATATGACAAAGGAATTGAACTTCCCTTAGCAAAAATTCACATTTGGAGAATTTAGCATACAACTTCTCCTTCCGCAACGTCTTCAACACACCCCGCAAATGATGTTCATGTTCCTTCATACTCTTCGAATAAACAAGTATGTCGTCAATGAACACAATTACCGACTTGTCCAACATAGGGTGACACACTCGGTTCATAAGATCCATGAATGCCATCGGTGCATTCGTAAGACCAAAAGGCATAACTACAAACTCAAAATACCCATAACGCGTTCGAAAAGCAGTTTTCTCAATATCTTCCTCGTGGACCCGCATTTGGTGATAGCCGGACCGTATGTGACGACCCGGGAATTTCAGACTAAATTTAAACTTAATCTTTATATGATTTCGATACGATAAGCAAAGTCTGTAATGTTGAGTCTCGAAAGTTTTGAAATCTATATTCATGTAATCAATTACCTTTGACTGTGCTCGAAGATTCACGAACGATGGTGTGTAAATAAATATAAATATAGGTATAGATAATAATTTAATTAATAAGGTACACTTAATAATTGGAACTAAAAATGTAAAATAATAATTAGAATAATTATGTTACTATTAAATAAATATATATAAATATAAATGTAATATTATTAAGAAACTATATATGTATATATATGATTTCTACAAACAATTATTAATATATTGTAAAATATAAATATTCAATAAATGTTATCATATGATACATAATATAATTATTCAATATTACATAATTTATAAATTGTAATATTAATATATTAAATGAAATTACAACATTTATTAAAGTTGTCATAATATTATTACATTCATTATTAATGGTATTAACAAAATTATGACATGAAATTTGGTATCCTTATTTCCCTTATTGTTATTAACATCGATATTACTATTACTATCATTTTTATAATTTATTATTATTATTATTATTATTATTATTATTATTATTATTATTATTATTAATTATTATTGATATTATTATGTTAAATGTTATTATCCCTAATATTAATAAAAGATTATTATTTTCATTATTATAAATTATATTATTATAGTTATTATTATTATTATTATTATTATTTGTATTAATATTTTGTTATTAATAACATTATTAATTATTAATATAACTATGATTAATATGAAGATACTCAAGATGCATTATGGAAATCAGTTAGATATCTTAATCAATTTTATAAATTTTGTATTTTACTTAAACTAAGGACACCATGCGAAATATCACAGATAAATACAAACAGTTGGAAAGCTGCTTTATTTCTTTTTGATTTTATTCCTCTAATAAAAGAAATTTCATGTACTTCTTGTCTGGGAGTTTGTTATATGTCGATTTCAATGGCCACAATAATACAAGAGTGATTAAATCATATTACAGTACCAATCAACTACATTACATTTCAATCAACTCCTATTACAGGATCCATCTATCTACTTAATATCTATTCTAAATCTCTATATTTCTATAGACATACATATCACATATGCATCTCCTTCTTCCTGCTTTCTTTCAGGAGCCACCCATTGTGAACATCTACTTCCCTCATCTCCACAACGAACCACCAACAAGTTCGGTGTTGTTTCTTGCTCGATCATCACTCAACAACAAACGTTTGTTGCTCCACGATGATACACACTTAACCATTGATGATCTCCAACCCACTTCTATCACTATCAACTTTCCATGTATTTGAAAGCCTACTTTGAGAGTGCATAAACACCAAAACACCCCTACAACCAAACCACCATTTTCGAACTCTTATTATTCATTTTATGTCACCACC
This sequence comes from Rutidosis leptorrhynchoides, assembly GCF_046630445.1. Classification (NCBI taxonomy): domain Eukaryota; kingdom Viridiplantae; phylum Streptophyta; class Magnoliopsida; order Asterales; family Asteraceae; genus Rutidosis; species Rutidosis leptorrhynchoides. The sequence continues at coordinate 80,867,338 of NC_092336.1, read as the reverse complement.
TTTCTAACAAGACCCATATCACCACCTTCATCGAACCTTCATCCTTCTCTCTCTTCTCTCTCTATACAAATCGAGTAAAACAACCAACCTCACTAGTTTCATTGATCCTCACCACCTCATCATCACTTCGGTTCTAAGATCACCAAAACAACTCCATCCACTCAATCACCTTATTATTATTATTTTTTTGTTTCTGTTACGCTATTTTTTTTTTGTGATCAATAACAAGCACATTCCTTTTGTCCTTGATTGATATCCAACCAACCGAATCCCAATTTAATGATATAGTAAATGAATTAGTGGAGAGCTAGTGTGGTCCATGGGTTTAATAAACAATCAAAAGTTGAATGTATGTGAAACGAATCAATGGCCAACATTATCATGATTTTCCATCAGTGGGGTTTAAGTGGAGCACGTAGGAATTTTATGGCCGACATATAAAATGGTACAAGTTAAACTTATTGCCCACTTTATATTTCATTATGCATCGATGATATTTTTCATCCCTTATGTCGCTTACAGTGTCCAAATACCGATACCTTTTTAACTCGATACAACTTGGGCTGCAGTATGTTGGGCTCCATGAATGTTATTATATCTAAACCATTACGGAGGAATTCAAGGTTGGGCCATCGAATAAACCTAAACCATTTGGATTGCTACTGATATACGTAAACCATCACCTTATACTTTATTTTTCTTTCGAGCTGTCACTATTCGAACACCTTTGATTTCCAAAACTGTTACTATTTCTATTCTGGTATCCTTCTGTGTAAACCACACCTGATCGTTGCTGCTACTGTATACTCTTCCTGTGAAACACAAATCGACCTCTACATTGCAGCCGTAAATTCCTGTTTCTTTAGCTTTAAACGAATATACAAACAATGATGAGGGTTGTTAATGATGAATGATTTGGGTGTCGATAGTAAAGATTTTGATAATAACTAGGATGATAAGAATCATGATAATAAGCATAGTGGTAGTAATAACGACGATGATGAATAATAATTATGATTTTATGCGAGTACGAAATGGGTAAAGTTAATGATAACGATGTAATGAGGAAGATAGATGATGATTATGGCGATTAATAGTGTTAATAATAAATGGTTATGAATCACGAATTTGAAAAAGATGAAACTTTGATGATGCATAACTAAAAAGATGAAGATGGTGATAGTGTGATTAGGAGAGGAAGAGAAACAGATTTGATAAGAGTTATATGTAATTAATCAGGGGTTAAAACAGAAAATGTTAAACGGAGTGATGGTTAAGATTGTTAGCGGTGAACGAGAGGTCTTGGGTTCGATTCTTGCAGCAGCCATAATTTTTTTAGGAAAGGTTTTATGAGGTAGTTACTCTCATTTATTATTATTATTTTTATTTTTATTATTGTTAATATTATTATTATTAGTATTATTATTATTATTATTAAGTAGTATGAATATCAATTATTGTTATTACCATCAATATTATTATTATTATTATTAAAAACTATCATTTTTTATTAAAATCATTATTTTAACAATATTAATAATATTATTTTTATCATTATGATTACTATCCTTAATAACATTGTCATTATCATTAATAAGTATCATTATTATTAATATACCATTATTGATAACATTAAAATATTTTAATGAAACACATAAGTTATAAAAGGATATCACTAATAAATACGTATATAAATTGTTTGATTATAAGTATATGTGTTAATATATATATATATATATATATATATATATATATATATATATATATATATATATATATATATATATATATATATATATATATATAAATGATATATGTTCGTGAATCCGAGGCCAACCCTGCATTGATCAATATCGTCATATGTATTTTTACTACAAAATACAGTACTGTGAGTTTCATTACTCCCCTTTTAAATGCTTTTGCAATATACATTTTTGGGACTGAGAATGCATGCGCTTTTATAAATGTTTTACGAAATAGACACAAGTAATCGAAACTACATTATATGGTTGAATGATCGAAATCAAATATGCCCCTTTTTATTAAGTCTGGTAATCTAAGAATTAGGGAACAGACACCCTAATTGACGCGAACTCTAAAGATAGATCTATCGGGCCCAACAAGCCCCATCCAAAGTACCGGATGCTTTAGTACTTCGAAATTTATATCATGTCCGAAGGAGGATCCCGAAATGATGGGGATATTCTTAATTTGTGAATGTCGATTACCAGGTGTTCACCATATGAATGATTTTTGTCTCTATGCATGGGACGTATGTTTATGAGAATTGGAAATATGAAATCTTGTGGTCTATTAAAAATATGAAATGATTATTTATGCTAAACTAATGAACTCACCAACCTTTTGGTTGACACTTGAAAGCATGTTTATTCTCAGGTATGAAAGAAATCTTCCGCTGTGAAATTTCTCATTTTAAAGATATTACTTGGAGTCATTCATGACATATTTCAAAAGACGTTGCATTCGAGTCGTTGAGTTCATCAAGATTATTATTAAGTCAATTATAGTTAGATATTATAAAATGGTATGCATGCCGTCCACTTTTGATGTAATGAAATGTTGTCTTTTCAAAAACGAATGCAATGTTTGTAAAATGTATCATATAGAGGTCAAGTACCTCGCGATGTAATCAACTGTTGTGATTCGTTTATAATCGATATGGACTTCGTCCGGATGGATTAGGACGGGGCGTTTCACCGTAGGTCAATTTTAGAGAAATACATTGCACCTTGGAGTTGGTCAAACAAATCGTCAATCCGGGGCAATGGATAACGATTCTTGATCGTCACTTTATTCAACTCCCGATAATTGATGCACATCCGCATACTACCATCCTTCTTCTTCACAAATAAAACCGAAGCGCCCCATGGCAAAGAACACGGTTGAATGAAACCCTTCTCAAGCAACTCTTGGGTTTGATTTAACAACTCTTGCATTTCCGTTGGTACTAAATGATAAGGAGTTTTAGCAATGGGAGTAGCCCCCGGAACCAACTCAATGCGAAATTCAACTTGTTTTTCCGCCGGAACACCCGGTAACTCATCCGAAAAAACGTCTTCAAATTCACTTACCACCGGAATTTCACGAATGGATGGTGGCTCATCTCGAGTATCAACAACATGGGCAAGAAAAGTCTTGCCCCCACTAACGAGGAAACGACGTGCCCGTGCAAAAGTGCATATCGGCACAAGTCTTCTTCGTTTATCACCGTGAATAATTAACTCTCCCCCACTTGGGGTCTTTACCCGAATAAACTTATCATGGCATGCAATATCGGCTCTATAACGATCGAGTCAATCCATACCAATGACGATATCAAAATCACCCAAAGTCATCGGAATGAGATCAATTTTAAAACTTTTGGCACCAAACACAACATTACAATTTTTACACACATCAACACTAGCGACGTCTTGCCATCCGCTATTTTAACTTCTACCGGACGACTTAACTTAACTAGCGGTTTATTTAACTTAGGCACAAATCTTGGAGAAACAAACGATAAATTAGCACCACTATCAAATAGGATCCGTGCCGGATTAGAGTTAACCATGAAAGTACCCGAGACAACTTCATTTGATCGCTTGGCTTCATCATTTGTCATCAAATAATTTTGTCCTCTAGCCGTACCCGCCGCCTTCTCTAACCGTTTAACATGGTCGGTGTTCAAGTCGGGACACTCCGACTTTCGGTGCCCTTCTTTGTTGCAATTAAAGCAAGTGAGCTTGTTTATTGAAGGAGGCTTTGTACAATCCCGAGCCAAATGACCTCGTACCCCACAATTGTAGCAAGTAGGGATAAAGTTCCCGAAACCTCCTTTCTTCACACTATTTACACTTTCGGAACCTTTCTTGTTTTTCTTGTTTGAAAAGTTCGATTGACTCGAACCTTCGAATTTTCTCTTCGAGAAAGAGAAGTTGCTTCTTTTTGGAACCTCTGGCTCGAAACCCCGAGCCAATTCAAATAACTCATCAAAAGACTTAGCCATTCCCCGACTAATCTTACCCTTTAACTCATCGTTCATGGTACGGTAGAAATCTTGAATCAACTTGCGATCGTCACCAACATACTCCAGAAAAAAACGAGTCTTTTCCAAGAAGGTAGACTTGAGAGTAACCAAGTCTATTGAACCTTGTCGCAAATTGTGCAACTCGTCCCGGATTTTATCAAGGTCGGAAGGAGTTCGATATTCTTTGAAGAATTCCTTTTTAAACTCTTCCCACGTCAAGCTCATGCATTGCTCCTCCCCATATAATTGGATTTTATCATCCCACCACATCTTGGCCTCTTCACGTAACATGCTAGAACCGTACCTCGTCTTCTTCTCGGGAGGACATTCCGCGGTACGAAAAGCCCCCTCAATATCGGAAATCCAACACGTGCTTTTCAATGGATCCCTCACCCCGTTAAACATAGGAGGTTGAGCATCCTTGAAGTTTTTGTAATGGAAGTCCCGCCTTCCATTCCCACCGTTATCATCACCCCCTTCGCCACGAGGATGAATGTTTCTAGCTTCTAATGCCTCCTCGATCGCGGCATTCATTCGCTCATTTATAATTTTGGTCACTTGCCCATCAACCGATTATTGGAAAACCTTTCGGAAATCGTCAAGAAATTCCATTTTTAGCCTTTTAAAGATGGCCTCAACCTTGGCCGTGAGTTCAACGTCCTCGCTCGTGCCTCCTTCATTGGTATCATGTCCATTTCTCATCTTCATTCTATAAAACGAAGTAAATTAAATAACGAACGAAAAGACATGACACAATATACATGAACACCACACCGTCCCATCTTGCTCAACAATCGTCGTACATCGCTTGTTCGACACGATTTGAACCCGTAACAATGGTAGCTAATCATTGTTACGCGATCACATCGCATTAACTTGCTAGTACAACGTCTATCTCGCTTGATGATTGCAAAACACAACACAAAACAATAATCGCATAGTTAGTTCACCCAAAACTAGGCACTAACCAATCCCCAGTCCGACCCGTCTCCTACAAGTCCCGCATAACGCGCATACACAATAAAGTCTAAGTCTAGGCACCTATCTCAAGTCGCCTAAATCCCTTAGACCATGCTCTGATACCACTTGTAACAACCCAATCCGTAATCAACCGGATAATTTTTTTTTAAAATTAATCAACCATTTACGCCCAAAATAATTGGTTACATAACGTAAACCATTTCATACAAACCACTTGAACGTACAACATGTTTAAAGTTTACATCACGGGCACGAAGACCCTTAATCAAAAGTAATACAAGTTCGACCCATATTTGATAGTTTTAAACCAAACGACACTCGAGCATGGTTTGGGGCTAAACTACTCAAAACGCTAGGTCGACTTCCAAAAAGCTTCCACAAGCATCAATATTGGAATATCTAATTCCCGACAACCCCTTTCCCGTTATCCGCGTTCGAACCTAAAAAGTAAACAACGAGAGGGGTAAGCAAAGCTTAGTGAATGCAATAATTATACATATAAATATCTAACTTACCCACTTGCAAACACTTACACAATTCCGCATACATACTAGCATTACAATTAGCATACCATCTTAAAGTATAACGCTAAACCTCCGATAACACACGCTAGTATAGCAATATCATATAATCACACACAATATAATATGCTATAAAACAATACACAAACATTGATGTTCACAACATCCATCAGTACTCAAATTCCAAGGCTAGCCCTACGAATGGTATCGTCAACATCGAACTTAATCCCCATTCGTCCCAATAAATGTGATATCGTCAACATCGAACTTAAACCCACATATGAGGTATCGTCAACATCGAACTTAAACCCTCATCAACTAACGTCACTACAATAGTGGTATGGCTTCGTCAACATCGAACTTTAAATCCATACATGAGGTATCGTTAACATCGAACTTAAACCCTCATCAAAACGAACAAACAATATACTCTAGGATATGATATCGTCAACATCGAACTTTAACCCATACCCCACAAGCAAATAAATCATATACCTACATATATAATTATTCCACTCACCTTAACACGTCGGTGGTGATTTAACACTTCTGTATGCTTCGAGCAAGGTACCTAATACATTAAGTACACCTTCAATACACAACTTGTGGAACTTACCACATTACTTACACTTGAGCATTTAATGACCCAATTGCATTTAAATAACTCAACTACACCAAAACCGCCCATAAATGGCCAAGACTCATCTTAAATCACTAAAGCAAGTGATTTAAAGTCTACTAACCTTAACTAACACAAACTTAGAGTATTTCATACCCATTTCACCCAATTAGGTCAACCATTACCCATTTGACCCATTTTAGCACTTAGACTCATAATTTAAGTCACACTTAACCCATTTACAAGTCTTTCAACATTAAACAAGTGTATTGGTGACTAACAACACCATTTGACACTTACAAGCTCAATTCATAAGACCAAACCCTAGGTTATAGCTATTAGGGTTTCCTTTCATCAATATTACCCAAATTCACCCAATTAACTCCCAGATGGGTCTCACAAGACTCAAATGGCCAAAACCCTACCATAAATTAACTAAAACTCAAAACATGGAGTTAAGACTTACCAATACTATCAAGTCATAGCTAAGAACGAGGAGAACAAATTTCCTATTTGCTCCAAAGATCGAATCACAAGTCCTCACCTTCGAATCTCACTTTTAATCCAAATGGGTTTTATGTTTTGGAAGAGAAAATGGAAAGAAAAGAGGAAAGAAAATGAATTAAATGAGATAAGTGGCTGTGACTTAAAGTCTAAATCAGATCTACACGCGAAAAGACGAATATACCCTTGAACTCCACATTTTAAAAACAATTTCCGGAACCAGTTTGTCCAGATGGTCGTGGCACGACCCCGATTGCCGCGGCGCGGCGTTATGCTGTTTTCTCGAGCTGTTTTAGTCGCCTCCTGACTTTGGTTTGCGCCTAGTGTCGCGGCGCGACTCCCTTTACCGCGGCGCGACAAACAACATAAATTTATGGCTATTTTGATCGGCTCCTGACTCTGATCTGTGTGTAAAGTCGCGGCGCGACCACACTCATCGCGGTGCGGCAGACGCCTAGGACTGATCAATTCGAAAACTTAAAACCAATTATCGATTTACGCGACTTATACGTGTCGTTCTCGCTTCATATTCATCTAATCTTCATCATAAGGTCTCACACGATTTAACACCATCAAAACTCATGTATAAACTTATACATGAGTACGTTCTCAAGTGTGTATATGTATATATATATATACATACATACATACATACATACATACATACATACATACATACATACATACATACATACATACATATACATTTACACATAAACTAACGCCTTATTTATTTTATCACATAAACGAACGAGTTATGAGCGTACTAACGGTTAAATACGTACCTTTAGACATGTATGGGAAAAACGGGATGTTACAACTTTTGATCAGAGAGAACTGGCAGAACTCATAGATTGAATGCAATGCACCTACCGTATGAACATATTCTTCAATCTGTGATCACAAACTGTGTAGCACAGACTGAGCCACGTGTCAGTCTGTGTAGCATATGGGATTAACTACGTTACATATGTATGTTGTACATGTCTCAATAAAAGTTGCAATGTAGGTTTTTATGAAAAGAAAAATAGTAATTGTGATGAAAATTAGAAGGGGTGGTGGGAAAATGAAGATAGTTAGTTCATTTATTTTGTATAAGTTAAGTACATCAATATGTCTTAGCTTTTATTTGATGTTATTCGGATGCATATGTTTCGGGCAAAATATTTGTGGTACGCTATCACTGTAATTATATCCTATATATGCATTTTATAAACTTCAATAACTTGGTTATATTTCTCAATGGTTTGGTAAGTATTTTCCATAATAGCATGTTCAAACTTGAATTATTTAATAAATCAGGTCATTTAACTAATCTATAAGTTGTATTAAATCTCTAAAATGATGATGTCATAAAAAAACTTTCTCTAAGCTTAAAAAAATTTAAAATAATCTTTTTTTCTAACACATGGTTGATGATGTCATTAAAGAATTATTATATTTAATAAAAATTAAGAAATTTTAAACAAATGTACAATAAGGGAAGCATTATGTACAACTTTATGCTAAAATACCTCCATCACCATAATGTATAATATTTAAAGCATTATGTATAACCTTATGGTAAAACACGCTCATGAGTCATGACCATATGTACAATATTTGAAGCATTATGTATAATCTAATGATAAAACACTCTTATGACCATATGTACAATCTTTAAAAAAATTGTAAAATCTTCATATAATAATTATATTTTAATTTAAAAAATTACAAGAGACATTTGTTATTACTACTAATTAATAATAATTATTAATAAAAATATAAATACTCAATTCACTTAAACAGACTTTATTATTATTATTATTATTATTATTATTATTATTATTATTATTATTATTATTATTATTATTATTATTATTATTATTATTATTATATAGCTTCTCTTTATAGGATTAACTACGTACATAAATGTTGTACATGTCTTAATAAAATTTGTAATGTATATTTTTTTGACAAAGAAAATAGTATTTGTGATGAAAATTGGAAGAAGTGGTAGGAAAATGAAGATAATTCATCTATTATGTCTAAGTTAAGTACGTCAATATGTCTGTAGCTTGTCTTTGATTTTATTTCGGATGCATATGTTCCGGGTAAAATATTTGTGGTACGCTTTCGCTGTGATTATTTGCTGTATGCATTTTATAAACTTCAATAATTTTATTTTTTCCAATGGTTTGACAAGTATTTTCCATAATAGTATGTTTAAACTTGAATTATTTAATAAACCCGTAATTTCATGATTTAACTATAAAAGAGTGTGTGAGCGTAGCTATTGTCTAATGGGCATTTGCCATCATCACGACAAGGAATTGGGTTGATCAATTATTTATGGTCTGTTTATAATATTTGATCCTTTGACTAACATAATATAAGACCTATTCGTACATTAATCAACCATAATATAATATATGTAGATGATAAATGGTGGTCATATCAACTGTCAACGAGGTAGAATCAAATGATGTTTCCTTAAAAAGGTGTATATATCTTGAAAGTAAACACACTCTTTTTTAATAGTCCTCGTTCTATTTTTTTATTTTTATTTTTAATAGTCCTCGTTCTATAATTTATCTATCTACACATTATTATAAAGCACGTGCTAATAATCCTACGTGTCAAGTTCTTAATTAATCTGAATTAAATTCCTACGTGTCAATTTCTTAATTAATCTGAATTAAATTTGCATACGTGTCATTTTCTTAATTAAACTTGATTAAATATGTATTATTTATATATAATATAAATAAATATAGTATGAAAATCTTAAAGATATTTATAATATGTTAATGAAATCCCAACTTACGTATTAATATGAGATCTTTACGTAATTACGTAACTTACAAAATTGTAGGATATATTAAATAGTTTATTAATCGTTGTAAAACACGGGCTTATAAACGGGCTTATAAAATACAAATAAATACTACAAACAAACATAACGTTTAATATATATGATCATTAAAAATACTTTATACGATCTAAAATTTAATTTCAATTAAATCAACTTTTGGTATAACCAACAAAAAACCGTGTTATCTATAAACGGACTCATAATCGATGCGGTAGATATAAATACAAATGTTTTCGATACAAATATTATTAGTAATAAATGATTTTTTTTTATAATTGTACTATACATTTAATAAATATCAATTTAATGTTATCGAACATTAATTAATACAACTATCGTGTAATGCACGAGCTCACGTTAGTATTCATTTTAATTGTATTATAAATTTGATAAAATATCAATCTAACGTTATCGACAGTGGCGAGTTTAAGTATAACCCCGTGGGGCCCTGTAACACCACTAATTTTTTAAATTAATCACATTTTTTTGTATAAGACACCATTAAATATAATAATGGAACCTCATATTTTTAGAATTTATAATATAGATAGTTTTGACTACTAAAATATTTGAAATTGATCCACTTATAATATTTTAGTACGGCCTTTTAATATTTAAATAAAACAAAATAAAAGCAACGCTTATCCAATTTCCAATTTCCTCTGTATCATGCGACGTGAGAGCAAAGACATTCGTAACTTCATCAGTTACTCTTATCTTTCGAGTTCGGTCTTCATTCAGCTATTCAACCTTCAATATTTTATAGGGGTAATATTCGTGAAAAATATCAATATGAAAAATAATAATATGATGATTGTTGTAATAACAATTGGTTTTATTACTAAGTGAGTAAACAACAAACGTCAATTTATTGGCGACTTGACTACCGTTTAGAGCCTAAATTAAATTTCATGCATGAATTAAAACTCACGGAAATTTTGATCCTACCATTTTCATGACTTCTTATTTTTAATTTTAATTTTTTAAATTGTTTTCCTATTTATTAGCATGAGGTCATCTCGAAAGCAATTTATTTATATGTCTGAAAGAGAGAGAGAAAGAAAGAGGACTTTCTCAAATCTTAGAGTGTTTTAACTCTGGGTGAAGAAATGACTTTTTTTTTATCAAAAAATAGAGGAATGATTATTTACATCTCACATTCCTCATACTTCGCATATGCGAGATTGTGTTTTGTTATTGTTGTTGTTTTGTTGATGGTTGTAATGACAATATTGAAAATATGAACAACTTTATATTTTGTGAGTATTATCTAATTTTATATTTGTGTTTTGGGTGTGACCCGACCCAGTTCAGCCCGATTTACCAGGCACATTCAATAATTTTACAAGTAAGTTGTCAAATAAATTTGGGAACCCCACTAGGTTTTGATCATAGGATCGTCAATGGTTATCGAATATTAATTTGTATAATTTCCGTGCAACGCACGGGCTCATAAAACTAGTTTACTATAAATAACTAGAATTACTATTGTAAGTTTGAAATGATTATTTTTTACACCGACAAACAAAAATTAAATTTAAATAGATTCAACGATTTTTTTAACAACTATTAAAAGTTACTGACGGAAGTCCGAATGGTGGTTCTCCAGTAGTCGATCTTGTGCTGCTGCACTCCATCTTTGGTTTTTCTCTCTCCCGAACTTCATAGTCGTTTTCCTGCCTTCTACAGTGATAGTGGTTTGTTGTAGTTCAAGCACGTGTAGCATCCATTGTTGGTTGTTTTCTTTTTCCGGCGCCGACGACTTTCAATCCGGCTAGAATCCCGCTGCAATTTCTTCTTCTTGGTGTAGACATGTAATGATGTTTGGCGCGGGGGTAGATTGGGTGATTTCTTGTCCGAAATAAGGTTTTGTGGTGGATCTACGACTCACGGGGTTTAACCGGTTTAGGAGGATCATGAACATTCGTTGTTGCTAGGATGGTATTATTTGGCGGTGTTAGGTTATTATGGACTTAGGTCGGTGTATTTCAAGTGTTTTTTAGTTCACTAGGTTTACTTCGATACAATGTTTTGTTAGTTTTCTCAAATGAATTTGAATTTGTGTAACTGTGTATTGGTGCAATTGTTTAATGTTTGGGATCAGGGCAATAGTTATATCAAAGATTGTTAGATCTTTCATTCAAACGTAAGTCTTTTAACATTATAGATCTTCTGATATAATTTATTTAAATTTATATTTTTCTTGAAAAGAAATCTTGAATAAGTCGTAAATGTAAATGCCTTTTTTTTTTTTTTTAGATATTAAAGTTTTTAATGATATATATATTTTATAAATGGGTTTAGGCTACCAAATGGTCATATACTTTTTTTTTCTTCCAATGTAGGCTATATACCTAGAAAAATACTATTATAGGTTATGTATTTTTAAAAGTGTGCTAATGTAAACAAAAGGTGACCAGTTACCTGCTCAAACCGGTCATCTTCATCTTCATCTTCAACAGCAAAATCCGGCAGAATTCATGGCAGTTTATGGTAGTGCAATTCGAAAACACCTCAAAACTTGACCAAAACTCATCAAAACTTGTAGTTAGCTGCGGTCGGTGTTGTAAATCTCCCGAGATCTCCCCGAGATCTCTCACGAGATCTCATTTTTAGAAGGCAACCGAGATGAGATGTTCATCTCCCGAGATTTCTTGGTTAACGGGGTCAAACTTAGTCAAAGCCACGATTTCTCGAATTTTTTTGCTAATTTATAAGATTTTTTTGTAAAATTCGTAATTTCTAAGATTTTCTCGCTCATTTCTCGGATATTTTTGTGAAATCTCGTAAAAACGTATATAAATAGAAATATATTTATGCTTTTATGTATATTTTTATTATAAAAAACTATAAAGTCAACGTAAGTCAACGTCCGAGATCTTCCCGAGATTATTCTGAGATGCCGAGATCTCTCTAAAAAGTCTAAACGAGATCTTTCCGAGATCCGAATTCTCCAACCTTGGCTGCGGTAGATCATTCTAACCATAAACCCATTGATGGATTTCACAAACACATAACCAAATATGAGAAATAGGTCAATTTTAGTAACGATTTTTTGAAAAAGGGTTAAAGCCATAAATAGGATATATACTTTCATTTTTGTCCCAATGTAGGCTATATACCCAAAAAATATCAATGTAGGTTATATACTCTTAAAAATTGTATCGATGTACACAAATTTAACAAGTTACCTGCTGAACCGGTAAAGTTAATTATTTAACATTTTTTGCATTTTATATGGCTACAAATAGGTCATATACTTTCAGTTTTGTTCCGATGTAGGCTATATACTTTCAGTTTTTTTCCGATGTACGCTATATACTTCCAGTTTTGTTTCGATGTATCACCAACGTCATTCTTCACGTATGATGTCACGTCATCGTTTAGTTGTTTATCCGGTTAATAAGTTTTGTTCGTTCATATTAGTACACTTTATGAAAATATATAGACTACATTAGTATTTTTCGGAGTATTTAGCCTACATTGGGACAAAAATAAAAGTATATGGCCTATTTATGGCTTTAACCCATGAAAAAAGCTCATAACTCGATTTTGTTGATGTTTTGGATCCAGAATCTTCACCAAAATTTGTTTAACGCTGCTCAAGGATCGTGTTTCAATCAATTTTGAGGATCAGTTTTACCAAATTTCACTTTGAAAATTTTGTTCATCGTGTTCTCTTAACAGCAGGTTAACAAGTTTTAGTGGTTGATATTAACACATTCTTTTAAAGTATATAACCTACAATAGTATTTTTTTGGTATATGACTTAAATTGGGACAAAAAAAAAGTATATGATCATTTGGTAGTCTAAACTCTTTATAAATTTGGTTGAATACACTAGAAAACATGATATTCCTTTTGGATTTATTATACACCAAAACAGTTAGAGTGGAATCCTGCTAGCTGCTTACATCAGGGGTTAGATTACTCGTTCTTCCGGAAAACTTTATTACTTTTTCAACATATAATGCGTGTTATTGTGAATTTCAGATTGAGACATTGATTCAGCTGACTTGAAATTGACCCGTTAGTTAAAATTGACCCGAAAATCTGTTTACTTGATTAGATAAACGAGTTAATTGAATCGGGTCATTATTAATCCATTTTGAGTTAAGTTGCAAAACTCAATCAGTCAATCCAATTAGATAGTGTCAACTTATTATGACTCTCCATTATCCAACCAAATACAATCACCACTCTAAAGTATATGGATCAAGCCCACTACAGACCATCTTATAACAACATATTTTGAAATTTTTCTTTCTAAACCATAGCTTATTTCTGTTAACCACAAATAAACAAATATAAGAATAATCTCAACTAAACATTCAAGCATAAATCTTTACATAGATAGCAACTATACAAAGTTGGTTCATCTTAAAGTAATCTACAAATCCATGATTTGAACATCAGGACGACCCATTTTCAATGGGTATCATAATGACCCAAATATACAACTTTTAAGGAAAAAATGTTTTTAGACAATAAATTACAAAGACTACAAAAGGCCTATAACAGGTGAGTTATTGAAATTGGGCTTCTCTTTAGCACCAATATCATCACAAACACTTTTCCTTCTTGGTTTTGCCTCACTAAGCATTGTGATTACATCCCTCATTGAAGGCCTTTCTTTTGGTAGCTTGTTTGTGCATAAAAGTGCAATTCTTAGCACTAAAAGCATCTCTTCTTGCACAAATTTGCAATCCCCTCCTATTTCTAAATCTAATACACCATCCATTTCTCTTTTGTTCATCTTATTTCGAACCCATTCGACAATATCAACTGACTCGCCAAATGATGCATCCAACGGTTGTTTCCCTGTTAACAACTCTAAGAGAACCACCCCGAAACTATATATGTCACTTTTCTCATCAACCTTCAATGTATAACCGTATTCTGCAACATGTAACAATTGTATTATTAGTACAATATTGGTTTATTATGCTTACAACATAAAAAGTTAATACAATTTGTTTTTTTTTCTTCAATTTTTAAATAAAGTAACATGGCATGTTCTATGCATCAATAATATACGTGGGTCAGTATTGAAATAGTTGGAACCACATGAACCATTTAATATGTTTCTTTTTTAGCTAGAGTATTTAACCCACTTGACATACTTGACCATTGAACTTGGTAGATTAAGTTATAGCCATAAAATGTGACTACATATGAAGGAACTAACCAGGGGCAATGTATCCATATGATCCAGCAACCATTGAGACAGTTTCATTCTTTCTAACCATTGTCCTCGCCAATCCGAAATCTGTAATCCTTGCTTCGAGATCAGCATCGAGCAGGATATTATTCGATTTAATATCACGATGAATAACAGGCGGGTGACAATCATGATGAAGATAAGCCAGCCCATGAGCAACACCAACCGCAACATTGTACCTCGAGACCCAATCAACCAACATTTTGGCCGATTGCTTCCCGTGTAACGCTTCTCCTAAGTTCCCATTAGGCATATACTCGTAAACCATCATAACATCCGTTTCGTTATGAAGGTACCCTAATAATCTCACAATGTTTCGGTGCCTTAACCGGCCCAAAAGATTTACTTCCATAAACAAATCATCCCCGTTTTCAAAATCGGGCTCAGACCGCCACAGTTTCTTGACCGCAACCGGGGGTTGGGACGAGTTACGGGTTGTGGCTTTGTAAACAATCCCACTTCCTCCCATTCCAATCACATTTGATTCCTTAATGCTCTCCATAATATCTGCACTTGTGAAATGAAGTCTTTGAAATGCTATTAATCTCCATGGCCATTCAGTGCTACTCTTCATGAACCATCCATCGAAGAAACCGTACTGGAACCATCTCCGGTAAAGCCATCTTCCGGCTAAAACCGCCATTCCAGCGATTAAAATCACACAAACCCCAAAAAGGAACCCGTAAAACACATGTCGATTTCGAAGTCTCCTTCGTGTTAAATTACCATTTCGAGTTTGTGGACAAGGCTTGAGTACGCCTCCACAAAGCCCGTCGTTACCAGCTAGATCGTTTGCGTTTATCGTCATTAACATTCCGTTATTCGGGACAGGTCCTTCGAGCTTATTGTATGCAAAGTTCACCGTTTCTAAAGCGAGCGAGCTTCCGAAACTTTCGGGAATCCTTCCGACGAATGAATTATTGGAGAGATCCAAAACAGATAGCATCGTCATACGTGCTACCGTTTTCGGGATCTCTCCGGTCAATTCATTGCGACTTAGATTTAAATTTACTAGCTTCTGACACGAAGCTATGGTCTCTGGGATCATCCCGGAGATATTGTTGCTTGATAAATCAAGCACAGATAAAAAGGGGAAATCCTGAAACTGGTTCGGGATTTCCCCATCTAAATAGTTGTTTGAAACAATTAACGTTTGAAGATTCGGCATTGCCAATATGTTATAAGGTAAACTCGAAACAAGATGATTGTACGAAACATCAATAAACGAAAGCGAATTCGACAATGTAAGATCATGAGGAATTTTACCGCTTAAATTGTTATGCGCCAATTCTAAACGTTGTAGCTCCGGTAAATTACCAAACCCACCAGGAATCATACCCGAAATGAAGTTATTCTGAACACGAACTCGAATCAACGAAGAACAAGTCGAAAGCCCAATTGGTAGAGACCCCGAAAACGAATTGTTGAAAAGAATGAGTTTAGTAAGATTGCCTGAATCACACAATCCAGCCGGAATCTCACCGGATAATGAATTCGAAGAAACATCTAACCATTGTAACGGAGAATTCATTCCAAGATTCACCGGTAACGAACCATTCAATGAATTCTTCCATAATTCAAGTACTTCTAACTTTGGTAACTCACCAATTGTACTTGGAATAGAGCCTTCAAGCTTATTACACATTAAATTCAACAACTTTAAGCTTTTTAAATCACCAATTTCTTCCGGGATCTCACCGGAAAACTGGTTATCCGATAGATCAAGATAAACCAACGATGAAAGATTCCCAATTTCGCTAGGAATATTCCCTTCAAAACTGTTCTGATAAATGTAAACTGTGGTAAGGTTTTTAAGCTTACCCAATTCTTTTGGAATTGGACCTGAAAGTGATCCAACTGCCAAATCAAGATACTGTAAATTTGCAAGATTACCAATTTCTGCTGGGATCGAACCTTCGAATTCGTTATAACCAATTATGATAACTTCTAACGACAAAAGCTGACCGATTTCTGGCGGGATTGGTCCCGTGAGATTGTTCCCTGAGAGTCCAAGAAACTTCAAGTTTTTCAAGTTTTTGTAACTTTTCGGAATTGTTCCCACAAAAAAACTACCACTAAAATCGATAGTTTCTAACGACGTTACGTTCGCTAGATACTCAGGTAGTAACCCTTCAAAATTATTGCTAGATCCATTGATGGTTTTTAAAAAGTTTGCACTTTTTCCAAACCCAAATGGGAATTCACCAATGAAGTTGTTTTGGCTTACGTCGATTGTAACGAGTGATGTGAGATTAGCGAATGAAGTTGGGAGGATCGAATCGAACTTATTGGACGATATGTTTAGGAAAGAAAGGTGATGGAAGTTTTGAATGTCTTGTGAAATGTTTCCTGTTAGATTCATGTTTGAAAGATCAAGTTTATCAATGAAGCCATTTGCATTGCATGAAACACCAGTCCAATTGCAATGTGATGAAGATATTGATATGTTCCAATCATTTAAGTAATTTAATGAATCAATCAAGGATGATTTGATAGATACAAGTGATGTAAGTTCATTATTTTGTGAAGTACTTGCAAAGACTATTGGTAGAAGAATGAAAATAGTAGGCATGCAAGTGGTTAAGAAAGTGTTCATTTTAGCTTTCATTTGTTTTGAAAATGAAAAGCTAGAATGATGTGATTATGGTGATGATGAAACGGTGTTAGTTTAATTGTAAAGTTTCATGTTGATTTTGGATTTGAATTATATTTTGAGGAGATTGAATAAAGTGATGGTGTTCTTGGTTATGGAGTGATCATGGAAAGTGATGATTGATTAATAAAGGAGATGGCAATTATTTAGAAAGTGGGTCCATCTCCAGGGTGTTCTTGGATTATACAAGGCGTTCTATCTTATTTACGAGTATTTTTTTTTTTTTTATATAAAAGAAAACTAGAATAGAAATCAAATAAAACAAAGAAGACTTCATCAAACTTTTTCCCAATATATAATATATAATAATTATATTATATTATATTATATTTTTTTTACAGCCAAAAAAAGATTATATTATAAAAACGATTCCTAGCAAGACGCTAAGAGATGATTACAAAGGAATATCAAGCCAAGTGTTCTAATTCGAAACACATTGACCCCTATTTTTTAACCAACGAAAAGCAACTAATCTAATTACATCAAAAAAGTTACTTCTACTACAAAAAGAATCAAGAAAAACAAGACCGTTGCGAAAACGCCACAAAGCCCATAAACACGTCACCACCACCGCAATAATCCTGTTTTTTGAAGACGCTTGTAATCGAACGCCTTCTAGCCACAATATGAAAGAATCCCATGAGTCTAAAAAAGGAACCCGTAATTTAGCAAAATGCGAATCTTATGCCAAACCTCCTGAGCAAGAACACACTCGAAAAAAAGATGTTTACACGTCTCTACCCCATTATTACAAGAAGGGCAAACGATGGAAACAATATCTAACCCTTTAGCGGAGAGATTTCAACGAACGGGAAGACAATCGAGACGAAAACAATATCTACCCCATTATATTATATTATATTATATTATAAATTATAATGTTACATTAAAAAGACATTTTTTATTTATAAATTATTAGAAGTCAGTGATCCTTGGAGATTGATTGGTGCGGGAATGGGGTTAAAGAGGGATTTGTTTTCTAACTCTTTTTCGAGTAGTATTATGTGCAACTATAAACTGTTACTAATTCGTTAGTTTAACTTTTGTGCCCCAAGTATTTTAAACGAAGTAGTATATTCAAGTTTTACAATTCGGTCATTCAATTAATAATGTACTTTCGATTAGGGGGTGCATAACCGTATAACTGAAAAAAAAACCGTGAATCAAGAGGGAACCAACACAAAATCGAAATACCCATGGTTATTCGGTTCGTTCTTTGGTCCATAGATTTTCATTTTTTCAAGTATCGGTACGATTCGGGCTAAACCCGGAAAAAACAAGAATTTTGACCGAACCGAAATTAATGTATGAATAACTTTCCGTAAAATAACAAAAATCCTCACATATAACTTTCTTAAGTATAGGGACAATTTCCTTACGTATAATAAACAATTATCTTAATCTCTTTCTAAATTACAGGGATGTCATTCATCAAGTTAAGTATTTAATCTACAAAATACGAACATATTCATTATATAGCCGTCAGTAGGTCAGGAAAGGAGATGCCTACTTCTTGACAATCGTCCATGCATTTTACTATTGCTTCAATACGAATAGCTTTACTGTTAATACATATCCTCTCTTTTTTTACAAGTATGTTTGGTGAAGTTTTAGCTTTTGAGCTTTCTAGTTGCGAGACTATCTGATTTGCTGTTTTCTTTAGTCTAGTAATTTATTTTTAGTTGTTCCAAATATTAGTTCACAGTAATTGAACTATGAACACCAGACTCTCACTTAAACAATAGATATGAATTATTAGTGCAGGGATTGAGAGAACACGATAATAGAATAGAAGACTAATGATATTGATCGTGAAAAGTACATCTTCAAAGTAAAACACGAGTCCCTATTTATACAGATAAACACTAAATCTGGAGATTTGGTTTCCAAAACTACATGGCTAAAAATATGGAAAAGATAAACTTAAAAACCAAACTAATATGCTAATAACTCTAAAGTCAATCTTCTGGAGATAAAACTGAATCAAAATAAATCTTCTTAAACTTTAAACATATCTCCAGAATATTCTTTAGCTTAGGCATCAAAAAATCTCAAACCGTTGACTTCAGTAAATTTCAGAGTCTGCAACTTCAGACTCTAAATCTCCAGATTCTAGCATGCTTTTGACTCATCAGATTTTCATTTTCCCAACAATCTCCCCCTATCTGATGATGTCAAAACAACCTGTACACCTAATTAACCACCTTAGCATACTCATTTTCGATAAGCTTGCACT
This sequence comes from Rutidosis leptorrhynchoides, assembly GCF_046630445.1. Taxonomy (NCBI): domain Eukaryota; kingdom Viridiplantae; phylum Streptophyta; class Magnoliopsida; order Asterales; family Asteraceae; genus Rutidosis; species Rutidosis leptorrhynchoides. The sequence continues at coordinate 80,847,719 of NC_092336.1, read as the reverse complement.
TGTTCTTCATGTGAGGAATTTTCTTCAACATATTCAGCTTGCTATACAAGTGTTTCAACAATTGCACCATAAAAGGAAAAAATGTTTGCTCTGTTTCACACCTGGACAAAAGATTAATTAACATATCAATGCTTGCTTCTTCAAACTGATCACATCTAATCAACATCTTTTGATTTCCAGAAGTCTTTATCATCAAACCATCCAAGTATTCAACATACGTCATCAACAAACTCCAAATGCTCAGGAACAGCATATCTTTCAACATGTCCCTTAATTCTTCTCTTCTTCATTTCCAGGTTAAAAGTTTCACAAAAAACTTCATAATCTTTAATACTGATGAATCCCTCTTCAAATACCAAGTGAACCAACATGCACATTCTCTTTAACACTTCATTCACAATAACTTGATCCCCTGCATACTCCTTGATATAAACAGCAATGCCTCTCCATTCACAGAAACCTAAACGAACAATTTGATTCATTTTTACTCTTAACCTTCTGTCTGGCAAATGTGCCATTGTTAACAGTAAAATCACACCTTCAAACTCAGATGTTTCAACTTCAACTTTCACAACATCACCATCATATCTTCTGAATCTGAATCTCTTGTTCATCTGGGCTCTGAGATCACCATAACCTCTTTGAGTAGCAGCAACCACAACATTACTAGAATTACCCTGCTTGTCACCAGTACCCTTATCAACAACATTCTCCCCCTCAATTTGTTGCTCCCCCTCAATGTGAGTCCTCTTAGATTGCTCCCCCTCAACACTTGGAAAACCTGCATCTGCAATACCTGCATCATCTGACCTCTTTCTTTTCTCCCCCTTTTTGACATCATCTAAAGGCAGAGAAGATATGACCTTCCAAATTTCAGTCTGTTGATTTTTGAGGGAACAAATATCAGAAGTAAACCCAGTAAAGCATTGTCTCAGTTCATCAACACCAACCATTCTTTTCTCCAGCTCAGCCAACCTGTGATTAATTTCTGTAACAGACCCTGAACCACCTGTACTAGTCAACCCCTGCATATCCCCTAGCAACCTCCTTACCTCCATCAGCTCATCTTTTGAAACAAAATTATTATTAAAGTTAAGATTATTAATCTTAGACTGCACACCAGAGAGCTTGTCATCAAACTCCTTAGTCAACTTGGTCAAAGCCTGATGTAGGCCAACCATGGTGACTGGTGCCTCAGTCTGAGAAGTAGTGCCAGAAGATAAGGGTAGGGTTGGTATGTCCTCACAGCCTTCCTGTTGTAAAGAAAGCTGATCTTTGGACATAGAAGATTTTGAGGCCAGTATCTCACCCTTTGACATGAGTGTGATATTGGCAGCCTGTGCAAGAAGGTGTAAGGATGGAATATTTTGGGTGGGTAGTGGCAGACTTAAGTCTGGGGTAAAAGTTGGCTTGGCCATTGCAGTAGGTTGTTGGATTTGGTTATTTGAGTCCAGGATTGAGACTTCTTCATGTAAGTCAACTGAGTGGGTTTTCTCAGTGACTGTAGTGTGGGTATCCAAGTTAACTAACCTACCAGGTTCAGGTTGGGTCAAAGCACTCCTCTCACCAACCTTTAGCAGAGGTGGTGGAGCAGTACGTGCAGCACTCTTCCTAGTGAATTTTTGAGGTGAATTCACAAGTGCTGTAGTATCTAAGGTTTTAGATATGGTGGTATTCTCAGTATGAACTGGTGGGTTCATAAGGTGGGTTGAGTGAATAATTTGCTCAGCAGCAGTGGGTGAAGATGGGTTAGATGAAAGGACCCGTCCTAATCCATCTGGACGAAGTCACCAACAACTGGTTCCGTTGCGATGATCGACTCCAAATACTCTCTTTAAAATGAGCAAATGCATAGCGGAATGTTTCTTTCATACCTGAGAATAAACATGCTTTCAAGTGTCAACCAAAAGGTTGGTGAGTTCATAGGTTTATCTTAAAACAATAAGATTCATCATTTTGATAGACCACAAAATTTAAATGCTGTATGGTACAAATGGGCCCGAATCCTATACCCACCTGTAATGTACATGCTATATCTTTTAAATACAGTACATCTTTCTCATGTACGAAACCATTTTCATAAATTATAGTAACCGTACACATATCTTGTGCACAAAAATAACATACACATAACCTGTGTATAAAATCATTCTCTCGATATATATAACATTCACATCAACTGGTGGCAATTATCATGTCCACATAATTCAATGGTGGCAATTATCATGTCCACATATTTCAATGGTGGCAATTATCATGTCCACATAATTCAATAATAATCCGCAGAACTTCTGTCTACATAATAATTCATTCGAGGAATGTTTTGCTTGTGTCTATCTCGTCAAACATTTATAAAAGCATTTCATGTAATCGCAGTTCAAAATGTATTTTAAAAGTATTTAATAAAGCAGTTGTAAAGGAAGCGCATGTATTCTCAGTCCCAAAAATGTAAAGAGTAAAAGGGAGCAAATGAAACTCACACATATAAATATTGTAAAACAGTTAATAAAGCATTTACATGTATTCTCAGCCCAAAAATGTAATGAGTAAAAGGGAGCAAATGAAACTCACCTAATGTATTTTGTAGTAAAAATACATATGACTATATTGAACAATGCAGGGTTGGCCTCGGATTCACGAACCTATATCAATTATATATATTAACACCTCTAATTAACATGTATTCGTAATAAAACCAGTTTATATATATATATATATATATATATATATATATATATATATATATATATATATATATATATATATATATTAATTATATAATATATTACTTATTTAAATAGTAATGTATTTATTATTCCAAATGTTATGTATATTTATATATGTTATAGTAACTTTAGATATACTTATGATATATGTAATATTTATATCTTTACATAATTATCTTTTGTTAGAATAATATTTATAATAAAAAATATGTTAATAATACTAATTAATATTTAAAAATAATATTAATAGTGATAATAATAATAATAATAATAATAGCTATACTAATAATATTTATAATAATAATCTTTAGTAATGATAATGATTAGGTTTAATAATGAATATGATAATAATAGTTTTGATAATAATAATTTTTCTATTAATGATAATAATTATAAAAATGATACTTTAATAAAAAGCCTAGTTTTTAAATAAACATGATACTAGTAATAATATTAATAATAATAATTATAATAATAAAAATGATAAGAATAACAAAAATACTAATAATAATAATAATAATAATAATAATAATAATAATAATAATAATATTTTAAAAATTAATAATGATTAATGATAATACTTCATTTACATCACATCTTGTTTATAGTTTACATTATAATCTTTAATTCATTTTTAATCAAATAATAATAATAATAATCATAATAATAATAATAATAATAATAATAATAATAATAATAATAATAATAATAATAATAATAATAATAATAATAATAATAATAATAATAATAATAATAATAATAATAATAATAAAAATGTACAACCTTTGAAGACAAGCTTTTAAAGAAAAATAAACGCCTTAACCAGGGTTCGAACCCATGACCTCTCAATAACCCGACATCTCCTTTAACCATCACGCTAACTCAGCTTTTATGTTTTAACATCTCGACCAAATTTTATTAAACTCGTATTTTCTGTTTCAAGTCCAATAACCAACCCAAGCTTGGCCCAACAACAAATATACGACCCATTATCTTATTTACGGCCCAATTGAGAATCAGTATCTATAAACCAGATTTTTTTTTTATAAAAGAAAATAGCAGTTGTCATATAATCTGATTTATTCCTCAATCAAACGATCCCCAATTCTTTTCCAAAATTAACACCTATGAATTAAATTACAGATTCAAGAATATCTTCAAGTTAAATCGACTGGTAAGGCAATTTGGGTTCTTCATTCGACTCAGACCACATCAGAAATGGTTCGCCTGATCAATTCATCCTCCTCTCATCGATTTACATCGTCATTCATCATCAACCATCACACTATTCAAATCCCTTTTTCAATTGATATATGAACTCAAGGATCCGGGTACGTAATTCGATTTCCATTTAATGAAATTCGTATGTAGGGATCTTCTTAAATTGATTGATTTGTTTATATTGAAATTTATTGTAAGTTAGGGATTAAGTTGGTTTTTGTGTTCGTTTTTGTGATGACCCGGAAATTTTGACTAAATTTAAACTTAATCTTTAACGTTTTCGACACGATAAGCAAAGCCTATGAAGTTGAATCTCAAAATTTTAAACTATTCAATTACCCTTCGGTTGTTCTCAACGATTCGTGAACCATTATATGTAAATAGATACATATATATACTATAACTTGAAAACGTAACAAAGTTTTAATTGCATGATACCATACATTAAACTTATTGGTTTATATATCTATTTGAATATATATGATTTCAAGTTATTTAGTAAACGATAGTAACATTCGTTTGTTAATTCGATTGATATTTAGATAAGTGAACTAAAACGTTTAAGATGAACAAGTAAAACACTAATTCGCTATAGTATTTTCAAATTGCTACAGTACCCAAAATGCTACAGTGTTTTCGAAAATCACTATTTGCTACAGTAAAAATTGACTTTGCTACAGTAACTTTGCTACAGTAGAACACTATTTCAAAATAAGTAAACAAAATGTATATATGTATATGTATATAATACGAGACAATGATTTATAGAAGTAAATGACCAAAACACTCGAAAGTTTAAGATATACTTTGAGTGGTACAGTTTATGGATAATTTAAGGCTATATTTTGACAAATGTACGTGTCACGAAACGTAAAGTATTAGTTTTCTAAACGTACGAAAATGCGTTCGAGAAACCAGAACCGGGACATAAGTCGAGTAACAACGTACGACTTATCGGAACAAAAATTACAAGTCCACTATGCACGTGAATTTAATATAATATATAATTAATTATATAAATTAATTATATTATATTTATAATTAAATAATATGTCGACAAACAACGAGACAAAAATTTGTGAGCTGGATCCTCTAGCCATGCGATCGCATGGCCAAGGAGGCTAAACCCCATGCGATCGCATGGGGTACTGTTGCAGCACACATCCTATAAAAGCATCGAATTTTGGTTCAATGTTACACCATTTTTACTCCGTATTTATATTATTATTATTATTATTATTATTATTATTATTATTATTATTATTATTATTATTATTATTATTATTATTATTAAGATTAATATTATTATTAATCTTATTATTATTAGTATTATTAATTAGTATTATACATAAAATACTACGACGAGGTTATGAGCGTGTCACTTTCAAAATATGTTTTCGAGCGGGAAAGAGCTAAGGAAATTATGGGTTATTACCAAGGAGGTTATGGGTAATGTTCGGGGGTATTTTTGTAAATCAAACCTCGTGTTTATCATCTCCAATGCGTCTACGTGCTTTTCTACAATATTGTATATCAATATTAAACAGTGAGTTCATTGATCCCTTTTTATACATATTTTTGGGCTGAGAATACATGCGTTGTTTTATGAAATGAATACAAAAACTAAAACTGATTTGTGTGAGTTATAGATCCCTTTTTAAACACTTTAAATATTTTTGGGCTGAGAATACATGCAATTTATTTTAAACGCGATAAGACACAAGTACATACTAAATTCTACACTGAGTTAAACCGGAAATCCCTTAGCTTTGGTAACTAGTAGCTGCCAGTACATAGGATATGGACTGGTGGGCGTGAATAATTGTATATGGATCCATAGGGTTTGACATCCCCGTCTGTTCCAGGTATAGAAAGAAACTCTAGCCTGAACTATAAAACAGACGTATGCTATTTGAAGTTAGTACACGTTGGATTGCGTGTATTGTACATGTTGGTTGCATGTTAAACGAGGGGTACTTATTATAAACGTTAAGGCTTGGTTACCAGGGTGCTCAACTTTGTAGAACTGATTGATAAACGTTTCGGATGAAACAACTGAAATCTTGTGGTCCACATTTGATGTAAAACCTATTGATAAACGTTTTGAATAAAACAGCTGAGATCTTGTGATCAACCTTTACATACAGATGATTTGAAATGTTAAAACATATTGATAAACGTTTTGAATAAAACAACTGAACTTTTGTAATCCACATTGATATACGGATTATGTGTAATATTAAAACTATGAACTCACCAACCTTTGTGTTGACACTGGAAGCATGTTTATTCTCAGGTTTCTAGAAGTCTTTCGCTGTTTGCTCATACGTGATACAAGTTATGTGCTTGGAGTCATACATGCTATATACAAGAAACTTGCATTCACCAAACCATTACCATGTATCTTATTTTGACTGTATTGTCAACAGATATATTATTGTAAACCATTTAAATGGTGATTGTCTATACGTAGGAATCATCAGATGTTAAAAACCTGGAATTTATATATTCATTTATGAAATACCTTTTCAAACGAATGCAATGTTACAAAACGTATCACATAGAGGTCAAATACCTCGCAATGAAATCAATGAATGACGTGTTCGTCCATATGGATTTGGAGCGATCGTCACAGTTGGTATCAGAGCATTGGTCTTAGCGAACCAGAATTTGCATTAGTGTGTCTAACCGGTTATTGTTAGGATACATTAGTGAGTCTGGACTTCGACCATGTCTGCATGATAAAGTTGTTGCTTATAATTTCTTGTTAGAAATTACCTGCTTATCATTCCTTGTGTGGAAAATTACCTACTTATCATTTGTAGTCTAGACACACCTTATTGCATGGATTGCATGACTAGTGTATAGACAAAATGAATATCTTATTGTATCTGTTACTGTTACCTTTACTTGACAGTTTCCGAAAGTTTCTCCGTAATTTGCGGAACCTTTGTAATATATAAAGGTATTCTATGTAATTAGAATATCATCCGATATCCGAAAATCATTTCACATCGAAAATTCTTTATCTAACCGTGTAAGATGAATTCTGCAAGTAATTCGAGTTCTTCGGATTCCGATATGGATTTCCACCTGAGTTCCGAAAGCAGTGTAACCGGAATGAATCAAACAATCAGTCATCACCAATTCTGGATGAATTAGGGATGGGTTCGTAATCAACTTAATCAATGGAGACAAGAGGAAGGCGATCCTTTCCACCAACCAAATTCACCTCTTGGTGAGGAACCTGAGGCACTTACCGGCGAACCCGTTCGAAACACTATCTTCACCCTCATTTCCAGGATATCTCGCAACGATTATATGATAACCAGAATTTTAAACTTTATTCATCCTCTCGTACCCACCGCCAATCATCCCGGAATAATAGAAGAAGTTAACGAGCTTCGCGCTCGAGTTGTGGCTTTGGAGAATATGATGCACAATTTGCAGGCATCACAGGCAGCACCGGTAGCACCACCAGAACCAGCAGCACAACCAACAACAGTACCAGTACCACCAACAACAACATCCGCACCGCAAACCTCAACTTCACAATCTTTTCCACGAGTATCAACCTCATACGCACCGTAGGCACAAAAGAATACTAATAACCATAAACGATGAAGTATTGATTCATAACTTCATTGGAGAAATATCCTGCGACGATTATGTAATCTTTAATATAGAAGAGATTATTCGTTTCTAGTTCCAACCGAAAACCAAATGAGTTTAATAACTCATTAAATCTATATTACATCTGAAGGAAATATACATACATATATTTTCATAAAGATTGTAATTGAAAATCCTTTTGTATAAACTGTTAATGATGAGAATATTTTAATAGGTAGGTAATACCCTAGAAATATATAAATTCCACATTAATATGTTACACTATACATTCTTCAATTCTGATTCAGCAATCATTTACTATACTGCTCAAACCTACAGATATACGTATCTGTTCATCGCAGAATAACCATTTTCATTCAATTTCATATTCTGATTTCGATAGATCAGAATCCAAGTCAAGATTAAACGAAAAACATCATCTTTCAAAACCATGCTTCAAAAACCATGCTTTGAATTCAGAACTGTACTAGAACATCATATGATTACATTTTGCGTTCAAACTCATCGAAATTCTTGAAAACACTTCAACTAATGAACAAATGAGAAGACAAACCAACTACACGATATCTACGAGAAGAAAGATTTGTACTTATAATCATACATCTAGAAAGCTCTCGAAACCTAAGTAAAACTTTAACACGTATCTGTGATAAATCCTTCGGCATTATTATTACTGAAAATAACCTTACAATTCCTTTTCAAGTATCCAGTTTTGTCACAACTTCAGCAAGTCAACTTCATTTGGATAAGCCTTAATTAAACCTTGACATATACGATTACCCTTTCTATTGTTGTTACTGGGGAACCTTTTATATCCCACCATATTAGCAGTAAATTTACCAAACAACTTTATTAATCCTTGACCTTTCGAAAAATCCTTATACTCATTGAAACCCTATCATGTACTCATCCACATCTTGTAACAATAATTGCCATACCAACCACCGGGAATTAGCAATCAGTATTTTGAATCTCGCAGCATTTTCTACGACAACAGTTATATATAGATAACATCTACCTTCTAGACTTACTTACTTCGAATGTGAAGTTTCTGAAAAACACCCAAACTGTGAAACTAGTCCTCCGAATTTTGGAAAAATGCTGATGAAGCAGCAAAAACTGTAAATGACCTTAGCAGTCAAAAGTTTGATGATAAAGAATAGTATGGTGGTAAAGCTGAGAAAAAGAGAAGGTTTGGAACTGAAAAACGGATTGAGTAAAGTATGAAAGAGGCTGTGGATAAATCACAAAGACTGAACCTGCCTTCAAAGAATCCAAATGATTCAGTGTCTGCTGAAGTCATTAATGAATACCTTGCTCCTAACTCTAAACCTTCATAGACAAATCTTCTTCACCATCCGTTAATATTAGAAATTCTAAGATATTATCATATCTTTCATTATAAATATCTTCGATATTTCTGGAGATATCTTCATACCTATTCTTATCGGAAATCATTTATCTCCTCGCGTTATCTGTATTACATCATAAAGGAAACTGTTTAGTTTCTATATTCTGTAAACCTTCGAGTTTTTATTATGAATATTTTGAAGCAGTGTTGGGAACTAAAGCATGAGTTAGTATAATATAATGACACTTGATCAATGTGATTATATTACAGTAAGTCATGCTGAGTTTCTAATGGAACTTGATAAAGGTTCACATATCACACCCTCATCATGAACCATGTTACATAATTTTTTTTATTCTATTTAACCTCTAAACATATCAAGAAAATATTTTTCTTGATGATTCGGTCTTTTCCGGATATTCTGGTAATTTGACAAATCAATATCGTGCCATTACGATTACCTTCTCAGAACATTAACTATGTTCATCCAAAACTCCATACCTACGAATTCTGGACCATTACAAGAGATGCCTAATCGCAAGAAGAAGAAACGAAGGGACAAAGCTCCGAAATAGAAATTGGAGAATAAATCGCAGCAAATAGGAGGGAGTATTAACTGTGAATGACAATGATTATAGAAGACAGAAGTAGGGACATTGAAATATAACGGAGAATAAAAAGCCCGATAAAAACACATAAATTTACAAACCGTGTATATCAATGCGTATAGCAATATAAAGACATGGGAGAATGATAAATACAACAATCCCTAGAGCATAATAGAAATAAACAGATTCTTCTGGTGGGAGCTGGAAAAGAAGGATGATTGTGGCAAATGTCAATATTAGGTCAAGAACCAGAACTGGATTGAGCATTTTCACAATCTTTTGAATGTATTAATTGGGGAAGAAAGTAGGGATGGTGAAAATAATGAAATGAAAGAAGTCAATTTATAGCGAAATATCAGACATAGCAATCGAGGCGGATTACACATTTAATCAAAGAAAATCCTAATTTCCGCAAATTCCAAAGAATCAAATCTTATATAGATTATGAAAATTTTCTATTCCTTAAATTCCGGAAATCAATCGTTACTATGTCAAGAGATAAGACGCATCTCTATTCTCCATTTCACTCTATTACGATAACTTCTCTTATACGCTTCGAGTAATTGGATTGTTTTATCCATATTATTCAACGGTAATAAAATTCTATTTATCAACTCATATTCGTCATGAAAACATTTTTATTGTTAGCCATGACGACCTCACTTAAATTTCGGGACGAAATTTCTTTAACGGGTAGGTACTGTGATGACCCGGAAATTTTGACTAAATTTAAACTTAATCTTTAACGTTTTTGACACGATAAGCAAAGCCTATGAAGTTGAATCTCAAAATTTTAAACTATTCAATTACCCTTCGGTTGTTCTCAACGATTCGTGAACCATTATATGTAAATAGATACATATATATACTATAACTTGAAAACGTAACAAAGTTTTAATTGCATGATACCATACATTAAACTTATTGGTTTATATATCTATTTGAATATATATGATTTCAAGTTATTTAGTAAACGATAGTAACATTCGTTTGTTAATTCGATTGATATTTAGATAAGTGAACTAAAACGTTTAAGATGAACAAGTAAAACACTAATTCGCTATAGTATTTTCAAATTGCTACAGTACCCAAAATGCTACAGTGTTTTCGAAAATCACTATTTGCTACAGTAAAAATTGACTTTGCTACAGTAACTTTGCTACAGTAGAACACTATTTCAAAATAAGTAAACAAAATGTATATATGTATATGTATATAATACGAGACAATGATTTATAGAAGTAAATGACCAAAACACTCGAAAGTTTAAGATATACTTTGAGTGGTACAGTTTATGGATAATTTAAGGCTATATTTTGACAAATGTACGTGTCACGAAACGTAAAGTATTAGTTTTCTAAACGTACGAAAATGCGTTCGAGAAACCAGAACCGGGACATAAGTCGAGTAACAACGTACGACTTATCGGAACAAAAATTACAAGTCCACTATGCACGTGAATTTAATATAATATATAATTAATTATATAAATTAATTATATTATATTTATAATTAAATAATATGTCGACAAACAACGAGACAAAAATTTGTGAGCTGGATCCTCTAGCCATGCGATCGCATGGCCAAGGAGGCTAAACCCCATGCGATCGCATGGGGTACTGTTGCAGCACACATCCTATAAAAGCATCGAATTTTGGTTCAATGTTACACCATTTTTACTCCGTATTTATATTATTATTATTATTATTATTATTATTATTATTATTATTATTATTATTATTATTATTATTATTATTATTATTATTATTATTATTATTATTATTATTATTATTATTATTATTAATCTTATTATTATTAGTATTATTAATTAGTATTATACATAAAATACTACGACGAGGTTATGAGCGTGTCACTTTCAAAATATGTTTTCGAGCGGGAAAGAGCTAAGGAAATTATGGGTTATTACCAAGGAGGTTATGGGTAATGTTCGGGGGTATTTTTGTGAATCAAACCTCGTGTTTATCATCTCCAATGCGTCTACGTGCTTTTCTACAATATTGTATATCAATATTAAACAGTGAGTTCATTGATCCCTTTTTATACATATTTTTGGGCTGAGAATACATGCGTTGTTTTATGAAAAGAATACAAAAACTAAAACTGATTGTGTGAGTTATAGATCCCTTTTTAAACACTTTAAATATTTTTGGGCTGAGAATACATGCAATTTATTTTAAACGCGATAAGACACAAGTACATACTAAATTCTACACTGAGTTAAACCGGAAATCCCTTAGCTTTGGTAACTAGTAGCTGCCAGTACATAGGATATGGACTGGTGGGCGCGAATAATTGTATATGGATCCATAGGGTTTGACATCCCCGTCTGTTCCAGGTATAGAAAGAAACTCTAGCCTGAACTATAAAACAGACGTATGCTATTTGAAGTTAGTACACGTTGGATTGCGTGTATTGTACATGTTGGTTGCATGTTAAACGAGGGGTACTTATTATAAACGTTAAGGCTTGGTTACCAGGGTGCTCAACTTTGTAGAACTGATTGATAAACGTTTCGGATGAAACAACTGAAATCTTGTGGTCCACATTTGATGTAAAACCTATTGATAAACGTTTTGAATAAAACAGCTGAGATCTTGTGATCAACCTTTACATACAGATGATTTGAAATGTTAAAACATATTGATAAACGTTTTGAATAAAACAACTGAACTTTTGTAATCCACATTGATATACGGATTATGTGTAATATTAAAACTATGAACTCACCAACCTTTGTGTTGACACTGGAAGCATGTTTATTCTCAGGTTTCTAGAAGTCTTCCGCTGTTTGCTCATACGTGATACAAGTTATGTGCTTGGAGTCATACATGCTATATACAAGAAACTTGCATTCACCAAACCATTACCATGTATCTTATTTTGACTGTATTGTCAACAGATGTATTATTGTAAACCATTTAAATGGTGATTGTCTATACGTAGGAATCATCAGATGTTAAAAACCTGGAATTTATATATTCATTTATGAAATACCTTTTCAAACGAATGCAATGTTACAAAACGTATCACATAGAGGTCAAATACCTCGCAATGAAATCAATGAATGACGTGTTCGTCCATATGGATTTGGAGCGATCGTCACAGTTTTGAATGGTAACAGGGAGTAGCAATTTTTTTTGATTTTGGGCAGGATGTAATTTATAGTGTAAAAATAAATGGTAATAGGCTATGGTGATGATTGTATGATGGTTCAATATATGAAACAGGAAACGATCTGCATCTGCAGTTGCAGTTGTATTCTTATGGTGTATCTTTTTCGAAAAGGAAAAAAATATGAAGGAGACAGGAACAGTAGCAACAAAAGGATTCGATAGTTTTGCAGGTATGTTGATTCTTTGTTTGTCACGACTAGAAACAACAATTAAGATGCAACAGTGTTCTCAATTAGGAGTTTAAAGCAACAGTTTAATATAGTTTTGTGGTGTTTAATGGTTTGATAACGAGTACCTTAGTTAATCAGTGATGTTAAATGTGTGTTGCAAGTTTATGATGTATGGCGTTCGAATAAATTTGATAACAGGCAGCAGATACATTTCAACCGTTGTAATAATATACGGTCATGGTTGAGGAGACAAGAAAGGAGAAGAAAGGATGGTGGGTTGTGAGGGTACTTTGAGTTTGTTATGATCGAAATCAGAAATCATATATACAAGCCTAGGTTAGTAGTATTGTGATGACCTTGATGATGGTGACTTCAGTTCACGATCCTTACAGAGGGAAATAAATAAAATAAACGTGGTGAAGGTTTTGTGGTTTTAGATGATGAGCTCATGAAGAAGGAAGAACAAAAAGGGTGTGGATGGTGTTTTGGTTGATATCAGAAAAGCAAAAGCAGTTTCGCAGTTTATGATGATTGGAGTGGTTTATTATAAAAACATACAATATGAATCAAGTGTGGTGCTGGCATATCTCTGTAATATATTTTACATATATATTATATAGAAGAGTTGTTGTGTAGTGACTAGTTGAGATCGATGGTTAACAACTACAGACACAAAAATCAAGAGTCTCAAAAAGGCGATGTATAAGTCTAACAGAATTTGATTCTTGATATGTGTTATAATACTGTTTTTATTATTAAGTATATAAAAATAAATAATCTTAATTATAATGGTAATAATAGTTATTAACAATAATATTAATAGTAAGGATACTAATAAGTAATAATGATAACTATAACAATAATAATTTGTATTATAATACAATAATAATTATTATAATAATTTTAACAATTTTTGTAATAGAGTTAAGACTAATAATATTATTAATAATAATAGTATTTATTTTAATGATAAAATTTAATAAGTTGTATTATAATGATAATAATATCGATAATGTTGGTCCCTTAATAACAACAGGAGTATTGTAGAGGGGGGGTGAATACAATTCTTTTCTTAATTAACTAGTCAGTTAAACACGTTTAGTATTCTGTAGTAAATAAGATAGAGTCACAGGTAATTTTCAACGGTTATTCTTTATTGATTAAATCAGAAAGAATCACAACTATCCTTGGCGGAAATGATAGTTGGTTAATACAGATTACCTAGATTATAGCTAAGAGATAAACTAAAGCTATTACACGGTTTGGACTCTAACAGATAAACCCACACCACTAGTTTTTACAATAGTGGATACAACAATATATATAGTAGTTCTATTAACCGTGTAATTAATCTATTGTCCACTAGTACATTGGATGCCTTGTACTTGTGGGGACAATTGTGTCAGAAGGCGTGCTCTCCTTCTTTCCTCTTAGGTAGCTATTTGCAGGAACACACCAATTTGGTTTGGCACTACCATTTGATTTAAACAAATGGAATGTTGTGCTCCCTAGGTATGAATAAAGTATAACACATGTCTGCACATGCGTTCCACTTCTGCATTCCCACGTGGTCTTGTAAGGTCACTTGTCAGCCGCCGACTCCTGTCCTTTTCTGTTCAACTTTGTCTTCGACTTCTGTTGAATAGTGCGTTGATGTAGACCACTCTGGGAAACTACCATGCTTGTAATGGAGCATGGCTGTCTTGTGTTGTATGCTGATATCCAGACTTACTGGTCCTTCATATGCTGAGTCACTTGATATTCTTGATTTGCTGGGTGCACATCCTGTGCTGATTCGAAGAATACATTTCTACCTTGTGCTGATAGACTAGGCAGCATACTAAACACTCGACACAGCTATATTAGCTGACTATATATAAACAAACTTGTGCTGGCTGCACATAACACTTTAGTGCAAATAAATATTGTTTTGTCATAATTAAATCCTTAATTATTTTGGGGACTCAACAATCTCCCCCTATTTGATGATGACAAAACCTATGACTTGAAGAGAAAACACTAAAGCCAGCACTTAGGGACCTAGTGAGAGTAGACAGTAAATTCATCCCTTTAAGTTTGTTTTGGGATCTTTTGATGAGTTATCTATATCTTATAATTTGATATGATTTTGAAGATAAACTCACTTTACTTACATTACATCAGATATATACAATAATTACAAGATAATTCGTAATAAAAAGTAAATTACAAAAGATACAAGTTAAGCACATAGGAGACTATCTATCTTTATCCCTTTCTCTTTCTCTTTCTTCATCAGATAGCTCCTCTTGTTTAATCTTCCAGGCTTCAGGGAACAGGAGAGGTAATTCAGCAGGGTCAAAAACAGGGATGAAAGGAGGTAGAACAATTCGGCTTCTCCCAGTTGGTCCTTCACCAGTAGGTTGCTTCCCTTTAGGCTTTTGAGCAAGAAATTCATCAACATCAACTACTGGTGCATTCCCAAACTTAGTTGCCTTCTTGAACAGCTGTTGGAGTTCAGTCTTAAGAGCACTCTTGATAGCACTCTCACCTTTACCAATGAAATACTCCAAGATTTCTATCCATTCACTGAATCCAAGAGTTCTTAAGTCATCAAAACTAATCCTTTCTTGAACATTGTTATCCCTGACAACATTGAAAGCCCTTTTTGTCCCTCTGTTTACCTTGATAATTCTGCAGGGATTAGATCTTCTATTCATCACATTACCATACCTGCTCTTATAATAAGTATCAGGAAACTCAATATTGTGATCAGGTACTACAGGAGCAGTGGTAGGTACTTTCTCAGCAGCTTCTATCTTATCAAAAACCTTATCCTGTTCTTTGACAATGGCTCTGGCTAGTTTGAGGGACTCAGCCTGTTGCTTTCTGTCAGCAGCCAATCTGTCTTCAATATCCTGAAGCCTTGATCGTTCAGCAAGTTCAGCATCAGCAGCTTCTCTGGCTTCCCTTTCAGCAGCTAAACCCATCAGATAATCATCATAAGAAATGTTCAGGGATCTTACTGCTTCAACCATCTTTCTACCCTATTCAGTACTAAGGGCAGCACAATACTCCCTTATATCCATACCCAGCTGGAGAGCATCTTCAAAATGAATTCTTTCATCAGTAGTGGAGAGCCTGAGACCACTGTTATTCAAGTACACCCTAATGTCAATGCCATGGGTTAGTGCAGCAATATAGTGTGGCTGATCAAGAGGATGATGCAGCAGCCTGACTTGACGAATTCTTTCATTAAGCTCAATTTGTCTTTGTTCAAGCAGCTCTGGAACAGTGATCTGAAGTCTGTAGGCTTTTCTTTCATCTGGGTTCATTTTTCTGATGTTCGGCTCACCATGGGTTACTGAGTCATCTTCCCAAGTGATATGTTTGTCATGAATCCTTGGGGAAGATGGAGGATACATAGATGATTCATAGCTGCCAGATGAACTAACTGGATGCTGATTGACCCGGTTATCCTGTGTTCTGTCAAAGTAAGCTTGAATCTGGGGAGGAAGAGGAGATAGAACAAGTGTTTGGCCGTCTCTTCCCTAGACTGTGAAGTCAGCAGGATCAACCGTTTCATCATCTACTTGTTTAGCACCCAGCTCAATCGACTTTGCTGGGTCTTTAACACTTGTACTACCCAGCAGCACACTTCTGGCTGGGTCTTCTATCACAGCACTCCTTGCTGTGTCTTCAATGCCAGCTGACTGATTAGTATCAGCTGGCTCAACCACTTTAGTACCTTCATCAGCTGCCTCGAATAGGGGTCCTTTCCTCAGGGGCTGATTGTCCCTAGGAGCAGATTTCACCCTGTATTTGTCAATAGGCCTGGGTTCAGCTGATGGTTCTTGTGTCGATACTGGTTGAATAGGAGGCAGGTAAGGAACAATAGCAAGATGCTCCCCCTGACTAATAACATCATCATCATTAAGATGATTGTTTCTGTTGGCTGTGTTTATTGTGTAGCTGGCTGAGCAGCAGATGCTGGTTGAGGAGTAGAGCTGGCTTCTAACATAGCATCAACCCATTTCATGAAAATATCAGCTCTAACTCCACCAGTTGACTCAGTAGAATCAAGGTAATCCTTCATCTCAGCAGGAGTCATGTTCCTGATTCTTTCTGCTCTCTGTGCATACAGCTTTGCCCTCTGTTTGTCGTATTTGACCATGAACTTGGCATTTCTTTTTCTTGCCTCTTTTCTGTGTTTATCAAAGGCAGTCAGGTCATCATCGATTTCCATTGCTTTTGGACTCAGCCATCTTCTGTGCATAATCTTACGACGTTTAAGTTCAGCAAAGGCCTCAAACTTGGCATTGAAGGCATCATCTAGTTCCTGCTGTCGCTTTTGATGTCTCTCTAACTTCCTCTTCATTTTACATTCAATAGATTGAGACAGCACAAAAGCTTCAGCTACAGCCATATCAGAAACATCACTGGGCTTACTGCCAGAACCAATATCATCCACTGGTGTGGCAGACACACTGGGTTGAGTACCACCAGTTGCCTGTGCACCACCAGCTTCAGTATGAGCGTTGCTGGGCTTAGGGCCAGTGTCTTGACCATCACCATCACCATCTCCATCTCTCCTGGGTTGTTTAGGAGCCTTTTCATGTTCATGCTCCCCCTCAAACTGTTTTCTCTTTTTAGATTTCTTTTTGGACTTTTTCTCCCCCTTTTTGTCATCAGCACGGGCAGTAGGGTGAATAGAAGGGGAGACAGTAGCATCAAGATCACTGTCTGACTGAGGAGCAGAGAAGGCAAAATTGTTCCACTCAGCAACCTCTGGAGTAAGATGGGCACCAGGATCCACACCAAATTGTCTTAGCAGAAGATTGGAGGATCTAACTTCATTCCTGGCTACACCCATAGCCATTTGTTCAACGATGGCCCGAACATCACCTTGCAAAGCAGCCATTCGTTGCATGTTTTCAACCATCTGAACATAGGCAGCAGCAGGAATCATGTTAGCCATTTGAGCTTCCTGCGATTCCAATCTCTCGTGTAACACCCTGTTCTCCTCATTTAAGAAAGTATTTCTGCGGTTAGCAGCATCCAAATCAGCTTGGAGTTGGGTGATATTTTCACAGTACTCATTGTGAGAGATAATTCGCCTTTCAAGCTCCTCTTCATCTTCGTGGTGCTTTGTGATTGCTTCGACTGCCACATCAGCAAAAGCACACACCTGCTGGAGTTTAAGATCAATAGGAGTTGTAACAGCCTCTCCAGCAGATCTGACAGCAGCAGAGACACTATCAACAATAGCTCTGTGAATAGTTTCCTCCAAATTTGGTGTGATCCCTTGCAGTGTCTTATAGACAGCAAAGGTGGAAATATCAGCAACCTCATCTGCATTGAACTTTAAGTATGCAGAGGTTGAAGGTTGGTCAGTACAAGCTAACAGAGGAGTATCACCGTGGGGTGGTGGAGATGGAAGGTCAGGAGCTGACTCATCACCATGATCACCATCGTTTTTACCTTCGCCCGAAGGCTTAGAACCACTGATATCCTTGTCAGCATTATTATCAGCATTGTCATCAGTAAGATCCACTGGTTTGTCTTTGGAACCAGTCACGTTATCATGAATGACTGGTTCGCCCTTACCAGTACCTTCATCAGCATCCTCATCAGAAGAAGATGAGGAGGAAGAAGCTGAGGAAGAAGAAGGTACTGGCGAATCAGGGACATTTTGCATAACACACTTACCAGTAGTAGGATTGATGACAAACTTGAGAGGCCTCCATGTACCAGGAAATGGCGAAGCAGCTGGAGCCATACCAAAAACATGATAGTAAGGCTGTTCATTGATTTGCTCCAGTAGGGCTATCCTCTCATAAATTTCTTCTCTAGCTGGTCTATCAAGCTGAGATAATAGCTCAACCATCTCTTCACGAGGTAATCTGCTGGCTGAGACTATTGCAGATTCGGGATCAATGGTCAGCTGATCGACCAGCATAGCAATCTTGGGAGAGATTGAAGCTCCCTTGAAAATGAAGTTAGGAACAACTTCATCTGGATCTGGTACCTGCACAACATATGGCTTTGTTTCCTCAGTAACAGAAGCCTTAGTCGAATCAGTAGTTGTGTCAGCAGAGGTACCAGCATCCTTAACATCAGCAACCTGTGCACCAGTATCAGAAGGAAAAGTAGCACTAGTACCAGCATCCATAGCAGAATCAGATGGAAACGTAGCACTAGCACTAGCATCAGCTGTAACAATACCAGAATCAGAACCAGGAATGACAATAACATTAGCTGCATTCGGCTGAATGGTTTCAAACTCCATCTCAGCAGTTGGTTCAGTAGCAACCAAAATTGGACCAATAGGATGACGAACTGCAGATTCTGTAAGAACTTGACGTTCCATAGTAGAAGAATCAGAAGAATCAGTAGGCTCATCAGACATTAATGCAGAGTCCACTCTTGGCTGGGTGACAGGTTCATCAAGAAGAACATCCTTGACAATATTGTCAATAACCTTCTCAAGAACAGGAGGTTCTTCCATGATAACATCTTCCACACCAGCAGCAGCAGAATCAACAGTACTAGCATCAGCACCACCAGTAACAGAATCAGTGGCACCAACACCAGTAGCAGAGGCAGTAATATCACCAGTAGGAATAACAACATCTTTATTTTGCTCCCCCTCTGCCTGTTCATCTACCCTGCTAAGAACTGAAACAATAGAACAAGTTATGTTAGCAACTGTAGAACCAAATAAATTTGACTCAACAATTGCATCTGTTTTTGGTCTCTGGGGACAGACTTGTGATTTGGTCAGCCCTTCGAATGAGACAGAAGAAGGTGTCTGTAAGTACAGCGGTGACTCTGCTGACTCATTGGCAACACATGTTGACCCAGATAGTGTAAGAGATCTGGCTAGTAATGATGTAGGAGTGTGACTCTTATCAGTATCCGAGTAACATACTGGCTGTGCAGTCACCTGAGCTGGTTCAACACGATGAAGACCCAGCTCAAGCCTGCTTTGGGGGTCAGTTATGTTCTCTGCTGGTTGTACTGTCAGCAGAAAGTATTGCATTAAGTTCATTTCAGAAAAATGTGGAAGTGCCTGGTTAGACGAGTATGGGTTGCTACTCTTCTTGACACCAGTTTTAAAACCAGTCAGCTTGGGAGCCAGGGTTATACCGTTAACTCCCTCAACATTTTTCAAGTCAGCAGTTAAAAAATTTTCAATTAAGTTAGATTGTTCTGCTGTTTGGTCTAGAAACGCACCAGGTTCCATAGCTACATCCTTTGCAGGAGCAGCAGCTGAGACTGGTGCAATCTCCCCTGTGGTTCGCTTGGAGCTAGCTTTAGCACTCTTAGGTTTGCCTGTTACCAAGAAATAGATGAGCAACAGATTCCAACACTAGAATTGGGTAGTCAGTATATAAGACTAGGGCTGTTCTTTATGATCAGAGAGCACTAGATTCTAATACAACTACTGCTTTACCAGTATATGAGATGGTGGCTGTACTAGTTGAGGTAGCTGGTTGCTTCCTTCGCGTTGCTGGCTTTCACTGAGGACCCTCCCCCTCAGCTGGTGCAGAACCAGAGGCAGTCGATTGGGTGGCTCCACGACGAGCAGCAAGATACTCGTTCATTGCTAGTGTCAACTCAGCATATGGAGCAGCAGGTACATCCTTTGGCATGCCCCCTTGTTTTACTGGGACCTCAAATGATTGATCAGCAATTTGCTGATAAGCTTCACCCAGTTCACTTTCAAATACCAGGCTTAAGAAACGTGGAAATGGAATCAAGTTGGTTCTGACTCTAGCAGTCACCATTTCCCTTAGCCTCAAATAAATTTCAAGGGCGTAATCGATGTTCCTGTTGAACAACAACCCATGACCAAGCTTGAGCTCAAAATCTGAGCATTGGTCAAAGCTTCCTGACTTTTGACTCATGCACTGAGTCATCAACCCAAAGAAGTAGTACCACAGAGGTGGCATATGCTTTCTCAACGGTGTATGTGCCACTGGTCCAGCAAACCCAATGGTCTCCAACACCTCCCTTCTTAATTCGTCACTAGTAGGTGAAGCAATAAATGGTCCACCGGGCAATTGAAGAGCACGTCTAATAGCTTCGACGGTGACAGAGCAATTTAGGGTTTCAGTCACCATGCCACGAATACATGGAACGTTGCCGGGAGTGGTGGCAACAGTGGCAGTATACCAAAATCGTGCCAAATAGGCAGCATAGAATCGGGAAGGTACACCGGTGATGGCTCTTGCCAGAGGTGATTGACGGATGTATTCGATGAGGGCCTCATACCCTTTGTTAACCTTCGATTTGGGGATAGAGAGGGCATGTGCAGCATTTCCTCTAGATAGGCGAATCAGTGAGTGATCAGGTGCATTGGGAGCCCTAATCAGGTTGGGGTGGAGATTGAACAGTGGTCCTTGAACGACGTGTTCTTGAACCACCGGTTCCTCTGGTGCCGGTGCTGGTTGTGGGGCAGGTTGTGGTTGCTGTTGTGGTTCAACTGTTTGAGGTTGTTGTTGCTGTTGTTCCTCTTGCTGGCTTGCAGCACGTGGTGATTGCTGTTGTTGTTCTGCCATTGATGAGTGTAGGATGAAGATTTGAAGATTGAAGATTGAAAAAGTTTTGAGAGTAAAAGTGTGTGTGTTTTGAATAATGAATAACCGAAGGTTATTATGTAAGATGAAACACACTTTTATCCGTTGTGATTGGGTGAAAAAGTGCAGGAGAGAGAAAATTACTGTCATCTGCAGGCGCGTGGGCAGATGTGACAGACTGGCACGTTTTCAAGGGGAGACAGACTGTTGACATGACATTTATATGGCTTAAACACTCATTCCTCCCATTTAGCATTAAATGCATCAGATTTCATTTCAAACAAATTGATTTAAAACCTCAAAAATAATTTTTGTATTAAATACAAAATACTTTTGTTACATTTAATATGTCATGAATTTAATTTAAATCATTGGAAGTAAATGAGTTTCCAGTTTTAAGGAGTCATTAAATTTGGAGAGCTATTTATTATTTCATTGAAAACATTTAAGTAACCAAAATATAAAAGACCTTGCTATGCTGGTTGTTTGACATGTAGGCAGTAAGTAAATGAATGTGACTTACTGGTTTGCCCTACACGTTGTAGAGCCAGCACACCAACAAAAGTTGTCTTTTATTTAAAGTTCAAGCATGCCCAGCTCAGAGATGAGATAGTTAAAACATTTCTCATCTAATGGCTTTGTAAATAGGTCTGCTAATTGCTGGTCTGTAGAAATAAAATGTAACTCAACATCACCCTTTTGAACATGATCCCTTATGAAATGATACCGAACATCGATGTGCTTAGTCCTTGAGTGCATCACAGGATTGTTGGTGATAGCAATTGCACTAGTGTTGTCACAGTAGATTGGAGTTTTTGTAACATGAACACCATAGTCCTTTAGCTGGCTTTGCATCCACAGTACTTGAGTAGTACAACTACCAGCAGAGACATATTCTGCCTCAGCAGTAGATGTGGACACAGTATTTTGCTTTTTGCTTGTCCAGCTGACTAGCCTACTACCCAGTAACTGGCACCCACCAGTAGTACTTTTCCTGTCTATTTTACACCCTGCAAAGTCAGCATCTGAATACCCAATTAGTTCAAAATCCTGGTCTTTGGGATACCAAAGACCACGTTTAGCAGTACCTTTTAGGTATCTGAATATTCTTTTTACTGCCAGCAAGTGTGACTCTTTAGGATCAGCTTGATATCTGGCACAGAGACATGTGGCGAACATAATATCTGGTCTGCTGGCTGTGAGATAAAGTAGGGATCTAATCATACCTCTATATTCAGTGATATTGACTGGTTCACCATTTGGATCAGCATCTATTTTAATGGATGCTGCCATTGGAGTCCCTATGTCTTTTAAACAGGTCAGACCAAATTTCTTTAACATATCTTTGATATATTTATCTTGACTTATGAATATTCCATCATCAAGTTGTTTGATCTGCAATCCTAAAAAGTATTGCAGATCTCTTTGTAAACTCATTTCATATGCCTTTGACATACGTTTTGAAAAATCTTGACAATGTTTTTCATTTTTAGAACCATAAATAATATCATCCACATATATCTGTACCAACAAGAGATCACCATCTATCTCTTTTGAGAATAGAGTGGTATCAATTGTTCCAACTTTAAAACCTATACC
The DNA here is from genome assembly GCF_046630445.1 of Rutidosis leptorrhynchoides. NCBI lineage: Eukaryota > Viridiplantae > Streptophyta > Magnoliopsida > Asterales > Asteraceae > Rutidosis > Rutidosis leptorrhynchoides. Next base: position 80,824,656 of record NC_092336.1, on the reverse strand, counting down.
AGTGAGATACACATGAAGTGTCTCATACCATGCTCTTGGAGCCTGTTTAAGGCCATAAAGAGCTTTGTCTAACTTGTAGACATGGTCTGGATATTTACTGCTTACAAAACCAGGAGACTGTTTGACATAAACTTCTTCTTGCAGCTTCCCATTCAGAAATGCAGATTTAACATCCATCTGAAATACTCTAAAGTTCATCCTAGCAGCATATGCTAAGAACAATCTGATAGCTTCCATCCTAGCCACTGGTGCATAAGTTTCCCCATAATCCAATCCTTCTTCCTGTCTAAACCCTTGAGCAACCAATCTTGCTTTGTTTCTGATAACGACACCATCTTCATCCATCTTGTTTTTAAACACCCACTTAGTACCAATGATCTTCTTTGTCTTATCCTCAGGTTCAGGTACCAATGTCCACACTTTGTTCCTATCAAACTGAGTAATTTCTTCTTGCATTGAACCAACCCAGCTAGGATCTTGAAGTGTTTCCTCAGGACACGTGGGCTCAATGGTAGATACAAAATTAACATGCATACAAAAGTTGCTGGTTGCATGCCTCCGTGTTTTAACACCACTCGCAAGATTACCAATAATCTGCTCAATCGGATTTTCCCTTGTCCATTTGGTGTTATGAATAGGTGAGCTGGTTGTAGAACACACAGCATCTTGAACATCAGCTGGTTCAGATGAGTGAGCAGCAACAGAAGGTTGCTGATCAATATCAGTAGAATCAGTACCAGCTTGTGATCTCTCAGAACCAGCAGACCTAGGCTCAAGTTGCAGCACTTCAGTAGAGCCAGTAGGTCCACTTGGTTTAGACACAGATGGAACAGAATGTTCCATTTCATCATCAGAGAACCCAGCAGCATGGATTGGTGAGGGTTGTGCTGCTGGCTCTTCATCATCAAGAGCTTGTTGAGTAGGCTCTTCAAACAGTAACACTTCATCTTCACGATCAGTAGATGAAGCAGAGGCAGTTTCATCGAATGTAACATTAATGGATTCTTCAAAACAACCCATTCTTTTGTTGTAGACCCTATATGCCTTTGACATGTTGGAATATCCAAGGAATATACCTTCATCAGCTTTAGCATCGAATTTGCCCAGCTGATCCCTATTATTTAGAATGTAACAGGGAGTGCCAAATACATGGAGAAATGAAATTGAGGGTCTTCTACCTTTGAGAACTTCATAAGCAGTTTTCTGATGTCTTTTCACAATAAGAGATCTATTCTGGGTAAAACAGGCAGTATTCACAGCTTCTGCCCAGTAGGAATTCTTCAACCCAGACTCAGCCAACATAGATCTTGCTGCTTCAATGAGAGTTCTGTTTCTTCTTTCTGCAACACCATTTTGCTGAGGTGTTCTCACAGCAGAGAAATTTTGGGAAATACCTTTGTTAGCACAAAATTCTTCCAATGTAGCATTTCTGAATTCTGTACCATGATCACTTCTTAGTTGCTTCACCAGTTGCCCATTCAAAAGCTCCATTCTTTTGATAAAATTGATGATTTCATCAGCAGCTTCACTCTTTTACCTCAAAAAGAACACCCAAGTGTATCTCGAGTATTCATCAACAATAACCAGTGTATACTTCTTCCCACTACAGCTGGCCACATTCACTGGACCAAATAGATCCATATGAAGTAAGTGAAATGGTTTCTCAACAGATGAGATTTGCTTTGATTTGAACGAGGCATGGTGATGTTTCCCCTTTTCACAACCAGGACACAATCTGTCCTTCACATAAGACATTGTGGGTAGCCCAGACACCAAACTTCTACTGGATAATTTGTGAATATCTTTGAAGTTGAGATGTGAGAGTCTCTTGTGCCATAACCACTTCAGGTTGTCTGCTGCCTTCGAATAGAAACAAGTATCAGTTGTTGTGACTGCTGTGTTCATGTCAATTTGATACATGTTTTCATGACGTTTTGCAGTCAGCAGTGGCTTCCCTGTCTTATCAAAAATAGTACCAATTTTCTTTCTGAATTGGACTATCTTATTCTTGCTTGTCAGTTGGCTTATGCTGAGTAAGTTATGTTTAAGCCCAACTACATATGCAACATTTGAGAACGTGACATTCCCATTTGTCAAAGTACCAAAACCCTTTGTGTAACCCAACGAATTATCTCCATACGAAACAACTGGACCATCCTTTTCCTGATAGTCCATCAGCAGGGACTTACTTCCGGTCATATGTCTCGAACAACCACTATCGAGATACCAGATTTGCTTGTTTTGAATGCCCTGCACAATAACTTAGAGATTAGTTCTTTTTGGGAACCCATCCAAGGATGGGTTCTGAAGGAGTCACCTTTGATGACTTCTTCTTTTCTACTGGCTTGCTAGAAGAAGCAGCAGATGGGGTTTGGGTTTGAGTACACTGGTTAGCCAAGTGAGCTTTGCTGCCACATTTGTAGCATTTTCTCACTTTTGGCTTTTGTGGCTGGTCATGCACAGATCTAATAGGGGCAGTAGGATCGGGTCGACTTTTGGTTACTGCCTCAATTAGCTGGTCAAGCTTGGCTGTCATTATCTCAGTGATAGACAGCTCATCAGTCGAGTCAATTTTTGCTTTTCCCTTATGGGCAGCTTTCCTTTTGGAACCAGTACCATGACCATGGCGAACTATCTTTCCTTTATCATTTGACAAGTTAGCGTGGGAAGTTGCTGGCTTGTCTTCTGATGCTGATGAACCAGTAGGTATCTTAACTGCTGCCTTAGATTTGCCAGTATTTCGTTTCACTGGCTTGTCTGCAGCTACTGGGTGACCAGTAGATTGGTCATCAGCTGGCTTAGCACTGGTAGAACTCGAACACGAAGGGGAATCAGTTGGTTTAACTTTTCTCAAATTGTTTTCAGTGATTTCCCTTTTAATACGTCTTTTTTTCGGAGTCATGTAGTAGATGCTTGAGGGGTCAGTAGTCTCATCAATTGAGTTACTGGCTTCTCTTGCTCTAACTTCATCCTCTAAAATTTCTTTCATGGCAGGTGGTGGGGACACAGTAGGTCTAACAAATTTGTTTGTCACAACCTTTTTACCTTCAACTATCTTGGCAAAAGTATTTGGTAAGACAGCTTCAGGATCAGTTTCAAGAATCGGGTCCATGAAAGTAACTTCTGCAATAGCAGCAGCAGCAGTATAGTCACCAGCAAAGAAGGCTTGAACTTGGGCAGGCACCTGCTCGTTAACACATTTAGCTGTGCGTTGAGAAGATGTGCACCATGAAGCAACAACTCTTTTGAGATTGTCCAGCTGGGTCTTGACTTCTGCTGCCTCAACGTGAAGAGTTTCTAAAGCAAAGTTTTGTTTTTCAAGTTTGGAAATTGTATCTTTTAAGATCTTAATTTCATCATTTTTGCCTTTGAGTTTTTCATTTAAAGATTTGTTATTAGATTTCAAACTCTCTTCATGTTTGCAGCTTCTGCATAAATCAATTCTTAGGTAGTCAAACATTTCAGCTTTTTCATCATCAGTATAAGTTCGAAAATTATCAACCTTATACATCATTTCAGTTTTCCATTGAGGAGAATCTCTGTTTTGATCAGCTTCCCTCATATCAGCCAAAAACGTACTACCACCATCATCCTCATCAGACTCCTCGACCTTTTTGGCCATCAAACACAGATTTTTACCAGTAGCATAACCAGCACCATCATCATCAGTATCACTATCAGAAGATGAGGACGTGCTGGCTTCATCCCAGTCATGATGTTCAGCAACTAGAACCTTTTCTGGCTGTTTACCCTTCTTGTCAGTCTTTGCACTTTCCTTCATCTGAGCTTTCATAGCTTTGTACTTGTTGTTGTACTTATCAGCTTTTGAGAAAGAGTTAGCATGTGACGTGGAAGGTTTCTTGGACATGCATTCAGCAGCAAAATGTCCAACCTTCCCACAATTAAAGCACTCAGATTTAGGACCCTTGACTGACTTGCTGTTGTACCTAGCATTTGGCTTTTTGCTCCCTTTGTATGACTTGCTGGTTCTACTACGATTGAACCTTTTGAACTGCCTAGCCAGCAGAGCCATACCTTCAGCAACCCTTCTACATCACTTTCATCTGTACTAATTTCTTCAGACCCAGTACCACTTTCCTCAACACTATCAGCTGACTCTTGTTCTGCCAGTAACTTTTGAACCAGTAAAGCTTTTTGAGCTTTCTTCCATTTGGCAGCAGCAATAAGAGCAGCATCATCATTTTTAGATGATTTTGAAGTGGTGGGGGCAGACCTAAAGTTTTCTTTCATGTTAAGTTCAAACTTGGCTTCTGCCTTCTCATGATTCCAAAGGGAACTGTAGAGAGAAGACAGGTTAAAGTTCTTTAGGGTCTGTGTGGTTCTTAATGGGTCAATAACAGGTTTCCATTTACATGGCAGTGCATCAATGAATTTGTTCACTTGTTCAAATTTAGTGTAGGTCACATTTAAAGTGGTCAGGTCTGCTATCAAAGAGTTAAACCTAATGAAGGTTTGCTTAAGGGTTTCATTCTTATAGGCAAAGAACATTTCATATTCTCTTTTAAGAGCAATCATCCTGTTCTGCCTAACTTCTCCCATAACCTCATAGGTGACATCTAGGTAGTCAAGCATAAGCTTAGCATTTTCTTTTCCCTTGATCAGTTTGAACAGTGGGTTAGGCAAAGTTATGGCTAACAGGGTTCTGATTTTAGGGTCAAGACCAACTCGACGTTTATCCTCATCATCCCATCTAGAGGGAGTGAGAATAACCTCTCTGCTAGGGATGGCAGGAGTGTCAGCTGTTGCTGGTGCACTACCAACTGTCTCAGTGGGAACGAAAGGGCCATCTTTGGCAATTCCAGGCATGAGTGAATCCACAGACTCAAGATGGAGCATGAACCTTGCCTTCCAGGTTTCATACTCATCTTCATCAAACTTAGGTGGTCTGTTAGACGAGCCATTCTCAAGGTAAGCTGAGTTTGAATACGAAGCCATAAGAGAATTCAGATCCAAGATATTAATTATCAAGACTGATGCTCTGATACCAGTTGTTGGTCCCTTAATAACAACAGGAGTATTGTAGAGGGGGGTGAATACAATTCTTTTCTTAATTAACTAGTCAGTTAAACACGTTTAGTATTCTGTAGTAAATAAGATAGAGTCACAGGTAATTTTCAACGGTTATTCTTTATTGATTAAATCAGAAAGAATCACAACTATCCTTGGCGGAAATGATAGTTGGTTGATACAGATTACCTAGATTATAGCTAAGAGATAAACTAAAGCTATTACACGGTTTGGACTCTAACAGATAAACCCACACCACTAGTTTTTACAATAGTGGATACAACAATATATATAGTAGTTCTATTAACCGTGTAATTAATCTATTGTCCACTAGTACATTGGATGCCTTGTACTTGTGGGGACAATTGTGTCAGAAGGCGTGCTCTCCTTCTTTCCTCTTAGGTAGCTATTTGCAGGAACACACCAATTCGGTTTGGCACTACCATTTGATTTAAACAAATGGAATGTTGTGTTCCCTAGGTATGAATAAAGTATAACACATGTCTGCACATGCGTTCCACTTCTGCATTCCCACGTGGTCTTGTAAGGTCACTTGTCAGCCGCCGACTCCTGTCCTTTTCTGTTCAACTTTGTCTTCGACTTCTGTTGAATAGTGCGTTGATGTAGACCACTCTGGGAAACTACCATGCTTGTAATGGAGCATGGCTGTCTTGTGTTGTATGCTGATATCCAGACTTACTGGTCCTTCATATGCTGAGTCACTTGATATTCTTGATTTGCTGGGTGCACATCCTGTGCTGATTCGAAGAATACATTTCTACCTTGTGCTGATAGACTAGGCAGCATACTAAACACTCGACACAGCTATATTAGCTGACTATATATAAACAAACTTGTGCTGGCTGCACATAACACTTTAGTGCAAATAAATATTGTTTTGTCATAATTAAATCCTTAATTATTTTGGGGACTCAACAGATAATACTAATACAAATAATGAACATTATAATAATAATTATAAAAATGACAACGATCATATTATTAATGTTAAAAGTAATGATTTTTAATGATAATACATAATATTAATACTACTAATAATAAGTTACATGTTTCATCTTTCATATCTATATAGTATATATTATAATAATATTAATAATACAAATAATAATATAAATTTTAATATTATTAATGATAATAATGAGAGTAACAATATTACATATGTCATTTAATATTTATATATATATATATAATCACATAATTAGAATATTTAATATTTATACATTATATATATATGTATATATATATATTATAATATACATACAACATTAATTATGTATAGATTCATATGTATATATATATATAGATATTAGTTTGTATACTACTTTACATATTCAAATCAAATAACTAAATTGTATTTTATTGTTTCAAAATATTATATATACATCTATATTTATATTTATATTTATATTTATATTTATATATATTTTACATATTTATGTATACACTTTTGTTCGTGAATCGTCGGGAGTTGTCAATGAATAAATGAGTTCATGTAGATAGTTTCAAAAATATTTGACACTCAGCTTAACAGACTTTGCTTATTGTGTTGAAATCATATAAAGTTCAAGTTTAAATTTGGTCGGAAATTCCCGGGTCGTCACAGTACCTACCCGTTAAAGAAATTTCGTCCCGAAATTTGATTGAAGTCGTCATAGCTAACAATAAAAATGTTTTCATGACGAATATGAGTTGATAAATAGAGTCTTATCATTATTGAGTAATACAGATAAAACTATTTGATTTTGTGAAGAGTACGAGTGAAGCTATCGCAAAAGAGTGAAATGAGTAAGTGTATATTCATTTTAACCGTTGACGTAGTTATGATTGATTTCCGGTAATCAAGGGATTTAAAGAAAATCTCCGTAATAAGATTTCGTTCTTCAGCGATTTAGGAAATCAGGATCTTCTTTAATTTAATGCGATTATCTGTTTTGATTGATCTGTCGAATATTTTACTATAATTCCACCCCCTTCGTTTCCTTACAACTCACCTTCTATTCTTTCTCTCAACTCATACTTTAAAACATTCGTTAATATGCTCCATCCTGTTCTGATATTTAATATACTCCTAACTTTCATATCTATCATTCTTCTCTTTCATCTACCACCGGTGGATTTTATTCACTTCTGCTATTACCTTGGGGTTATAGTATTTTTAATTCTCCCATGCCTTTATGTGGCAATACGTATTGATATGCACGGTTTGTAATTTATGTGTTGTTGTCGAGCTTTATAAGAAAGTTCCATACTTTTGTTTCCTCTCTCCGACTTCAAGTCAAGCGAATAATGGTCCGGAATTCGTAGTTATGGATTTTGAAATGAACATAGTTAATGTTCTAAGAAAGAAATCGTAATGGCACGATCTTGATTTGGTAAATTACCAGAATATCTGAAAAGATAGAACTATCATGAATATATTATCTTGATATGTTCAGAAGTTAAGCAGAATGAAAGAGTTATGTAACATGGCACATAATGACGTTATGATCTGTGAATCATCACGTCCCATTAGAAACTCAGCATGACTTACTGTAATATAATCACGTTGATCAAGTGTCATTATATTATACTAACTCATGCATCAGTTCCCAACATTACTTCAATAACATTCATATTTTAAGCTCGAAAGTTTACAGAATATAGAAACTAACAGTTTCTATATGATGTAACACTGATAGCACGAAGAGATTAATGATTTCAGATAAGAATAGTTATAAAAATATCTTCAGAAATATGGAGGATATTTATAATGAAAGATACGATGATATCTTGAAATTTCTAAATCAAATTGTGATGAAGAAATTCATTCACGATGATTTAGAGCGATTTAGGAGCAAGGTATTCGTTAAAGATTTCATCAGAAACAGAATCATCAGGATTCTTTTATGTACAAGTTTAGTCCTTGTTCAGAGTCTCTTTCATGATTTGCTCAATTCATTTTTCAGTATCAAAGTCTTTGAGCTTTTCCAACACTCCTTTCTTTATCATCAAACTTTTGACTGTTAAGGCAGTCTACTGCTTCATCAGCTTTTTCAAAACTCAGGAGACTGATTCATAAGCTAAAGCGCTTTTCAGAAATTCAGAATTAAAATTCGTAAATATAGGAGATAGAAGTTATATATATATATATATATATATATATATATATATATATATATATATATATATATATATATATATATATATATATATATATATATATATATATATATATGTATATAAATTGTTGTCGTAGAATAGCTGAGAATTTTGAGATTATCGATTGATGCTTTCCGGTACTTGGTATGGTAATTATCGTTACAGCACGCGGATGAGTATATGATAGGATATTAATGAATAAATATAGTGATTTATCGAAGTGACTTTTGCCAAAGAGTAGTGAAGTTGCTGGTACGTTTACTGTTAATGTGGTGGGATTTAAAGAGTTCCCCGGTAACGAAGACGAAAAGACAACGTATATATCAAGGTTATAATAAGGTTGTTTCGAAAGAAAAGTCAAAGTTGTCTTGCTGGAGCTGTGACAAAATTGGCTATCTCAAACAAGAATTGCAAAGTTATTTTCGGTAATAATAACGCTAAAAGATTTAACACAGCTTTGTGTTAAACGTTTACTCAGGTTCCGAGTGTTTTCAGGTGCATGACTATATGCATCAATCTTTCCTTCCGTAGATAAAGTGCGGTTGGTTCATCCTCTTGATTGAGGTATTTTCAAGGATCATGATAGGTTTGAACACATAATGGAATTGTCAAGATACAAATGAGGTTTAAGATGAAATCAAGTGGCAAACTTGAAGAAATGTTTAGTTTCATATGTTATAATCAATATTTTAATTTATTTTAATTGTTCAATATTATTAGTCCACAGTCGATAGTCCACAGTTGATAGTCTAATAATTCATATATATATATAGTTTAATATATAATATTCGAATTAATTAATACGTATCGTGACCCGTGTACATGTCTCAGACTCGATCACAACTCAATATATATATATTATTATAGAATTAACCTCAACCCTGTATAGAGAACTCAATCATTACTACATATAGAGTGTCTATGGTTATTCCAAAAAAAAAAAATATATATATATATATATATATATATATATATATATATATATATATATATATATATATATATATATATATATGCGTCGATATGATATGTCAAAACCTTGTATACGTGTCCCGATATTTAAAGTGCGTAAAAATAAATAACAGAAATTAAATGACGATAAATAAAGTGCGTAAAGTAATTAACAGAAATTAAATGACGATAAATAAAATTGCGAGAATTAAAATTACGATAAAATAAATTGCGATAATTAAATTGCGATAATTAAAATGTAATACTGAATTAACAGTTAGCTAGGAATAGTTAGCTAGGAACAGTTAGCGTGGATTCTTAACAAAATTTCTCATAATTAATTTGTTTGTTTCTAATAAATTTTATTTTGTCCAATGTTTTCTTCATTATGCCACTTGTTGGATTCTGATAGGTCAAATCCAAATATGAAATTGAATGAAATTGATTATTCTGCGATGAACGGATACATATATCTGTGGATGTAAGTAGGATAGTAAATGACTGTTGAATCAGATTCGAAGGATGTACAATATAACTTATTAATGTGAAACCTAAATATTCCTCGGGTATTACCTACCCGTTAAAATATTTTCACCATTAACAATTTGTACAAAAGAATTTTTAATTACAATCCTTATGAAAATATATATACTTATATATTTTCTTCAGATGTAATCATGGATTTAATGAGTTAATATAATATTAATCTCATTTGATTTACCGTTAGAACAAGAGTATATAATCTCTAAAATTTTAGAGATTACAATATCGCCATGTCGAACGAAGATAAATGATGTAGAACGATACATAGAATGATGATTATACTCGAGGTACATAATGAGATGTTGAGGCATGGATTGTTGATGGTACTGGTGCTGTTACTGATGGTACTGTTGGTGCCGATGATGTTGCTGAAGCTGGTAAATTTTGCACCATATTCTCCAAAAATCATTACTCAGGCGCGAAGCTCGTTGACTTCTTCGATTACTCCGTGATGATTGTCGGTCAGAACGAGTGGATGAATAAGGTTTAGAATTGTCGATAGAATATAATCGTGACGAGTTACACTGGAAATGAGGTTGAAAATGGTGTTTCGAATACGTTTGCCGGTAAGTGCTTCAGGTTCTTCGCCAAGAGGGCAATGTGGTGGATGAAAAGGATCACCTTCTTCTTGACTTCAATGATTGAGGAGGCCACGAACCCAGCCCCAATTCATCCAGAATAGATGATGGCTAATCGGTTGATCCATTCCGGTAACACTGCTTTCGGAGCTTGAGTGAAAATCCATATCGGAATAGTTATCGGCATCCGACGAACTTGAACTAGTTGAGGGATTCATCTCGTACGATCAGATGAAGGACTTTCGATAAGAAATAGATTATAGGATGTAGATTAGTACACTGCAATACATAATTTATATATGCATATATAATACTAAAATCCCATAAGTTACGGAGGAATCTACGGAATCTGTCAGGCAAAGTCTACAGTAGCAGATACGCTAAGATATGAATTTTGTCTATACACTATCGATGCACTAATTGCAGTAAGACGTGTCTAGACTTAAGATGATAATCAAATGATTCCCTAAGAATGATAAGCAGGTAATTTTCGACAAGAAATGATAAGCAAAACTTTTGACATGCAGACACGGTCAAAGTCCAGACTCACTAATACATCTAAACAACTATCAGTTAGACACACTAATGCAAGACCTGGTTCGCTAAGACCACTGCTCTGATACCAACTGAAAGGACCCGTCCTAATCCATCTGGACGAAGTCACCAACAACTGGTTCCATTGCGATGATCGACTCCAAATACTCTCTTTAAAATGAGCAAATGCACATCGGAATGTTTCTTTCATACCTGAGAATAAACATGCTTTCAAGTGTCAACCAAAAGGTTGGTGAGTTCATAGGTTTATCTTAAAACAATAAGATTCATCATTTTGATAGACCACAAAATTTAAATGCTGCATGGTACAAATGGGCCCGAATCCTATACCCACCTGTAATGTACATGCTATATCTTTTAAATACAGTACATCTTTCTCATGTACGAAACCATTTTCATAAATTATAGTAACCGTACACATATCTTGTGCACAAAAATAACATACACATAACCTGTGTATAAAATCATTCTCTCGATATATATAACATTCACATCAACTGGTGGCAATTATCATGTCCACATAATTCAATGGTGGCAATTATCATGTCTACATAATTCAATGGTGGCAATTATCATGTCCACATAATTCAATAATAATCCGCAAAACTTCTGTCTACATAATAATTCATTCGAGGAATGTTTTGCTTGTGTCTATCTCGTCAAACATTTATAAAAGCATTTCATGTAATCGCAGTTCAAAATGTATTTTAAAAGTATTTAATAAAGCAGTTGTAAAGGCAGCGCATGTATTCTCAGTCCCAAAAATGTAAAGAGTAAAAGGGAGCAAATGAAACTTACACATATAAATATTGTAAAACAGTTAATAAAGCATTTGCATGTATTCTCAGCCCAAAAATGTAATGAGCAAAAGGGAGCAAATGAAACTCACCTAATGTATTTTGTAGTAAAAATACATATGACTATATTGAACAATGCAGGGTTGGCCTCGGATTCACGAACCTATATCAATTATATATATTAACACCTCTAATTAACATGTATTCGTAATAAAACCAGTTTATATATATATATATATATATATATATATATATATATATATATATATATTAATTATATAATATATTACTTATTTAAATAGTAATGTATTTATTATTCCAAATGTTATGTATATTTATATATGTTATAGTAACTTTAGATATACTTATGATATATGTAATATTTATATCTTTACATAATTATCTTTTGTTAAAATAATATTTATAATAAAAAATATGTTAATAATACTAATTAATATTTAAAAATAATATTAATAATGATAATAATAATAATAATAATAATAATAATAATAATAATAATAATAATAATAATAATAATAATAATAATAATAATAATAGCTATACTAATAATATTTATAATAATAATCTTTAGTAATGATAATGATTAGGTTTAATAATGAATATGATAATAATAGTTTTGATAATAATAATTTTTCTATTAATGATAATAATTATAAAAATGATACTTTAATAAAAAGCCTAGTTTTTAAATAAACATGATACTAGTAATAATATTAATAATAATAATTATAATAATAAAAATGATAAGAATAACAAAAATACTAATACTAATAATAATAATAATAATAATAATAATAATAATAATAATAATAATAATAATAATAATAATAATAATAATAATAATAATAATAATAATATTTTAAAAATTAATAATGATTAATGATAATACTTCATTTACATCACATCTTGTTTATAGTTTACATTATAATCTTTAATTCATTTTTAATCAAATAATAATAATAATAATGATAATAATAATAATAATAATAATAATAATAATAATAATAATAATAATAATAATAATAATAATAATAATAATAATAATAATAATAATAAAAATGTACAACCTTTGAAGACAAGCTTTTAAAGAAAAAATAAACGCCTTAACCAGGGTTCGAACCCATGACCTCTCAATAACCCGACATCTCCTTTAACCATCACGCTAACTCATCTTTTATGTTTTAACATCTCGACCAAATTTTATTAAACTCGTATTTTCTGTTTCAAGTCCAATAACCAACCTAAGCTTGGCCCAACAACAAATATACGACCCATTATCTTATTTACGGCCCAATTGAGAATCAGTATCTATAAACCAGCTTTTTTTTTATAAAAGAAAATAGCAGTTGTCATATAATCTGATTTATTCCTCAATCAAACGATCCCCAATTCTTTTCCAAAATTAACACCTATGAATTAAATTACAGATTTAAGAATATCTTCAAGTTAAATCGACTGGTAAGGCAATTTGGGTTCTTCATTCGACTCAGACCACATCAGAAATGGTTCGGCTGATCAATTCATCCTCCTCTCATCGATTTACATCGTCATTCATCATCAACCATCACACTATTCAAATCCCTTTTTCAATTGATATATGAACTCAAGGATCCGGGTACGTAATTCGATTTCCATTTAATGAAATTCGTATGTAGGGATCTTCTTAAATTGATTGATTTGTTTATATTGAAATTTATTGTAAGTTAGGGATTAAGTTGGTTTTTGTGTTCGTTTTGAATGGTAACAGGGAGTAGCAATTTTTTTGATTTTGGGCAGGATGTAATTTATAGTGTAAAAAGAAATGGTAATAGGCTATGGTGATGATTGTATGATGGTTCAATATATGAAACAGGAAACGATCTGCATCTGCAGTTGCAGTTGTATTCTTATGGTGTATCTTTTTCGAAAAGGAAAAAAAAAATATGAAGGAGACAGGAACAGTAGCAACAAAAGGATTCGATGGTTTTGCAGGTATGTTGATTCTTTGTTTGTCACGACTAGAAACAACAATTAAGATGCAACAGTGTTCTCAATTAGGAGTTTAAAGCAACAGTTTAATATAGTTTTATGGTGTTTGATGGTTTGATAACGCGTACCTTAGTTAATCAGTGATGTTAAATGTGTGTTGCAGGTTTATGATGTATGGCGTTCGAATAAATTTGATAACAGGCAGCAGATACATTTCAACCGTTGTAATAATATACGGTCATGGTTGAGGAGACAAGAAAGGAGAAGAAAGGATGGTGGGTTGTGAGGGTACTTTGAGTTTGTTATGATCGAAATCAGAAATCATATATACAAGCCTAGGTTAGTAGTATTGTGATGACCTTGATGATGGTGACTTCAGTTCATGATCCTTACAGAGGGAAATAAATAAAATAAACGTGGTGAAGGTTTTGTGGTTTTAGATGATGAGCTCATGAAGAAGGAAGAACAAAAAGGGTGTGCATGGTGTTTTGGTTGATATTAGAAAAGCAAAAGCAATTTCGCAGTTTATGATGATTGGAGTGGTTTATTATAAAAACATACAATATGAATCAAGTGTGGTGCTGGCATATCTCTGTAATATATTTTACATATATATTATATAGAAGAGTTGTTGTGTAGTGACTAGTTGAGATCGATGGTTAACAACTACAGACACAAAAATCAAAAGTCTCAAAAAGGCGATGTATAAGTCTAACAGAATTTGATTCTTGATATGTGTTATAATACTGTTTTTATTATTAAGTATATAAAAATAAATAATCTTAATTATAATGGTAATAATAGTTATTAACAATAATATTAATAGTAAGGATACTAATAAGTAATAATGATAACTATAACAATAATAATTTGTATTATAATACAATAATAATTATTATAATAATTTTAACAATTTTTGTAATAGATTTAAGACTAATAATATTATTAATAATAATAGTATTTATTTTAATGATAAAATTTAATAAGTTGTATTATAATGATAATAATATCGATAATACTAATACAAATAATGAACATTATAATAATAATTATAAAAATGACAACGATCATATTATTAATGTTAAAAGTAATGATTTTTAATGATAATACATAATATTAATACTACTAATAATAAGTTACATGTTTCATCTTTCATATCTATATAGTATATATTATAATAATATTAATAATACAAATAATAATATAAATTTTAATATTATTAATGATAATAATGAGAGTAACAATATTACATATGTCATTTAATATTTATATATATATATAATCACATAATTAGAATATTTAATATTTATACATTATATATATATATATATATATATGTATATATATATATATTATAATATACATACAACATTAATTATGTATAGATTCATATGTATATATATAGATATTAGTTTGTATACTACTTTACATATTCAAATCAAATAACTAAATTGTATTTTATTGTTTCAAAATATTATATATACATCTATATTTATATTTATATTTATATTTATATTTATATATATTTTACATATTTATGTATACACTTTTGTTCGTGAATTGTCGGGAGTTGTCAATGAATAAATGAGTTCATGTAGATAGTTTCAAAAATATTTGACACTCAGCTTAACAAACTTTGCTTATTGTGTTGAAATCATATAAAGTTCAAGTTTAAATTTGGTCGGAAATTCCCGGGTCGTCACATTAGAGTGAGGTGGGATTTCCTCACCCATGTCTTCAGCCTGCTCTGTTTGTGAAACAACATGGGTTGGAGTTTGTGTGGGGGTAGAATCTGATTGCTCAGATTCTAAAGATGGTTGACCATTGTTGTGACCTTCTGCAGACCCTGATGGCTCAGATTCTGAAGAAGATGCCCCTGCAGACCCTGATTGCTTAGAATCTGTAGGTTGGTCTGTACAGCCAAGATTGACCCAATGCAACATAGCAGGAGTAAAAGCTACCTCTTGATCATTCACAATGTGGCTGTGAAACATTCTGACACTACATTCTGGAATAAAGGTATACTCATACACACGAAACACTTTAAGCCCATCATACAAAGCAGGAGTCATAGCCTGTTCAAACATTAAACTTAAAAACCTGATAAAAGGCACATTATGATCTCTTGGAGTTTTTTCAGTGAGAACCAAGAGTTCATTGAAGATTAAACGTGCAAAATCAATATTCCTTCCAGTGACCATAGCATGAAATAGATGTGCCTCAAAATCATTAACCTCAGTCAGACTACCACATTTGAAGCTCAAACTTCTAATGACATTCGATAACAAAAACATCCACCTTGGAGAGAATATACTAATATTAACAGAAGAATTAGTTAAAGGCTGACCAACCATAGGAAAACAAGATCTCACAGCAGACCTTGACACAGTTCTAACAAAGTTATCATGAACAGGAAGATTCAAAGCAATTCTTAAATGATTTTCAGTAATATTTAAAGAATTGTTACCATCTCTATAAGTACCAGTAATAGATCTAGCTTCTCTGTTTCCAACACAGGTATACCAAAATTCGCCTAACATCTCTGGAAACATGATAGTTGTCTTAAAGAAAGCCTCCTTTAAAGGGTGATTTTGCATGAATAATACCAAATCCTCATACCCTTCATTAGCAAAATTCGCAGGAACAGTAGCACAAGCAACCCTATTGTTGGCTGAAACCTGCACATCCTTCTCTCCTCTGATTTCTTTTGCCCTAATCATGTTATCGGTGGGAACAAGAACAAAAGGAATGAACTTCGTATTTGCCATTAGCTTCAATCAAAAACTTGCAAGAACACGAGTGAATTGTGAAAACCGAGAGAGGTTTTGAAGAAGATGAAGATCGAATGAGAGGGATTAGGGTTTATGTTTGAAGATTAATTTGAAGAAGATTTTGAAGAAAGAAAATTAGGGGAAATATAAATACCTCTGACGCAAAAATTTCAAAAAGTTACCATTAACCCCTTCAAAATTTAACTTTTTACTTTATAAACCCGAATAAAGAAAACCTTTATTGACCAAAAAAGAAAACAAGTTTACAGTAAAAATATGTAGTGACCCGAACTTTTCCATGTTTATATATATTAATTGAGATTGATATTTACATGATTAAATGTTTCCAACATGTTAAGTAATCAAACTTGTTAAGACTTGATTAATTGAAATATGTTTCATATAGACAATTGACCACCCAAGTTGATCGGTGATTCACGAACGTTAAAACTTGTAAAAACTATATGATGACATATATATGGATATATATATATATATATATATATATATATATATATATATATATATATATATATATATATATATATATATAGTTAACATGATACTATGATAAGAAAACATATCATAAAGTATATTAACAATGAACTACATATGTAAAAACAAGACTACTAACTTAATGATTTTTAAACGAGACATATATGTAACGATTATCGTTGTAAAGACATTTAATGTATATATATCATATTAAGAGATATTCATACATGATAATATCATGATAATATAATAATTTAAAATCTCATTTGATATTATAAACATTGGGTTAACAACATTTAACAAGATCGTTAACCTAAAGGTTTCAAAACAACACTTACATGTAACGACTAACGATGACTTAACGACTCAGTTAAAATGTATATACATGTAGTGTTTTAATATGTATTTATACACTTTTGAAAGACTTCAATACACTTATCAAAATACTTCTACTTAACAAAAATGCTTACAATTACATCCTCGTTCAGTTTCATCAACAATTCTACTCGTATGCACCCGTATTCGTACTCGTACAATACACAGCTTTTAGATGTATGTACTATTGGTATATACACTCCAATGATCAGCTCTTAGCAGCCCATGTGAGTCACCTAACACATGTGGGAACCATCATTTGGCAACTAGCATGAAATATCTCATAAAATTACAAAAATATGAGTAATCATTCATGACTTATTTACATGAAAACAAAATTACATATCCTTTATATCTAATCCATACACCAACGACCAAAAACACCTACAAACACTTTCATTCTTCAATTTTCTTCATCTAATTGATATCTCTCAAGTTCTATCTTCAAGTTCTAAGTGTTCTTCATAAATTTCAAAAGTTCTAGTTTCATAAAATCAAGAATACTTTCAAGTTTGCTAGCTCACTTCCAATCTTGTAAGGTGATCATCCAAACTCAAGAAATCTTTGTTTCTTACAGTAGGTTATCATTCTAATACAAGGTAATAATCATATTCAAGCTTTGGTTCAATTTCTATAACTATAACAATCTTATTTCAAGTGATGATCTTACTTGAACTTGTTTTCGTGTCATGATTCTGCTTCAAGAACTTCGAGCCATCCAAGGATCCATTGAAGCTAGATCCATTTTTCTCTTTTCCAGTAGGTTTATCCAAGGAAATTAAGGTAGTAATGATGTTCATAACATCATTCGATTCATACATATAAAGCTATCTTATTCGAAGGTTTAAACTTGTAATCACTAGAACATAGTTTAGTTAATTCTAAACTTGTTCGCAAACAAAAGTTAATCCTTCTAACTTGACTTTTAAAATCAACTAAACACATGTTCTATATCTATATGATATGCTAACTTAATGATTTAAAACCTGGAAACACAAAAAACACCGTAAAACCGGATTTACGCCGTCGTAGTAACACCGCGGGCTGTTTTGGGTTAGTTAATTAAAAACTATGATAAACTTTGATTTAAAAGTTGTTATTCTGAGAAAATGATTTTTATTATGAATATGAAACTATATCCAAAAATTATGGTTAAACTCAAAGTGGAAGTATGTTTTCTAAAATGGTCATCTAGACGTCGTTCTTTCGACTGAAATGACTACCTTTACAAAAACGACTTGTAACTTATTTTTCCGACTATAAACCTATAATTTTTCTGTTTAGATTCATAAAATAGAGTTCAATATGAAACCATAGCAATTTGATTCACTCAAAACGGATTTAAAATGAAGAAGTTATGGGTAAAACAAGATTGGATAATTTTTCTCATTTTAGCTACGTGAAAATTGGTAACAAATCTATTCCAACCATAACTTAATCAACTTGTATTGTATATTATGTAATCTTGAGATACCATAGACACGTATACAATGTTTCGACCTATCATGTCGACACATCTATATATATTTCGGAACAACCATAGACACTCTATATGTGAATGTTGGAGTTAGCTATACAGGGTTGAGGTTGATTCCAAAATATATATAGTTTGAGTTGTGATCAATACTGAGATACGTATACACTGGGTCGTGGATTGATTCAAGATAATATTTATCGATTTATTTCTGTACATCTAACTGTGGACAACTAGTTATAGGTTACTAACGAGGACAGCTGACTTAATAAACTTAAAACATCAAAATATATTAAAAGTGTTGTAAATATATTTTGAACATACTTTGATATATATGTATATATTGTTATAGGTTCGTGAATCAACCAGTGGCCAAGTCTTACTTCCCGACGAAGTAAAAATCTGTGAAAGTGAGTTATAGTCCCACTTTTAAAATCTAATATTTTTGGGATGAGAATACATGCAGGTTTTATAAATGATTTACAAAATAGACACAAGTACGTGAAACTACATTCTATGGTTGAATTATCGAAATCGAATATGCCCCTTTTTATTAAGTCTGGTAATCTAAGAATTAGGGAACAGACACCCTAATTGACGCGAATCCTAAAGATAGATCTATTGGGCCTAACAAACCCCATCCAAAGTACCGGATGCTTTAGTACTTCGAAATTTATATCATATCCGAAGGGTGTCCCGGAATGATGGGGTATTCTTATATATGCATCTTGTTATTGTCGGTTACCAGGTGTTCACCATATGAATGATTTTTATCTCTATGTATGGGATGTGTATTGAAATATGAAATCTTGTGGTCTATTGTTACGATTTGATATATATAGGTTAAACCTATAACTCACCAACATTTTTGTTGACGTTTTAAGCATGTTTATTCTCAGGTGATTATTAAGAGCTTCCGCTGTCGCATACTTAAATAAGGACAAGATTTGGAGTCCATGCTTGTATGATATTGTGTAAAAACTGCATTCAAGAAACTTATTTTGTTGTAACATATTTGTATTGTAAACCATTATGTAATGGTCGTGTGTAAACAGGATATTTTAGATTATCATTATTTGATAATCTACGTAAAGCTTTTTAAACCTTTATTGATGAAATAAAGGTTATGGTTTGTTTAAAAATGAATGCAGTCTTTGAAAAACGTCTCATATAGAGGTCAAAACCTCGCAACGAAATCAATTAATATGGAACGTTTTTAATCAATAAGAACGGGACATTTCAGTTGGTATCAGAGCGTTGGTCTTAGAGAACCAGAAAATTTGCATTAGTGTGTCTTATCGAGTTTGTTAGGATGCATTAGTGAGTCTGGACTTCGACCGTGTTTTCTTTAAAAATGATTGCTTAACATTTTTGTTGGAAACTATATATTTTTAACATATGAATATTATGTGATATATTAATCTCTTAACGTGTTTGATATTATGTGATAGATGTCTACCTCTAGAACAAGTCCCATTGACTCACCTAATAATAATGAAGAGTCAAATGTAAATTGGAATGATTTGTGGACTGATTCACAAGTTCCCGAAGAGTCGGAACCGGAAGAAGAGTCGGAACCGGAAGAAGAATCGGAACCGGGAGAAGAATCGGAACCGGATGAAGAAATAGAATCGGTGGGGGAAATAATAAAACGGTTAAGTAAAAGAAAATCCTCAACCAACCGACCAAAGTTAATTATGGTCAATGGTGTTTCCGCCAAGGAAGCAAAATATTGGGAGGATTACCAATTCTCCGATGAATCGGATTCCGACGAGAATTCCGATGATGTTATAGAAATTACCCCAACTGAATTTAAAAAGGCAAAAGAAAATAATAAGGGAAAGGGCATAAAAATAGAGAAATCTAATTCCAACCCCGATGAACTTTATATGTATCGTCAACCCCCGAAGTCCTTAAGTTGTAACAATGACCCGGGAACCTCTAAACCACCAGGTTTTTCTAAACCAATGTGGACAACGACGGCTCGTATTAGGGGAACATCATATATCCCTAGAAACTTGGAAAAACGAACCAAAACCGAAGAAGAAGAAACGAGCGAGTCGGAATAAGATAGTTGTATTCGTGTGGTGTAATATATGGAATATAGTGTTCTTATGCTTTATGATATATGTAAAAATTGCTTGTATTAATAAGTATTTTTTTATGAATCTAACTCTTGTCTATTTTACAGTTTAAAAACACAAAATGGATAGACAACCCAATATTTTAAGAGACCTACCCGGAGACATGATTGATGAAATCTTGTCTAGAGTCGGCCAGAATTCTTTGGCACAACTATTTAAGGCGAGATCAGTTTGTAAGACATTCGAAGAACGTTCCAAGAATGTCTTGGTTTATAAGAGACTTTCGTTTGAAAGATGGGGGATATCACATTGGGAAACCCATAAGTTACGATGTGTTTACTTTGACGCATATATTGCGGGGAACCCAAATGCTATTTTACGCAACGGGTTAAGAAATTATTTTGACTCAATATATCCGAATATTGGACTTCGTGATTTAGAAAAAGCGGCTAACATGCAACATAAAGAAGCATGTTATGCTTACGGATTAGTAATGTTCGCTTCTCACCAAAGTGAGAACAAGAACATCGGGCTACAACTATTAAACAAAACGTTCCCACAAGTGACGGAGTCGGTAATTGGGGTAAGAAATGAGGTTTTTAGATTATTACGGGACTGTTGGACATTACGTAACCCTCGTCCCTTTGATGACGTTACAACACGCTGTCTTATCAACAGCCATAACGGTTATGTTGCACAAGACCAAGGATGGGAAGTAGTCCTAGTAAAACCAGAATGCATGACTTGTTTCTGGACGTATGAATTACGTGTCTTTATTGCCTTTGCTGAACGACTTGTGTACTAGCTAGAATTGTCTTCACAACTATCTTGTATCAAAGTTATTGTGTGCTATATTTCATGCTTTATGTAAAATAAGCGGTATTGTAAGTTTGTAAAATATTGTATAAAAGTTTGAACGCGAAATATTATTATAATCAGTTTTTCATATAGAATTGTAGTAGTTGAATTGTATATTAGCTACTAAGTATGAACTTAACGGGTAGGTACTACCCGAATTTAAACTTATAAAACGCTAATATGAAGAAAAAGCTTTTATAAATGAGTTCATATTATGCTACGAAATACTATTAACTACTCTTAATATTCTGTATGATTAACTTGTTCCATTTAACTATTTTGAAGGAAATGGCACCGACTACTCGACACACCGTGAATATGAATGAAGAGGAATTCCGTACTTTTCTAGCTTCAAACATAGCCGCAGTACAGGCTGCGCTACATACCAACAATAACCTTGGATCTAGCAGTACAGGAAATCGTGTAGGATGCACCTACAAAGAATTCACTGCCTGCAAACCTTTGGAATTTGATGGAACCGAAGGACCGATCGGATTGAAACGGTGGACCGAGAAGGTTGAATCGGTGTTTGCCATAAGTAAGTGTACTAAAGAGGACAAAGTGAAGTACGCTACGCATACCTTCACAGGTTCTGCGTTAACATGGTGGAATACCTATCTAGAGCAAGTGGGACAAGATGATGCGTACGCACTACCGTGGTCAGCATTCAAGCACTTGATGAACGAGAAGTACCGTCCCAGAACCGAGGTCAATAAGCTCAAGACAGAACTTAGAGGGTTACGAACCCAAGGATTTGATATTACCACGTACGAAAGACGATTCACAGAATTGTGCCTATTGTGTCCGGGAGCATTCGAAGATGAGGAAGAGAAGATCGACGCGTTTGTGAAAGGATTACCGGAAAGAATCCAAGAAGATATAAGTTCACACGAGCCCGCCTCCATACAACAGGCATGTAGAATGGCTCACAAACTAGTGAACCAGATTGAAGAAAGAATTAAAGAACAGACTGCTGAAGAGGCCAATGTGAAGCAAGTCAAAAGAAAGTGGGAGGAAAACGGTGATAAGAATCACCAATACAACAACAACAGCAATTACAACAATAATCGCAACAATTATCCCAACAATCGCAACATCAATCGCAACTACAACAAACGGCCCAACAACAACAACAACAACAACCACAGCAACTACAACAATCATCCCAACAACAATAATAACCACAACAACAACAACAATCAGAAGCAACTATGCCAAAGGTGTGAAAAGAATCACTCGGGGTTCTGCACCAAATTTTGCAACAAGTGTAAAAGAAATGGTCATAGCGCGGCGAAGTGTGAGGTCTACGGACCAGGGGTTAATAGAACGAAAGGAACAAATGGTGTCGGAACGAGTAATGGCGGAGCAAGTAGTGTCGGAGCAAGTGGTGATGTAGCGTGAGGGTACGAAATAGTATTATTTTTAATACAAAATACTACAAAATATGACACAAGTTTTATTAATTTACGGATGGGATATACCTAAACTTTGCTACAACACTATAGGCAGTGTACCTAATCGTAGAGTAGTGTATTTTTTAGTAAGTCCGGTTCGTTCCACAGGGAGCTGGTGAAGTTAACGCTATATTATTAAGTTTATTTGTAAAAATATATATATAAATAAGTAGTAGTATTATTATAAAATGGGGGTTTTACCGTTTAATGACCGGTTTGTCGATTTTAAGCGTAAAAATAAATGACAAAAATTAAAGTGCGTAAAATAAATTGCGATAAATAAAATGACAGAAAATAAAATTGCGAGTAATAAAATGACAGTAAATAAAGATACGATGAGAAATATAATAAAAGAATTATGCTTATTTAAACTTCCGTAATCATGATGTTTGACGTGTTGATTTTAATTTATTACCATGGGTTAATTGTCCTTTGTCCTGATTTATTTGATACGTCTATCTGGTTTTTGTCCATAATAGTCCATCGGTCATAAATATAAAGTGCGAGTATCCTCGTCAAATTACCCTTATACCCGAAGTCAAATATTCCAACTGATTAAGGATTTAAACTGTGACGCAGTTATCACTTCTGTCAACAATTACACCAGTTATCACTGTATGTAATCCACCCCTGTTTTAATTAGTTTATGAATATTAATTCATCCACTTGATCAGAATGAATAATCAATTACCCAACCCAATTGATTAATTAAATGATTATAACAGATTCCATATGAACATCACTAAATAGGACAACCATAATCATTATTAATTATTAGGTTAATTAATTTGAAGATAGGTTCGACAGACTCCAATGAGTTGTCACTTAATTAGACAATACCCCCCATCTATTAATAGCCCATAGTTCAATTTCCACAAGTGTCGTTCTTTTGTTCAAACCCCAATTATGGTACAAAGCCCAATTACCCAATTTTAGTAATTAGCCCAACATCATGATTACTTCATTTTAAATAAGCATAATAACGACTTAGCTACGAGACATTAATGTAAAAAGGTTGAACATAACTTACAATGATTAAAAATAGCGTAGCGTTACACGGACAGAATTTCGACTTACACACTCAAACGATCTCTATCATAAATCTTATTATTATCATAATTTAAAATTAAAATTAAGATTATTGTTATATCTGATTACATTAACATTATGATAGAGAATTATAAATATAGATATTGGATATTGATATAGAAAAGTAAGAAAAAAAGAGATAGAAAAATTTGATCGAAAAAAAAGTCTTCTCCCAATTCATCGAACATATCGTTCCTTTTATAGGAAAATTAGAATTCAAATTTTCATTTACGACCCCTGAACTATGCTCAATTAACAACTTTTTATTATTTAATATTATTCTTATTATGAATTATTTAAATATTATATTTTATTCTTGTGCATAGTTGACTTGTAATTTTTACACCGTTGCGTCGAGCGTTGAGAGTTGGTTCATGTCCCAGTTCCGGATTTTCGAACGTCCTTTCGTACAATTTTATATCGTGTACTTTGCGTTTTGTAACTTGTACTCTTGTCATTTTTAGACGTTCTTCATCAATAATTTGAACCTTTTTGATTGTATCTTGTACTTTTGAGCTTTTTGGACCTTTGCGTCTTCAAATCTTCGTTTTCGCCTTTTGTCTTCGCACTTATTTAAAATAAACAAATATTACTCGAAAATGGAACAATTGCAACTAAAATCTTGTCTTTCTTGGGGGATTTTGCTATGAAATATATGTTCCTTTTTAGCCTTATCAATATCCCCACACTTGAGCGTTGCTTGTCCTCAAGCAATACAGTCTTGAAATAATATAATACATCACACGAATCACTTCTTTATTCTTCACACTTTGTACATCAGTGATTTTGATAGAGCGGTATAAACAATGATATTAACAATAGAACCATGGTTAAAGGTGGGTGTGTCATCCACAGTTGCCTTGGGTTTAGGTCAACGACACTTGCAATCAAATAGCCGATTTACTTTCGGTTTCCAAAGCAAAGTGCACATTTGAAAGGCGGTTTACAGTCCCACATGACTATAAAAATGTAGATCCTCTAGGAAATTGGATCTTTATGAAAACATTTGATCTTTTAAAAATTCAAGCTAGATTTTACCCTAGACAAGTTTTCTGATTTGACCCACCATCGGTGTTGCAAAATATATTTGTGGATCAATATTTTGGCTAAAAACATTTAGGTTCGTGTAATCCACTGCTATCCCGGTATCGGAAAGCACACATCCAGTTTACTTGTTCCGTATATTACCTTTCGGTAAACTACCGTCCGGTTGTAAAGGAAAGCGATGAACAAGAAACTGTTAAGGCAATGTCTAATGACATGCATTTGTTCATGGTCTAAAAACGTGTCGGATGCTAGAACTATCCTTGGTAGGAGCAATAGTAAAGATCATCCTATGATTTTTCGATCTGGCACAAGGTCCTGTCTCTGACCATGCTATGCAACCACCGTTCTTACGGTTGACACCCGATTTGGTTCAGGTGACCTAATGAATTCCAGGTGAATTCCTAGGATTTTACGTTCAATGGTAATGAACGCATTGAAAATGGTTTTTCAGAAAACAAATCGGTTTGTAATTTTTGATCAAAATATTTTCTCGTTCAAGCTCGAGTTTAGATATCATTGAATTCCATGAGTTTGAATTCTCAATCTTTAAGGTCAATCTCTAGGATTGAGTAATATCAGTCTTAAAAGCTGATTTTTAATCTTTAAGGAGATTATCCTTTCTGGGGATCTGATTCATTAGTCTTATCAAGCTAATTTGCACGGTGCCCTCCCCATTTTACAAGACAGACCCTCTCATGGTTAGGATAAGTCTGACCACTTGGCGACCCTGTTTGATGCTGAGGTCCGTGGATTTCCTGCTGATTTTAGTGATGACTTTTCTAGGTTTTTCGTCAACCTACAGCTGGTCTGGACGACAACTTCATGACCTAAATCAAGAAGCGCGTGTCTTTTTCGGAAGACTTTACTTCCTTTTAATGATGGAATTGATTCATCGTGTAGATCCATCTTTCTTTCAAATGTATTACAGTAAACCGGGTAAAACTGATTAGTATCGTCCAAAGCAAAAGTACCTGCAATAATCTTGTACAAAAATATGTGATATTTGTTTTAAATTGAATAACTTGGTACATTCTTCCCACACTTAGTTTCTTTCTTTGCCTTTTTATTTTCTTTTATTTCATTTTAAATGAATTCAAGCGTTTTAGGGTGTTTCTCAATTTATGTCCTTTCCGAGGTAACGATAATTTCGGTATTATCACCTAGTTTTCACCGTTCATAAATATGTATAAACATGATTTTAAATTCATTTAGTTGAAAATTTTTCAAATTTTTACAAAATTTGGCAAATAAACTAAGTGCAAACCCGAGAGAATTTATAACCCTTCCCCACACTTGAGATCATGCAATGCCCTCATTTGCATGAAATCAGACTATAATTATAAATTCATGAGGGTGATTAGTGTAGAAAAGTGATTAAAAATACCCAGTTTGTAAGCATATTATTTTACATCACATTTGATATTTTGCTTCTTATCGTCAAAATCAGTAGCTATTGCTGAACTTAATGTTAGTCTTTGAAAGTGCGTTGTTCTACCCTGTTTTGTACATAATATAAAATACAAACATATATATACATATTTTTGAAGTTGGGTATATTACCCCACGTTCAAAAATTTATAAAGTCTAATATCTTTTTGACATACTTTAGATCAATAAAATAAAAAATAATGATAACAAAATTTGCCGTCCCACCCTCGGGTAAAGCAATTTCGGCTTAATGACCTAGTCTTCAACTCACAACGAATTTTAGAAATCATTTTTTCAACTTAATGAATTAAAGTAAATTTTGTTTTTAAATATCACACAAAATTTAAAAGCATATTAATTTCATATAAAACCTAAAAAAAACAAAAATTCAGAATGGGGGGAGAAAACTAGTTCTTTAGTGTCTGCTAGTGGAAAAGACCAATCGGATTCCATTCTCGGAACTACACGAGAACAGAACAACTAACTCTAGATAACATTTTCTTAGAACATTTGAATCTCCCCACACTTAGGTAGCTGTGGTGTCGAAATTGTGATTAACTTCATCGTCAATTTCTTTTGGTCCATAATCAACTTGCCTATCTGTGACTTTTTCTTTAAGCCAGTGCCCGGCTTCTTCCGTAATATCCCATAATTCAACTAGCTTCGCCCTTTCTTTAGGCGACAGATTGGATACTAGCCGGTTACATAACTTAAAGTTCCCCTTACTTCTAGCATCAATAGCCCGTTTAAAAAGTTTCTTCATTGAACTGTTAATAACGGGGTCATTTAATTTCGTATCAATAACGGGGTTCTTTGTTATCATGTCATCATTAGGTGTTACTTCATTTTCCCCACACTTAGGCGTTTTATTATTATTAAGCACTACCGTTGGAGTTGGTAAAACAACATGGTTCTTACCAATCATTTTTTCTGGTTCAACGGTTTTGGTTGGTGGAGATTTAGACTTTCGAATCATAAAGGTGATAGATTTGTCACCACTCTTAAGTGTCATTCTTCCATTTCCTACATCAAATAACGCCCCGGTGGACGCAAAGAATGGCCGACCTAAAATTAGAGGAATGTTTGGGTCCTCTTCTATGTCAATGACAATAAATTCGACTAGAAAGGTTAAATTGCCTACTTGAACGGGTAGGTTGTCAGCAATTCCAACTGGGTGCTTAATGGTTTGATCAAAGAGTCGAACACTCATATCCGTTGGACTTAACTCACCTACACCTAATCTCTTATATAAGGAAAGAGGCATAACACTCACACTCGCACCTAAATCTGCTAGTGCATCATACATGACACAATCACTAAGTAGACAAGGAACAATAAATTCACCCGGATCACCTACCCTAGGTGGAGGTTTTGGTGGAACTGTCTTCACCGGGTTTATATTTACGGCTTTTGTTTCTTGCACTTTCTTATTCTTTTTCTTCTTCTTCTTTCCAGAGGTATCACAATCTTTATTACCTATCACTTGCTCATACTCAACTCCTTTTCTTGGAAACGGGATGGGTGGTTTGTATGGTGCCACCACTGGCTTTACATACTCGGGTGGTGGTGGTGTAACTTCTTCATTGTTACTCTCATCTAAAACCTTCCCATCTTCTGATGCTGGTTTTTCAGAATTCGTTGAAACCATATTAACATTCTCATTCCGAGGATTTACTTCAGTATTACTCGGTAGCTTTCCTTGTTCCCTCTCACTCATCATGCTAGCAAGAGTACCTACGTGTTTTTCAAGATTCAAAATGGAAGCTTGTTGAGTTCTTAATGACTGATCAAATCTCTCGTTCGTTTGGGTTTGAGTTTCAATAAATTGTGTTTGAGATTCAACTAGCTTGAATACCACGTCTTCCATATTTGACTTTTTCTCTTCGGTTTGTTGTTGTGGTTTATATAAGCCAGGTCTTTGTTGATTGAAAGTGTTGTTTTGAGTTGGTTGGTTATTCGGACCTTGTTGGTTATACCAGTTATTTTCGGGTCCTTTTGGATTGTAAAGAATGTTTTGATTTCGATTGAAGTTTAGCCTTGGCGGTTGATAATTATTTTGAAAATTATTTCCAGGCCTTTGGTTCATATAGGAAACATTCTCTCGTTGTTCCAATGTTGGTTCAATGTGACAATCTTTCAATAAGTGTGGTCCACCGCATAGCTCACAACTGATTCGTATTGCGTGAATATCTTTATTCATCTTTTCCATTCGTCTTTCGAAAGCATCTATTTTTGCGGAAACGGAATCAAAGTCATGGCTAGAATCGGCTCTAGCCGCTTTAGATGATCGAAAGATATCTTTTTCTTGGTGCCACTCATGCGAGTGGGAGGCTGTGTTATCAATAATTTTGTAAGCTTCAGTTGCGGTTTTCTTCATAATGGAACCACCAGCTGTTATGTCGATGTCTTTTCTTGTAGCGATGTCTACGCCTTTATAGAAGATTTGCACTATTTGAAAAGTATCTAATCCGTGTTGAGGATGTAGTGACCCGAACTTTTCCATGTTTATATATATTAATTTAGATTGATATTTACATGATTAAATGTTTCCAACATGTTAAGCAATCAAACTTGTTAAGACTTGATTAATTGAAATATGTTTCATATAGACAATTGACCACCCAAGTTGACCGGTGATTCACGAACGTTAAAACTTGTAAAAACTATACGATGACATATATATGGTTATATATATAGTTAACATGTTTTTATTATAAGTATGTATCTCATTAGGTATTTTAACAATGAGTTATATACATAAAAATGAGACTATTAATTTAAGAAATTCGAAAACGATATATATAACGATTATCGTTATAACAACGTCTTACTAGGTACATATGAATCATATTAAGATATTGATACACTTGGTTAATTATGTTAAATGATAAGTAAATATATTATTAAGTGTATTAACAATGAAATACATATGTAAAAATAAGACTACTAACTTAATGATTTCGAAATGAGACATATATGTAACGATTATCGTTGTAACGACATTTAACTGTATATACATCATACTGAGATATATTATATATCATAATATCATGATAATATAATAATTTAAAATCTCTTTTGATATTATAAACATTGGGTTAACAACATTTAACAAGATCGTTAACCTAAAGGTTTCAAAACAACACTTACATGTAACGACTAACGATGACTTAACGACTCAGTTAAAATGTATATACATGTAGTGTTTTAATATGTATTTATACACTTTTGAAAGACTTCAATACACTTATCAAAATACTTCTACTTAACAAAAATGCTTACAATTACATCCTCGTTCAGTTTCATCAACAATTCTACTCGTATGCACCCGTATTCGTACTCGTACGATACACAGCTTTTAGATGTATGTACTATTGGTATATACACTCCAATGATCAGCTCTTAGCAGCCCATGTGAGTCACCTAACACATGTGGGAACCATCATTTGGCAACTAGCATGAAATATCTCATAAAATTATAAAAATATGAGTAATCATTCATGACTTATTTACATGAAAACAAAATTACATATCCTTTATATCTAATCCATACACCAACGACCAAAAACACCTACAAACACTTTCATTCTTCAATTTTCTTCATCTAATTGATCTCTCTCAAGTTCTATCTTCAAGTTCTAAGTGTTCTTCATAAATTCCAAAAGTTCTAGTTTCATAAAATCAAGAATACTTTCAAGTTTGCTAGCTCACTTCCAATCTTGTAAGGTGATCATCCAACCTCAAGAAATCTTTGTTTCTTACAGTAGGTTATCATTCTAATACAAGGTAATAATCATATTCAAACTTTGGTTCAATTTCTATAACTATAACAATCTTATTTCAAGTGATGATCTTACTTGAACTTGTTTTCGTGTCATGATTCTGCTTCAAGAACTTCGAGCCATCCAAGGATCCATTGAAGCTAGATCCATTTTTATCTTTTCCAGTAGGTTTATCCAAGGAACTTAAGGTAGTAATGATGTTCATAACATCATTCGATTCATACATATAAAGCTATCTTATTCGAAGGTTTAAACTTGTAATCACTAGAACATAGTTTAGTTAATTCTAAACTTGTTCGCAAACAAAAGTTAATCCTTCTAACTTGACTTTTAAAATCAACTAAACACATGTTCTATATCTATATGATATGCTAACTTAATGATTTAAAACCTGGAAACACGAAAAACACCGTAAAACCGGATTTACGCCGTCGTAGTAACACCGCGGGCTGTTTTGGGTTAGTTAATTAAAAACTATGATAAACTTTGATTTAAAAGTTGTTATTCTGAGAAAATGATTTTTATTATGAACATGAAACTATATCCAAAAATTATGGTTAAACTCAAAGTGGAAGTATGTTTTCTAAAATGGTCATCTAGACGTCGTTCTTTCGACTGAAATGACTACCTTTACAAAAACGACTTGTAACTTATTTTTCCGACTAGAAACCTATACTTTTTTTGTTTAGATTCATAAAATAGAGTTCAATATGAAACCATAGCAATTTGATTCACTCAAAACGGATTTAAAATGAAGAAGTTATGGGTAAAACAAGATTGGATAATTTTTCTCATTTTAGCTACGTGAAAATTGGTAACAAATCTATTCCAACCATAACTTAATCAACTTGTATTATATATTATGTAATCTTGAGATACCATAGACACGTATACAATGTTTCGACCTATCATGTCGACACATCTATATATATTTCGGAACAACCATAGACACTCTATATGTGAATGTTGGAGTTAGCTATACAGGGTTGAGGTTGATTCCAAAATATATATAGTTTGAGTTGTGATCAATACTGAGATACGTATACACTGGGTCGTGGATTGATTCAAGATAATATTTATCGATTTATTTCTGTACATCTAACTGTGGACAACTAGTTGTAGGTTACTAACGAGGACAGCTGACTTAATAAACTTAAAACATCAAAATATATTAAAAGTGTTGTAAATATATTTTGAACATACTTTGATATATATGTATATATTGTTATAGGTCCGTGAATCAACCAGTGGCCAAGTCTTACTTCCCGACGAAGTAAAAATCTGTGAAAGTGAGTTATAGTCCCACTTTTAAAATCTAATATTTTTGGGATGAGAATACATGCAGGTTTTATAAATGATTTACAAAATAGACACAAGTACGTGAAACTACATTCTATGGTTGAATTATCGAAATCGAATATGCCCCTTTTTATTAAGTCTGGTAATCTAAGAATTAGGGAACAGACACCCTAATTGACGCGAATCCTAAAGATAGATCTATTGGGCCTAACAAACCCCATCCAAAGTACCGGATGCTTTAGTACTTCGAAATTTATATCATATCCGAAGGGTGTCCCGGAATGATGGGGATATTCTTATATATGCATCTTGTTATTGTCGGTTACCAGGTGTTCACCATATGAATGATTTTTATCTCTATGTATGGGATGTGTATTGAAATATGAAATCTTGTGGTCTATTATTATGATTTGATATATATAGGCTAAACCTATAACTCACCAACATTTTTGTTGACGTTTTAAGCATGTTTATTCTCAGGTGATTATTAAGAGCTTCCGCTGTCGCATACTTAAATAAGGACGAGATTTGGAGTCCATGCTTGTATGATATTGTGTAAAAACTGCATTCAAGAAACTTATTTTGTTGTAACATATTTGTATTGTAAACCATTATGTAATGGTCGTGTGTAGACATGATATTTTAGATTATCATTATTTGATAATCTACGTAAGGCTTTTTAAACCTTTATTGATGAAATAAAGGTTATGGTTTGTTTTAAAATGAATGCAGTCTTTGAAAAACGTCTCATATAGAGGTCAAAACCTCGCAACGAAATCAATTAATATGGAACGTTTTTAATCAATAAGAACGGGACATTTCAGTTGGTATCAGAGCGTTGGTCTTAGAGAACCAGAAAATTTGCATTAGTGTGTCTTATCGAGTTTGTTAGGATGCATTAGTGAGTCTGGACTTCGACCGTGTTTTCTTTAAAAATGATTGCTTAACATTTTTGTTGGAAACTATATATTTTTAACATATGAATATTATGTGATATATTAATCTCTTAACGTGTTTGATATTATGTGATAGATGTCTACCTCTAGAACAAGTCCCATTGACTCACCTAATAATAATGAAGAGTCAAATGTAAATTGGAATGATTTGTGGACTGATTCACAAGTTCCCGAAGAGGAACCGGAAGAAGAGTCGGAACCGGAAGAAGAATCGGAACCGGAAGAAGAATCGGAACAGGATGAAGAAATAGAACCGGTGGGGGAAATAATAAAACGGTTAAGTAAAAGAAAATCCTCAACCAACCGACCAAAGTTAATTATGGTCAATGGTGTTTCCGCCAAGGAAGCAAAATATTGGGAGGATTACCAATTCTCCGATGAATCGGATTCCGACGAGAATTCCGATGATGTTATAGAAATTACCCCAACTGAATTTAAAAAGGCAAAAGAAAATAATAAGGGAAAGGGCATAAAAATAGAGAAATCTAATTCCAACCCCGATGAACTTTATATGTATCGTCAACCCCCGAAGTCCTTAAGTTGTAACAATGACCCGGGAACCTCTAAACCACCAGGTTTTTCTAAACCAATGTGGACAACGACGGCTCGTATTAGGGGAACATTATATATCCCTAGAAACTTGGCAAAACGAACCAAAACCGAAGAAGAAGAAACGAGCGAGTCGGAATAAGATAGTTGTATTCGTGTGGTGTAATATATGGAATATAGTGTTCTTATGCTTTATGATATATGTAAAAAATTGCTTGTATTAATAAGTATTTTTTTTTATGAATCTAACTCTTGTCTATTTTACAGTTTAAAAACACAAAATGGATAGACAACCCAATATTTTAAGAGACCTACCCGGAGACATGATTGATGAAATCTTGTCTAGAGTCGGCCAGAATTCTTCGGCACAACTATTTAAGGCGAGATCAGTTTGTAAGACATTCGAAGAACGTTCCAAGAATGTCTTGGTTTATAAGAGACTTTCGTTTGAAAGATGGGGGATATCACATTGGGAAACCCATAAGTTACGATGTGTTTACTTTGACGCATATATTGCGGGGAACCCAAATGCTATTTTACGCAACGGGTTAAGAAATTATTTTGACTCAATATATCCGAATATTGGACTTCGTGATTTAGAAAAAGCGGCTAACATGCAACATAAAGAAGCATGTTATGCTTATGGATTAGTAATGTTCGCTTCTCACCAAAGTGAGAACAAGAACATCGGGCTACAACTATTAAACAAAACGTTTCCACAAGTGACGGAGTCGGTAATTGGGGTAAGAAATGAGGTTTTTAGATTATTACGGGACTGTTGGACATTACGTAACCCTCGTCCCTTTGATGACGTTACAACACGCTGTCTTATCAACGGCCATAACGGTTATGTTGCACAAGACCAAGGATGGGAAGTAGTCCTAGTAAAACCAGAATGCATGACTTGTTTCTGGACGTATGAATTACGTGTCTTTATTGCCTTTGCTGAACGACTTGTGTACTAGCTAGAATTGTCTTCACAACTATCTTGTATCAAAGTTATTGTGTGCTATATTTCATGCTTTATGTAAAATAAGCGGTATTGTAAGTTTGTAAAATATTGTATAAAAGTTTGAACGCGAAATATTATTATAATCAGTTTTTCATATAGAATTGTAGTAGTTGAATTGTATATTAGCTACTAAGTATGAACTTAACGGGTAGGTACTACCCGAATTTAAACTTATAAAACGCTAATATGAAGAAAAAGCTTTTATAAATGAGTTCATATTATGCTACAAAATACTATTAACTACTCTTAATATTCTGTATGATTAACTTGTTCCATTTAACTATTTTGAAGGAAATGGCACCGACTACTCGACACACCGTGAATATGAATGAAGAGGAATTCCGTACTTTTCTAGCTTCAAACATAGCCGCAGTACAGGCTGCGCTACATACCAACAATAACCTTGGATCTAGCAGTACAGGAAATCGTGTAGGATGCACCTACAAAGAATTCACTGCCTGCAAACCTTTGGAATTTGATGGAACCGAAGGACCGATCGGATTGAAACGGTGGACCGAGAAGGTTGAATCGGTGTTTGCCATAAGTAAGTGTACTGAAGAGGACAAAGTGAAGTACGCTACGCATACCTTCACAGGTTCTGCGTTAACATGGTGGAATACCTATCTAGAGCAAGTGGGACAAGATGATGCGTACGCACTACCGTGGTCAGCATTCAAGCACTTGATGAACGAGAAGTACCGTCCCAGAACCGAGGTCAATAAGCTCAAGACAGAACTTAGAGGGTTACGAACCCAAGGATTTGATATTACCACGTACGAAAGACGATTCACAGAATTGTGCCTATTGTGTCCGGGAGCATTCGAAGATGAGGAGGAGAAGATCGACGCGTTTGTGAAAGGATTACCGGAAAGAATCCAAGAAGATATAAGTTCACACGAGCCCGCCTCCATACAACAGGCATGTAGAATGGCTCACAAACTAGTGAACCAGATTGAAGAAAGAATTAAAGAACAGACTGCTGAAGAGGCCAATGTGAAGCAAGTCAAAAGAAAGTGGGAGGAAAACGGTGATAAGAATCACCAATACAACAACAACAGCAATTACAACAATAATCGCAACAATTATCCCAACAATCGCAACATCAATCGCAACTACAACAAACGGCCCAACAACAACAACAACAACAACAACAGCAACTACAACAATCATCCCAACAACAATAATAACCGCAACAACAACAACAATCAGAAGCAACTATGCCAAAGGTGTGAAAAGAATCACTCGGGGTTCTGCACCAAATTTTGCAACAAGTGTAAAAGAAATGGTCATAGCGCGGCGAAGTGTGAGGTCTACGGACCAGGGGTTAATAGAACGAAAGGAACAAATGGTGTCGGAACGAGTAATGGCGGAGCAAGTAGTGTCGGAGCAAGTTATGCCAATGTAGTTTGTTATAAATGTGGAAAACCAGGCCACATTATTAGAAATTGCCCGAACCAGGAGAACACGAATGGACAAGGCCGTGGAAGAGTTTTCAATATTAATGCGGTAGAGGCACAGGAAGACCCGGAGCTTGTTACGGGTACGTTTCTTATTGACAATAAATCTGCTTACGTTTTATTTGATTCGGGTGCGGATAGAAGCTATATGAGTAGAGATTTTTGTGCTAAATTAAGTTGTCCATTGACGCCTTTGGATAGTAAATTTTTACTCGAATTAGCAAATGGTAAATTAATTTCAGCAGATAATATATGTCGGAATCGAGAAATTAAACTGGTTAGTGAAACATTTAAGATTGATTTGATACCAGTAGAGTTAGGGAGTTTTGATGTGATAATCGGTATGGACTGGTTGAAAGAAGTGAAAGCGGAGATCGTTTGTTACAAAAATGCAATTCGCATTATACGAGAAAAAGGAAAACCCTTAATGGTGTACGGAGAAAAGGGCAACACGAAGCTACATCTTATTAGTAATTTGAAGGCACAAAAACTAATAAGAAAAGGTTGCTATGCTGTTCTAGCACACGTCGAGAAAGTACAAACTGAAGAAAAGAGCATCAATGATGTTCCCATTGCAAAAGAATTTCCCGATGTATTTCTGAAAGAATTACCGGGATTACCCCCACATCGATCCGTTGAATTTCAAATAGATCTTGTACCAGGAGCTGCACCAATAGCTCGTGCTCCTTACAGACTCGCACCCAGCGAGATGAAAGAACTGCAAAGCCAATTACAAGAACTTTTAGAGCGTGGTTTCATTCGACCAAGCACATCACCGTGGGGAGCTCCTGTTTTGTTTGTCAAGAAGAAAGATGGTACATTCAGGTTGTGTATCGACTACCGAGAGTTGAACAAACTTACCATCAAGAACCGCTACCCACTACCGAGAATCGACGACTTATTTGATCAACTACAAGGCTCGTCTGTTTATTCAAAGATTGACTTACGTTCCGGGTATCATCAAATGCGGGTGAAAGAAGATGATATTCCAAAGACTGCTTTCAGAACACGTTACGGTCATTACGAGTTTATGGTCATGCCGTTTGGTTTAACTAATGCACCAGCTGTGTTCATGGACCTTATGAACCGAGTGTGTGGACCATACCTTGACAAGTTTGTCATTGTTTTCATTGATGACATACTTATTTACTCAAAGAATGACCAAGAACACGGTGAACATTTGAGAAAGGTGTTAGAAGTATTGAGGAAGGAAGAATTGTACGCTAAGTTTTCAAAGTGTGCATTTTGGTTGGAAGAAGTTCAATTCCTCGGTCACATAGTGAACAAAGAAGGTATTAAGGTGGATCCGGCAAAGATAGAAACTGTTGAAAAGTGGGAAACCCCGAAAACTCCGAAGCACATACGCCAGTTTTTAGGACTAGCTGGTTACTACAGAAGGTTCATCCAAGACTTTTCCAGAATAGCAAAACCCTTGACTGCATTAACGCATAAAGGGAAGAAATTTGAATGGAATGATGAACAAGAGAAAGCGTTTCAGTTATTGAAGAAAAAGCTAACTACGGCACCTATATTGTCATTGCCTGAAGGGAATGATGATTTTGTGATTTATTGTGACGCATCAAAGCAAGGTCTCGGTTGTGTATTAATGCAACGAACGAAGGTGATTGCTTATGCGTCTAGACAATTGAAGATTCACGAACAAAATTATACGACGCATGATTTGGAATTAGGCGCGGTTGTTTTTGCATTAAAGACTTGGAGGCACTACTTATATGGGGTCAAAAGTATTATATATACCGACCACAAAAGTCTTCAACACATATTTAATCAGAAACAACTGAATATGAGGCAGCGTAGGTGGATTGAATTATTGAATGATTACGATTTTGAGATTCGTTACCACCCGGGGAAGGCAAATGTGGTAGCCGATGCCTTGAGCAGGAAGGATAGAGAACCCATTCGAGTAAAATCTATGAATATAATGATTCATAATAACATTACTACTCAAATAAAGGAGGCGCAACAAGGAGTTTTAAAAGAGGGAAATTTAAAGGATGAAATACCCAAAGGATCGGAGAAGCATCTTAATATTCGGGAAGACGGAACCCGGTATAGGGCTGAAAGGATTTGGGTACCAAAATTTGGAGATATGAGAGAAATGGTACTTAGAGAAGCTCATAAAACCAGATACTCAATACATCCTGGAACGGGGAAGATGTACAAGGATCTCAAGAAACATTTTTGGTGGCCGGGTATGAAAGCCGATGTTGCTAAATACGTAGGAGAATGTTTGACGTGTTCTAAGGTCAAAGCTGAGCATCAGAAACCATCAGGTCTACTTCAACAACCCGAAATCCCGGAATGGAAATGGGAAAACATTACCATGGATTTCATCACTAAATTGCCAAGGACTGCAAGTGGTTTTGATACTATTTGGGTAATAGTTGATCGTCTCACCAAATCAGCACACTTCCTACCAATAAGAGAAGATGACAAGATGGAGAAGTTAGCACGACTGTATTTGAAGGAAGTCGTCTCCAGACATGGAATACCAATCTCTATTATCTCTGATAGGGATGGCAGATTTATTTCAAGATTCTGGCAGACATTACAGCAAGCATTAGGAACTCGTCTAGACATGAGTACTGCCTATCATCCACAAACTGATGGGCAGAGCGAAAGGACGATACAAACGCTTGAAGACATGCTACGAGCATGTGTTATTGATTTCGGAAACAGTTGGGATCGACATCTACCGTTAGCAGAATTTTCCTACAACAACAGCTACCATTCAAGCATTGAGATGGCGCCGTTTGAAGCACTTTATGGTAGAAAGTGCAGGTCTCCGATTTGTTGGAGTGAGGTGGGGGATAGACAGATTACGGGTCCGGAGATTATACAAGAAACTACCGAGAAGGTCATCCAAATTCAACAACGGTTGAAAACCGCCCAAAGTCGACAAAAGAGCTACGCTGACATTAAAAGAAAAGATATAGAATTTGAAATTGGAGAGATGGTCATGCTTAAAGTTTCACCTTGGAAAGGCGTTGTTCGATTTGGTAAACGAGGGAAATTAAATCCAAGGTATATTGGACCATTCAAGATTATTGATCGTGTCGGACCAGTAGCTTACCGACTTGAGTTACCTCAACAACTCGCGGCTGTACATAACACTTTCCACGTCTCGAATTTGAAGAAATGTTTTGCTAAATAAGATCTCACTATTCCGTTAGATGAAATCCAAATCAACGAAAAACTCCAATTCATCGAAGAACCCGTCGAAATAATGGATCGTGAGGTTAAAAGACTTAAGCAAAACAAGATACCAATTGTTAAGGTTCGATGGAATGCTCGTAGAGGACCCGAGTTCACCTGGGAGCGTGAAGATCAGATGAAGAAGAAATACCCGCATCTATTTCCAGAAGATTCGTCAACACCTTCAACAGCTTAAAATTTCGGGACGAAATTTATTTAACGGGTAGGTACTGTAGTGACCCGAACTTTTCCATGTTTATATATATTAATTTAGATTGATATTTACATGATTAAATGTTTCCAACATGTTAAGCAATCAAACTTGTTAAGACTTGATTAATTGAAATATGTTTCATATAGACAATTGACCACCCAAGTTGACCGGTGATTCACGAACGTTAAAACTTGTAAAAACTATACGATGACATATATATGGTTATATATATAGTTAACATGTTTTTATTATAAGTATGTATCTCATTAGGTATTTTAACAATGAGTTATATACATAAAAATGAGACTATTAATTTAAGAAATTCGAAAACGATATATATAACGATTATCGTTATAACAACGTCTTACTAGGTACATATGAATCATATTAAGATATTGATACACTTGGTTAATTATGTTAAATGATAAGTAAATATATTATTAAGTGTATTAACAATGAAATACATATGTAAAAATAAGACTACTAACTTAATGATTTCGAAATGAGACATATATGTAACGATTATCGTTGTAACGACATTTAACTGTATATACATCATACTGAGATATATTATATATCATAATATCATGATAATATAATAATTTAAAATCTCTTTTGATATTATAAACATTGGGTTAACAACATTTAACAAGATCGTTAACCTAAAGGTTTCAAAACAACACTTACATGTAACGACTAACGATGACTTAACGACTCAGTTAAAATGTATATACATGTAGTGTTTTAATATGTATTTATACACTTTTGAAAGACTTCAATACACTTATCAAAATACTTCTACTTAACAAAAATGCTTACAATTACATCCTCGTTCAGTTTCATCAACAATTCTACTCGTATGCACCCGTATTCGTACTCGTACGATACACAGCTTTTAGATGTATGTACTATTGGTATATACACTCCAATGATCAGCTCTTAGCAGCCCATGTGAGTCACCTAACACATGTGGGAACCATCATTTGGCAACTAGCATGAAATATCTCATAAAATTATAAAAATATGAGTAATCATTCATGACTTATTTACATGAAAACAAAATTACATATCCTTTATATCTAATCCATACACCAACGACCAAAAACACCTACAAACACTTTCATTCTTCAATTTTCTTCATCTAATTGATCTCTCTCAAGTTCTATCTTCAAGTTCTAAGTGTTCTTCATAAATTCCAAAAGTTCTAGTTTCATAAAATCAAGAATACTTTCAAGTTTGCTAGCTCACTTCCAATCTTGTAAGGTGATCATCCAACCTCAAGAAATCTTTGTTTCTTACAGTAGGTTATCATTCTAATACAAGGTAATAATCATATTCAAACTTTGGTTCAATTTCTATAACTATAACAATCTTATTTCAAGTGATGATCTTACTTGAACTTGTTTTCGTGTCATGATTCTGCTTCAAGAACTTCGAGCCATCCAAGGATCCATTGAAGCTAGATCCATTTTTATCTTTTCCAGTAGGTTTATCCAAGGAACTTAAGGTAGTAATGATGTTCATAACATCATTCGATTCATACATATAAAGCTATCTTATTCGAAGGTTTAAACTTGTAATCACTAGAACATAGTTTAGTTAATTCTAAACTTGTTCGCAAACAAAAGTTAATCCTTCTAACTTGACTTTTAAAATCAACTAAACACATGTTCTATATCTATATGATATGCTAACTTAATGATTTAAAACCTGGAAACACGAAAAACACCGTAAAACCGGATTTACGCCGTCGTAGTAACACCGCGGGCTGTTTTGGGTTAGTTAATTAAAAACTATGATAAACTTTGATTTAAAAGTTGTTATTCTGAGAAAATGATTTTTATTATGAACATGAAACTATATCCAAAAATTATGGTTAAACTCAAAGTGGAAGTATGTTTTCTAAAATGGTCATCTAGACGTCGTTCTTTCGACTGAAATGACTACCTTTACAAAAACGACTTGTAACTTATTTTTCCGACTAGAAACCTATACTTTTTTTGTTTAGATTCATAAAATAGAGTTCAATATGAAACCATAGCAATTTGATTCACTCAAAACGGATTTAAAATGAAGAAGTTATGGGTAAAACAAGATTGGATAATTTTTCTCATTTTAGCTACGTGAAAATTGGTAACAAATCTATTCCAACCATAACTTAATCAACTTGTATTATATATTAT
This sequence comes from Rutidosis leptorrhynchoides, assembly GCF_046630445.1. Taxonomy (NCBI): domain Eukaryota; kingdom Viridiplantae; phylum Streptophyta; class Magnoliopsida; order Asterales; family Asteraceae; genus Rutidosis; species Rutidosis leptorrhynchoides. The sequence continues at coordinate 80,783,313 of NC_092336.1, read as the reverse complement.
GTAATCTTGAGATACCATAGACACGTATACAATGTTTCGACCTATCATGTCGACACATCTATATATATTTCGGAACAACCATAGACACTCTATATGTGAATGTTGGAGTTAGCTATACAGGGTTGAGGTTGATTCCAAAATATATATAGTTTGAGTTGTGATCAATACTGAGATACGTATACACTGGGTCGTGGATTGATTCAAGATAATATTTATCGATTTATTTCTGTACATCTAACTGTGGACAACTAGTTGTAGGTTACTAACGAGGACAGCTGACTTAATAAACTTAAAACATCAAAATATATTAAAAGTGTTGTAAATATATTTTGAACATACTTTGATATATATGTATATATTGTTATAGGTCCGTGAATCAACCAGTGGCCAAGTCTTACTTCCCGACGAAGTAAAAATCTGTGAAAGTGAGTTATAGTCCCACTTTTAAAATCTAATATTTTTGGGATGAGAATACATGCAGGTTTTATAAATGATTTACAAAATAGACACAAGTACGTGAAACTACATTCTATGGTTGAATTATCGAAATCGAATATGCCCCTTTTTATTAAGTCTGGTAATCTAAGAATTAGGGAACAGACACCCTAATTGACGCGAATCCTAAAGATAGATCTATTGGGCCTAACAAACCCCATCCAAAGTACCGGATGCTTTAGTACTTCGAAATTTATATCATATCCGAAGGGTGTCCCGGAATGATGGGGATATTCTTATATATGCATCTTGTTATTGTCGGTTACCAGGTGTTCACCATATGAATGATTTTTATCTCTATGTATGGGATGTGTATTGAAATATGAAATCTTGTGGTCTATTATTATGATTTGATATATATAGGCTAAACCTATAACTCACCAACATTTTTGTTGACGTTTTAAGCATGTTTATTCTCAGGTGATTATTAAGAGCTTCCGCTGTCGCATACTTAAATAAGGACGAGATTTGGAGTCCATGCTTGTATGATATTGTGTAAAAACTGCATTCAAGAAACTTATTTTGTTGTAACATATTTGTATTGTAAACCATTATGTAATGGTCGTGTGTAGACATGATATTTTAGATTATCATTATTTGATAATCTACGTAAGGCTTTTTAAACCTTTATTGATGAAATAAAGGTTATGGTTTGTTTTAAAATGAATGCAGTCTTTGAAAAACGTCTCATATAGAGGTCAAAACCTCGCAACGAAATCAATTAATATGGAACGTTTTTAATCAATAAGAACGGGACATTTCAGAGGACATCCTCTCAACATCCTTCCGAATCTTGTCCACGCCTCATATAATGTTTCATTTGGATTTTGCGCGAACGTAACAATTTCTCCTTGAAGTCTCACGGCTTTGGATGCCGGAAAGAATTGTTTAAGAAATTTTTCAACTAAAACATCCCATGTGTCAATCGCCCCTTCAGGTAACGATTCTAACCAATCTTTGGCTTCTCCCTTTAAAGTCCAGGGAAACAACATGAGATAGATCTGCTTATCTTCCACTTCTCGGATTTTGAATAGTGTACAAATTCTTTTAAACGTACGAAGGTGTTCGTTAGGATCTTCATTCGGTGCACCACTGAATTGGCATTGGTTAGTTACCATGTGTAGAATTTGTCCTTTGATTTCATAATCTGACGCATTAACTTCTGGCTTAATAATGGCATGACCTTGGCCCGTGCGTTTAGCCATCATTCGATCTTCCATACTTAAAGGTTCCAGATTCTCCATAATTGAATTTGTTGAATCGGTATCACTAGATGATTCTGATTTAATAGTTCGTTCCTCAACAATCTCTGTTTGAATGATTGGTGGTTCCGGAGGAAAGTTTAATGGTTCAGGATCTATGAACCGTTCCTGAATATTTTCTGGATTCTCAATTGTGAGGTCGGGTTCAAAAAATGGATTATCGGTAATTTGAACTGAAGTACTTGGTCGACTGGATGACGATTCTAAAGAAAAATCAACGGCGGTTATATTTGTTAAACGATGTCTTGATCGAGTTACAGGTGGTGAACGTACAAAAGGTGATGAACGTCTTGCTCGGTGCATTCACTGAATATCCTATTAGTTTTAAAAAGGAAAGAAAAATTATAATAAGTTATCCAATCAATAGACTTTTCTGATTTTGCCCACGTTTCGAATAGCCAAAAGATGCAGCAGAGGGGCAGGATTCGTTTGGTCTCAATATAATTGAGGACTGTTTGGCTCCAATAACCCGGTCCACGTACAAATCCAACTATTACTACGAACCAGAAAATTTTGATGTCTATCAATTTAACCACTTAAAATAAATTTTCGTAATTTTAAGAAATTTAGAGAAGAAGTAGAAAAAAATTCTAAGTCCTAAAAACTAGAATGGCGAGAAATAAGAAAGAAATAGATTGCGCGTCGAAAAATGTCGAAAAATAAAAGGTCGAAAAATAGGCGTCGAAAAATAAAAATAAGAAAGTAGTGCGAAATACGGCGTCGTAAAATTCTAAAGCACCTAAAACTTAGTCTAAGGAATAAGCACTTAAGGGATTTTACGGCAAAGCCTAAAAATTCTAGAAGTAAAAATAACTATGGCAAAACTAAACTTAATACTAAAAGTTGCGAATATAGTCTAAAAATCTAAAGGTAATAAAACTAAAAAAAAACATTTTTTTTTATAGACAAAATTTTAAAAATATATATATTTTTTTTTTAATAATTTTTTTTTTTTTTTTTTTTTTTTACGTTTTTTTTTTTTTTTTTTTTTTTTTTTTACGTTTTTGTTTTTTTTTTTTTTTTTTTTTTTTTTTTTAAACGATTTTTTTTTTTTAAAAAAAAAAAACGATTTTTTTTTTTTTACACAAATTTTTTTTTTTTTTTTTTTTTTTTTTTAAAAACGAAATTTTTTTTTTTTTTTTTTTTTTTTTAAAAAAAACGATTTTTTTTTTTTTTTTTTTAAAAAACGCTTTTTTTTTTTACAAATTAATAATTTTTTTATAATTATAATTTTTTTTTTAAAACTTTTTTTTTTTTTTAAATTCATTTACTATTCATGAATAGTAAATGAAAATAAATTAATTAATTTACTATTCACATGAAAGCGACATTATAGCAATTATTAATTATAAGTTACATAATATACCCCTGAAGTATTTAATAAATACGACTTTTTTTTTTTTTTAAAATTTACGTAAAGATTCTTAAATATTTTTATATTATTATATTCTATTTCAATATTATTATATTATTATATTCTATTTCAATGTTATTATAATTAAAAATATAGCGTTTTAGCGCTCCCCGGCAGCGGCGCCAAAAACTTGGTGATGTAGCGTGAGGGTACGAAATAGTATTATTTTTAATACAAAATACTACAAAATATGACACAAGTTTTATTAATTTACGGATGGGATATACCTAAACTTTGCTACAACACTATAGGCAGTGTACCTAATCGTAGAGTAGTGTATTTTTTAGTAAGTCCGGTTCGTTCCACAGGGAGCTGGTGAAGTTAACGCTATATTATTAAGTTTATTTGTAAAAATATATATATAAATAAGTAGTAGTATTATTATAAAATGGGGGTTTTACCGTTTAATGACCGGTTTGTCGATTTTAAGCGTAAAAATAAATGACAAAAATTAAAGTGCGTAAAATAAATTGCGATAAATAAAATGACAGAAAATAAAATTGCGAGTAATAAAATGACAGTAAATAAAGATACGATGAGAAATATAATAAAAGAATTATGCTTATTTAAACTTCCGTAATCATGATGTTTGACGTGTTGATTTTAATTTATTACCATGGGTTAATTGTCCTTTGTCCTGATTTATTTGATACGTCTATCTGGTTTTTGTCCATAATAGTCCATCGGTCATAAATATAAAGTGCGAGTATCCTCGTCAAATTACCCTTATACCCGAAGTCAAATATTCCAACTGATTAAGGATTTAAACTGTGACGCAGTTATCACTTCTGTCAACAATTACACCAGTTATCACTGTATGTAATCCACCCCTGTTTTAATTAGTTTATGAATATTAATTCATCCACTTGATCAGAATGAATAATCAATTACCCAACCCAATTGATTAATTAAATGATTATAACAGATTCCATATGAACATCACTAAATAGGACAACCATAATCATTATTAATTATTAGGTTAATTAATTTGAAGATAGGTTCGACAGACTCCAATGAGTTGTCACTCAATTAGACAATACCCCCCATCTATTAATAGCCCATAGTTCAATTTCCACAAGTGTCGTTCTTTTGTTCAAACCCCAATTATGGTACAAAGTTCAATTACCCAATTTTAGTAATTAGCCCAACATCATGATTACTTCATTTTAAATAAGCATAATAACGACTTAGCTACGAGACATTAATGTAAAAAGGTTGAACATAACTTACAATGATTAAAAATAGCGTAGCGTTACACGGACAGAATTTCGACTTACACACTCAAACGATCTCTATCATAAATCTTATTATTATCATAATTTAAAATTAAAATTAAGATTATTGTTATATCTGATTACATTAACATTATGATAGAGAATTATAAATATAGATATTGGATATTGATATAGAAAAGTAAGAAAAAAAGAGATAGAAAAATTTGATCGAAAAAAAAGTCTTCTCCCAATTCATCGAACATATCGTTCCTTTTATAGGAAAATTAGAATTCAAATTTTCATTTACGACCCCTGAACTATGCTCAATTAACAACTTTTTATTATTTAATATTATTCTTATTATGAATTATTTAAATATTATATTTTATTCTTGTGCATAGTTGACTTGTAATTTTTACACCGTTGCGTCGAGCGTTGAGAGTTGGTTCATGTCCCAGTTCCGGATTTTCGAACGTCCTTTCGTACAATTTTATATCGTGTACTTTGCGTTTTGTAACTTGTACTCTTGTCATTTTTAGACGTTCTTCATCAATAATTTGAACCTTTTTGATTGTATCTTGTACTTTTGAGCTTTTTGGACCTTTGCGTCTTCAAATCTTCGTTTTCGCCTTTTGTCTTCGCACTTATTTAAAATAAACAAATATTACTCGAAAATGGAACAATTGCAACTAAAATCTTGTCTTTCTTGGGGGATTTTGCTATGAAATATATGTTCCTTTTTAGCCTTATCAGCAAGTTATGCCAATGTAGTTTGTTATAAATGTGGAAAACCAGGCCACATTATTAGAAATTGCCCGAACCAGGAGAACACGAATGGACAAGGCCGTGGAAGAGTTTTCAATATTAATGCGGTAGAGGCACAGGAAGACCCGGAGCTTGTTACGGGTACGTTTCTTATTGACAATAAATCTGCTTACGTTTTATTTGATTCGGGTGCGGATAGAAGCTATATGAGTAGAGATTTTTGTGCTAAATTAAGTTGTCCATTGACGCCTTTGGATAGTAAATTTTTACTAGAATTAGCAAATGGTAAATTAATTTCAGCAGATAATATATGTCGGAATCGAGAAATTAAACTGGTTAGCGAAACATTTAAGATTGATTTGATACCAGTAGAGTTAGGGAGTTTTGATGTGATAATCGGTATGGACTGGTTGAAAGAAGTGAAAGCGGAGATCGTTTGTTACAAAAATGCAATTCGCATTATACGAGAAAAAGGAAAACCCTTAATGGTGTACGGAGAAAAGGGCAACACGAAGCTACATCTTATTAGTAATTTGAAGGCACAAAAACTAATAAGAAAAGGTTGCTATGCTGTTCTAGCACACGTCGAGAAAGTACAAACTGAAGAAAAGAGCATCAATGATGTTCCCATTGCAAAAGAATTTCCCGATGTATTTCCGAAAGAATTACCGGGATTACCCCCACATCGATCCGTTGAATTTCAAATAGATCTTGTACCAGGAGCTGCACCAATAGCTCGTGCTCCTTACAGACTCGCACCCAGCGAGATGAAAGAACTGCAAAGCCAATTACAAGAACTTTTAGGGCGTGGTTTCATTTGACCAAGCACATCACCGTGGGGAGCTCCTGTTTTGTTTGTCAAGAAAAAAGATGGTACATTCAGGTTGTGTATCGACTACCGAGAGTTGAACAAACTTACCATCAAGAACCGCTACCCACTACCGAGAATCGACGACTTATTTGATCAACTACAAGGCTCGTCTGTTTATTCAAAGATTGACTTACGTTCCGGGTATCATCAAATGCGGGTGAAAGAAGATGATATTCCAAAGACTGCTTTCAGAACACGTTACGGTCATTACGAGTTTATGGTCATGCCGTTTGGTTTAACTAATGCACCAGCTGTGTTCATGGACCTTATGAACCGAGTGTGTGGACCATACCTTGACAAGTTTGTCATTGTTTTCATTGATGACATACTTATTTACTCAAAGAATGACCAAGAACACGGTGAACATTTGAGAAAGGTGTTAGAAGTATTGAGGAAGGAAGAATTGTACGCTAAGTTTTCAAAGTGTGCATTTTGGTTGGAAGAAGTTCAATTCCTCGGTCACATAGTGAATAAAGAAGGTATTAAGGTGGATCCGGCAAAGATAGAAACTGTTGAAAAGTGGGAAACCCCGAAAACTCCGAAACACATACGCCAGTTTTTAGGACTAGCTGGTTACTACAGAAGGTTCATCCAAGACTTTTCCAGAATAGCAAAACCCTTGACTGCATTAACGCATAAAGGGAAGAAATTTGAATGGAATGATGAACAAGAGAAAGCGTTTCAGTTATTGAAGAAAAAGCTAACTACGGCACCTATATTGTCATTGCCTGAAGGGAATGATGATTTTGTGATTTATTGTGATGCATCAAAGCAAGGTCTCGGTTGTGTATTAATGCAACGAACGAAGGTGATTGCTTATGCGTCTAGACAATTGAAGATTCACGAACAAAATTATACGACGCATGATTTGGAATTAGGCGCGGTTGTTTTTGCATTAAAGACTTGGAGGCACTACTTATATGGGGTCAAAAGTATTATATATACCGACCACAAAAGTCTTCAACACATATTTAATCAGAAACAACTGAATATGAGGCAGCGTAGGTGGATTGAATTATTGAATGATTATGACTTTGAGATTCGTTACCACCCGGGGAAGGCAAATGTGGTAGCCGATGCCTTGAGCAGGAAGGACAGAGAACCCATTCGAGTAAAATCTATGAATATAATGATTCATAATAACATTACTACTCAAATAAAGGAGGCGCAACAAGGAGTTTTAAAAGAGGGAAATTTAAAGGATGAAATACCCAAAGGATCGGAGAAGCATCTTAATATTCGGGAAGACGGAACCCAGTATAGGGCTGAAAGGATTTGGGTACCAAAATTTGGAGATATGAGAGAAATGGTACTTAGAGAAGCTCATAAAACTAGATACTCAATACATCCTGGAACGGGGAAGATGTACAAGGATCTCAAGAAACATTTTTGGTGGCCGGGTATGAAAGCCGATGTTGCTAAATACGTAGGAGAATGTTTGACGTGTTCTAAGGTCAAAGCTGAGCATCAGAAACCATCAGGTCTACTTCAACAACCTGAAATCCCGGAATGGAAATGGGAAAACATTACCATGGATTTCATCACTAAATTGCCAAGGACTGCAAGTGGTTTTGATACTATTTGGGTAATAGTTGATCGTCTCACCAAATCAGCACACTTCCTACCAATAAGAGAAGATGACAAGATGGAGAAGTTAGCACGACTGTATTTGAAGGAAGTCGTCTCCAGACATGGAATACCAATCTCTATTATCTCTGATAGGGATGGCAGATTTATTTCAAGATTCTGGCAGACATTACAGCAAGCATTAGGAACTCGTCTAGACATGAGTACTGCCTATCATCCACAAACTGATGGGCAGAGCGAAAGGACGATACAAACGCTTGAAGACATGCTACGAGCATGTGTTATTGATTTCGGAAACAGTTGGGATCGACATCTACCATTAGCAGAATTTTCCTACAACAACAGCTACCATTCAAGCATTGAGATGGCGCCGTTTGAAGCACTTTATGGTAGAAAGTGCAGGTCTCCGATTTGTTGGAGTGAAGTGGGGGATAGACAGATTACGGGTCCGGAGATTATACAAGAAACTACCGAGAAGATCATCCAAATTCAACAACGGTTGAAAATCGCCCAAAGTCGACAAAAGAGCTACGCTGACATTAAAAGAAAAGATATAGAATTTGAAATTGGAGAGATGGTCATGCTTAAAGTTGCACCTTGGAAAGGCGTTGTTCGATTTGGTAAACGAGGGAAATTAAATCCAAGGTATATTGGACCATTCAAGATTATTGATCGTGTCGGACCAGTAGCTTACCGACTTGAGTTACCTCAACAACTCGCAGCTGTACATAACACTTTCCACGTCTCGAATTTGAAAAAATGTTTTGCTAAAGAAGATCTCACTATTCCATTAGATGAAATCCAAATCAACGAAAAACTCCAATTCATCGAAGAACCCGTCGAAATAATGGATCGTGTGGTTAAAAGACTTAAGCAAAACAAGATACCAATTGTTAAGGTTCGATGGAATGATCGTAGAGGACCCGAGTTCACCTGGGAGCGTGAAGATCAGATGAAGAAGAAATACCCGCATCTATTTTCAGAAGATTCGTCAACACCTTCAACAGCTTAAAATTTCGGGACGAAATTTATTTAACGGGTAGGTACTGTAGTGACCCGAACTTTTCCATGTTTATATATATTAATTGAGATTGATATTTACATGATTAAATGTTTCCAACATGTTAAGTAATCATACTTGTTAAGACTTGATTAATTGAAATATGTTTCATATAGACAATTGACCACCCAAGTTGATCGGTGATTCACGAACGTTAAAACTTGTAAAAACTATATGATGACATATATATGGATATATATATATATATATATATATATATATATATATATATATATATATATATATATATATATATAGTTAACATGATACTATGATAAGAAAACATATCATAAAGTATATTAACAATGAACTACATATGTAAAAACAAGACTACTAACTTAATGATTTTTAAACGAGACATATATGTAACGATTATCGTTGTAAAGACATTTAATGTATATATATCATATTAAGAGATATTCATACATGATAATATCATGATAATATAATAATTTAAAATCTCATTTGATATTATAAACATTGGGTTAACAACATTTAACAAGATCGTTAACCTAAAGGTTTCAAAACAACACTTACATGTAACGACTAACGATGACTTAACGACTCAGTTAAAATGTATATACATGTAGTGTTTTAATATGTATTTATACACTTTTGAAAGACTTCAATACACTTATCAAAATACTTCTACTTAACAAAAATGCTTACAATTACATCCTCGTTCAGTTTCATCAACAATTCTACTCGTATGCACCCGTATTCGTACTCGTACAATACACAGCTTTTAGATGTATGTACTATTGGTATATACACTCCAATGATCAGCTCTTAGCAGCCCATGTGAGTCACCTAACACATGTGGGAACCATCATTTGGCAACTAGCATGAAATATCTCATAAAATTACAAAAATATGAGTAATCATTCATGACTTATTTACATGAAAACAAAATTACATATCCTTTATATCTAATCCATACACCAACGACCAAAAACACCTACAAACACTTTCATTCTTCAATTTTCTTCATCTAATTGATATCTCTCAAGTTCTATCTTCAAGTTCTAAGTGTTCTTCATAAATTTCAAAAGTTCTAGTTTCATAAAATCAAGAATACTTTCAAGTTTGCTAGCTCACTTCCAATCTTGTAAGGTGATCATCCAAACTCAAGAAATCTTTGTTTCTTACAGTAGGTTATCATTCTAATACAAGGTAATAATCATATTCAAGCTTTGGTTCAATTTCTATAACTATAACAATCTTATTTCAAGTGATGATCTTACTTGAACTTGTTTTCGTGTCATGATTCTGCTTCAAGAACTTCGAGCCATCCAAGGATCCATTGAAGCTAGATCCATTTTTCTCTTTTCCAGTAGGTTTATCCAAGGAAATTAAGGTAGTAATGATGTTCATAACATCATTCGATTCATACATATAAAGCTATCTTATTCGAAGGTTTAAACTTGTAATCACTAGAACATAGTTTAGTTAATTCTAAACTTGTTCGCAAACAAAAGTTAATCCTTCTAACTTGACTTTTAAAATCAACTAAACACATGTTCTATATCTATATGATATGCTAACTTAATGATTTAAAACCTGGAAACACAAAAAACACCGTAAAACCGGATTTACGCCGTCGTAGTAACACCGCGGGCTGTTTTGGGTTAGTTAATTAAAAACTATGATAAACTTTGATTTAAAAGTTGTTATTCTGAGAAAATGATTTTTATTATGAACATGAAACTATATCCAAAAATTATGGTTAAACTCAAAGTGGAAGTATGTTTTCTAAAATGGTCATCTAGACGTCGTTCTTTCGACTGAAATGACTACCTTTACAAAAACGACTTGTAACTTATTTTTCCGACTATAAACCTATAATTTTTCTGTTTAGATTCATAAAATAGAGTTCAATATGAAACCATAGCAATTTGATTCACTCAAAACGGATTTAAAATGAAGAAGTTATGGGTAAAACAAGATTGGATAATTTTTCTCATTTTAGCTACGTGAAAATTGGTAACAAATCTATTCCAACCATAACTTAATCAACTTGTATTGTATATTATGTAATCTTGAGATACCATAGACACGTATACAATGTTTCGACCTATCATGTCGACACATCTATATATATTTCGGAACAACCATAGACACTCTATATGTGAATGTTGGAGTTAGCTATACAGGGTTGAGGTTGATTCCAAAATATATATAGTTTGAGTTGTGATCAATACTGAGATACGTATACACTGGGTCGTGGATTGATTCAAGATAATATTTATCGATTTATTTCTGTACATCTAACTGTGGACAACTAGTTATAGGTTACTAACGAGGACAGCTGACTTAATAAACTTAAAACATCAAAATATATTAAAAGTGTTGTAAATATATTTTGAACATACTTTGATATATATGTATATATTGTTATAGGTTCGTGAATCAACCAGTGGCCAAGTCTTACTTCCCGACGAAGTAAAAATCTGTGAAAGTGAGTTATAGTCCCACTTTTAAAATCTAATATTTTTGGGATGAGAATACATGCAGGTTTTATAAATGATTTACAAAATAGACACAAGTACGTGAAACTACATTCTATGGTTGAATTATCGAAATCGAATATGCCCCTTTTTATTAAGTCTGGTAATCTAAGAATTAGGGAACAGACACCCTAATTGACGCGAATCCTAAAGATAGATCTATTGGGCCTAACAAACCCCATCCAAAGTACCGGATGCTTTAGTACTTCGAAATTTATATCATATCCGAAGGGTGTCCCGGAATGATGGGGTATTCTTATATATGCATCTTGTTATTGTCGGTTACCAGGTGTTCACCATATGAATGATTTTTATCTCTATGTATGGGATGTGTATTGAAATATGAAATCTTGTGGTCTATTGTTACGATTTGATATATATAGGTTAAACCTATAACTCACCAACATTTTTGTTGACGTTTTAAGCATGTTTATTCTCAGGTGATTATTAAGAGCTTCCGCTGTCGCATACTTAAATAAGGACAAGATTTGGAGTCCATGCTTGTATGATATTGTGTAAAAACTGCATTCAAGAAACTTATTTTGTTGTAACATATTTGTATTGTAAACCATTATGTAATGGTCGTGTGTAAACAGGATATTTTAGATTATCATTATTTGATAATCTACGTAAAGCTTTTTAAACCTTTATTGATGAAATAAAGGTTATGGTTTGTTTAAAAATGAATGCAGTCTTTGAAAAACGTCTCATATAGAGGTCAAAACCTCGCAACGAAATCAATTAATATGGAACGTTTTTAATCAATAAGAACGGGACATTTCAAAATACACAAACAGAGTAAACATTTCCAGACTCTAAATAACATGGTGTCATCCAGACTCTGAATATGACGTAATCCAGACTCTAATTTTTTTTTTTTTTTTTTTTTTTTTTTTTACAACAACAGTTTAGAGAGTATCATCACTGGACAACATTTCAATTGATGGATTTAACATACTAAGTTGTCCAAGAAGATAAAAATGCCTTTCCTCAGGAAGTGCTTTAGTGAAAATATCTGCCAATTGATCCTTAGTGCCAATATGTTTTAAAAACACTTTGCCCTTTTCAACACAATCCCTTATAAAATGATGCCTGATTTCAATATGCTTGGTTCTTGAGTGAAACACTGGATTCTCAGTAATAGTAATTACACTTTCATTGTCACACATTATTGGAGTGTTGGTCAATGTTAACCCAAAATCCAGAAGTTGATGTTGCATCCAAAGTAACTGAGCACAACAACTTCCTGCAGCAACATATTCAGCTTCTGCTGTGGAAGTGGCCACATAATTCTGCTTTTTACTAGACCAGCTGACCAATTTTCCACCTAGCAATTGACATCCACCAGAAGTGCTTTTTCTGTCTAATTTGCAACCTGCATAGTCTGCATCTGTGTAACCAATTAGATCAAATCCTGAGTTTTTAGAGTACCAAAGACCCAGGTTAGGGGTACCTTTTAAGTACCTAAAAATTCTTTTCACAGCTTTATAATTCTAATGACCCGTCCTAATCCATCTGGACGAATACATTACATTTGGTTACATCGCGAGGTACTTGACCTCTATATGATACATTTTACAAACATTGCATTCGTTTTTAAAAGACAAACTTTCTTTACATTGAAAGTTGACGGCATGCATACCATTTCATAATATATCCAACTATAATTGACTTAATAATAATCTTGATGAACTCAACGACTCGAATGCAACGTCTTTTGAAATATGTCATGAATGACTCCAAGTAATGTCCCTAAAATGAGCAAATGCACAGCGGAAGATTTCTTTCATACTTGAGAATAAACATGCTTTCAAGTGTCAACCAAAAGGTTGGTGAGTTCATTAGTTTATCATAACAATCATTTCAATATTTTAATAGACCACAAGATTTTTTATTTCCATTTCTCATAAATATACGTCCCATACATAGAGACAAAAATAATCATTTATATGGATTGAACACCTAGTAACCGACATTAACTGATATTGCTCCAAACGAACAAATATTTAGTCGCAATATCATTCCAGAATGTAATGTTTTTAATTGTAATTTCCTTATTTTTAGTTGTAATTGTTTAAATAAATAAGTGCGAAGACAAAAGACGAAGATCGCTCAAAAATGAAGATTTAAAAGGCGAAAACGTCCAAAATGCTCAAACGTACAAGTTACACTCCAAGTGGTTTAAATTATCGAAGAAAAATGTCTAAAGATTGACAAGAATGCAAGTCGCGGAACGCAAATTACACGATATTAAATTGTACGAAAAGACGTTCGAGAAACCGGGACTGAGACATAAACCAGGCGTAAATGTACGAGACATCGGAGCCAAAATTATGAGTCAACTATGCACAAGAATATAATATAATATTTAAATAATTATATAAATTATTTATATATTATATATATTTTTATAATATGTCGACAAGTAAAAATCCAAAAAATTGTGAGCTGGATCTGGCAGCCATGCGATCGCATGGGAAATAGGCATAAAACCCATGCGATCGCATGGGTTACTGTAGCAGGCCAAATATCTATAAAAAGCCAGTTTGCTCGAGCTTTATAGGTACAATATTTTCTTTTCCTCTGTAATACTTATATATAATTTTAATTATAATTTTAATTTAAGTTTATTTTAATAATAAGGTTATTGTAACGTTTAATTTACGGGTTTTTAGTCGAAGTTCTGTCCGGGTACCACTACGCTAATTATATCACTTTTTACTGTTCCAACTCGCTGTAAGTCTCCACGTCCCAACTTTATTTTCGCGTATCATTATTATCGTTGTTATTACTATCATTATTATTATTATTATTATTTATTATTATTGTTATCGTAATATTTATTATTATCGTCGTTATTATCGTTATTTATTATTTATTATTGTTATCGTTTATTATTATTATTATTATTGTTACCATGTCCATTTTATATAATTTATATTTTTACGCCGTTGTAATGTCCAACTAAATACTCATAGTGGTAATTAAAATGTAGAACCTCTGGACAAATGGATTGAACCATATTATAATGTTATGATGTAACTTTGACTATTTTTAATATTAAGTTTAATCACCGACCCATTGTTATATAATTTAATATTTTCACCCCTATCATATAATTTATTAAATTAATAAATGAAAGTGCATTAAATTTACATAAATTATGCTTCAACACCTCAGTGACCTAGACGGACATATGGACAAATTATTGACAACAATTTAGAAGTGTGATTCGGTGGTTTGGGTAATATTATAATTTATATAATCGTGTAATTATAAAAAGGGTAAGACCGTTATAATTTTGGTTTTAACGAAAGTAAAAACTGGATTAAATCTTAATTTGAATAGTCGGGGTATAATTTAATTCGCTAGAACGAGATCGAAACGAAAGTTAGATTTAATTTTAGTTAGTTAAATCTTTATAAATCGGAAGATTAAATATAAGGATATATATTAAAACATCATAATCGGACTTAAAAACAATCCATAAATCCAGAGGGGACATATTTTAGTAGCCACTACTTTACCTTATTTTAAATCTCTTCAATTTCACTTATTGCCATATCATAAACTTTAATTACTTTTTGCTATATTTCCATGAAAAACCTTATTTCTTCTATTTTGATAAATTAGTTTAAATTGTATTTTTATTGTCGTTAATTTAGTTATTTAGTTTTAGTTAAATTTAAATTCCGTTCAATTAAGTAGTAAACCCTAATTCAAAATTCCCCTTTTAATTAGTTTATCTTTTAGCGATTAAAACCTTGAAAACTCAACCTTCCTGTGGAACGAACCGGATTTACCAAATAAACTATTACTATACGGATAGGACAAAGTTGCCTATATGAGTGAAATTAATCCGAAATCATAAAAACGCCATATAATTACAACCAATTCGTGTAATAAATTCAATCTAAATCCGTTCAAAATAAAAAGACACGATCTTCATTACATCAACTTTTTGGCGCCGCTGCCGGGGAAAGTTGGCAGTTAAATAAATAGATAATTTTTCTGATTCGTAGTAATAGTTGGATTTCTACGTGGACTGGGTTATTGGAGCCAAACAGTACTCAATTATATTGAGACCAAACGAATCCTGCCCCTCTGCTGCATCTTTTGGCTATTCGAAACGTGGGCAAAATCAGAAGGAAAATCTGTTTGTTTAAAGGTTTTTATCATCGTTTTTAGTTATTCGATCCTTTCGTGAAAATTCATTTTCAAGAAAGTTCAATGTTCATACACTTAGTGAATAAATCCTTCAAGACTACATACAATTTTGTAATTGTATGACCCGTTCAGGAAATCCTAAACTCGTTGCACTTAATCCAGAGCCTGAGAGAAACTTGAACAAAAGATTAAAACAAGAAAAACAAAAAAAATTAGGTAGTACTAGTAAACCGAAAACACCGAAAAACAACAAAAAAGATAAACAAGTAAGAAACACTAGTGGTCAACCAGAAATCATAACTGAACCAGAAACCATCGTCATTAAAGAAGAAATGGCTGAAGTAACACCTGATCCAAATGATCTACCGATGTGGAATACCAGACAAACTGTTCCCCCTCTCGCTCTTTCATCTATAAGAAGACCTGAAATTGAGGCTGAAAACTGGGAAGTCAAGGGGCAGTTTATGCACATGGTTCGTGAAAACCAATTCGACGGAAGACTTAATAACAATCCGATAGAACATTTAGAAGCTTTTAAAGATTTATGTGAACTGTACAAAAACAAAGATGTTTCTTCAGATGCATTTAAGTTAAGAACTTTTCCGTATTCGTTAATCGGAGACGCAAAAGCATGGTTAAAAGCATCAAAACCTGATTCTATCACAACTTTTAATGAATTAAGAGAAAAATTCATTACCAGATTTTTCCCACCGGCAAAAGCTGAAAGACTTAGAACTGAAATCACCACTTTTAAACAAAAGTTGGACGAAACTCTTTATGATGCATGGGAAAGATTAAAAAGAATGTTACGAAATTTTCCGCAACACGGATTGCAAAAAGGGCAAATAGTACAAACTTTTTATCGTGGTATTGATGAACATACTCGTGGTATATTAGATTCCTCCGCTGGAGGAGTATTTATGTACAAATCACCAAATCAAGCGTATGACATGTTAGAAGACATGTCAGTTCATACTTTTGAATGGACACCGTCTAGAGATCAACTACCTAGAAGGACGGTGGCAAGCCTTGAAGAAAATGAAGACAATAATACAACCATAGCTTCACTGTCGAATCAATTCAAAAAGTTTGGAAGAGAAATAGAGAAACTAAATTCAACAGTTTTAGCATTGCAAGTAGGCTGTGAAATCTGTGGACAATCACATTTCACGAAAGATTGTGATATCAATGATCGGCCAATGAACTCAGTAGCACAAGTTAATTTTATGGCCAATCAAAGACAAGGAAATTTTCAAGGAGGAAATTCTAATTATCAACCTGCAAACCCAGGATATCAAAACCCGAAGAATTTTGCTTTTCAAAGAAATGGACCACCTGGCTTTTTCAATAGAAACCAACCTCCATTTCCACCTCAACAAAATTTCCAACAACAACCGTTACCTCAATTACCATATCAACAACAAAATCATAACACGCAACCAGTAGAGAAGAAATCTAACTTTGAAGAAGTTATGATGAATTTTGTCAAAAGTCAATCAGAAACGAATGAGCAAGTGAAGAGACAACTTCATCAATCCCAAACAGAAAACGAGCAAGTACAAAGGAATCATCAAGCGTCAATTCAAAACCTTGAAAGAGATATGGGAAGAATATCCCAATTGCTTGCTGAAAGGCAATCGGGCACTTTACCATCCAACACGCAACCAAACCCTAAGGGTAAGGAAACTCAAAATTCAAGTAATATTTCGCAAGTTAATTCAATCACTACACGAACTGGGTTAACCATTAACCCAGAGATTCCAAAGCCTCTCACTCCTATTCATGTTTCACAAGAAAATGAACCTGTGGTGGAAGAAAATACGATGCCAACCACAAGTGCACCAAAGACTCAAAATCAACCACCTTTGAAGGTATACAAACCTCCGATTCCATATCCGCAACGTTTGAAGAAAGATAAATTACAAGCACAATAAAACAAGTTTGCTGACATGATTAAGCAAATTTGTATAAATGTACCGCTTGTAGATGTTCTTGCGGGTATGCCGAATTATGGAAGGTTTATCAAGGATCTTATAGCAGACAAAGGAAAATATGCAGAAGTTTCAACCACATTCCTTAATGAGGAATGCTCGGCAATTTTACAAAAGCAAAATTTGCCACCAAAACTTGGAGATCCTGGAAGTTTCATCATTCCTTGTCTGATGGGAGATTCAGTAACGTACGATGCATTAGCTGATTTAGGAGCAAGCATTAACCTTATGCCTCACTCCTTGTACTTAAAATTGAACTTAGGTGATTTAAAACCAACTAGGATGTGTATACGATTAGCTGATAGAACTTACAACTATCCTATTGGCATTGCTGAAAACCTACCGGTTAAAGTAAACCACTTAATCTTTCCTGCTGATTTCGTTGTTCTTGAAATGGAAGAAGATAGTAAGGTTCCCCTAATTCTAGGGCGTCCCTTTCTAAATACTGCTGACGCAATTGTGCGCGTAAAAGAGAAAAATCTCAGCTTAGGTGTGGGTGAGGATAGAATTATATTAAACATAGATAAGGCTATGAAACACCCTATGTCTCCTGATGACGAATGTTTCCAAATAGACATTATTGATTGTTGTATTGAGGAGGAACTACAAGAACTATTAAATGTCGACACCTCAGATTTCACCCCGATGGGTAAAGGTGAAGATTTTGATGTCGATATAGAGTTAGACAAGCTGTTGAAGGTAGTCACTGATGAAGAATACGTAGAAGAATAAATTCCTGGGGAAGATGAACCTTTTGAAGAAATTACCTATGGTAATAGGTTCCGGATAAAATCTTCCTTGGAAGAACCACCCACCTTGGAACTTAAAGAACTCCCGGAACATTTGGAGTATGCTTATCTCCAAGGAACGTCACAATTACCCGTCATAATTTCATCAAAACTTTCCGATGACGAAAAGGGTAGGTTAATGTCTATTTTAAAAACCCACAAAAAGGCAATTGCTTGGAAAACAACTGATATTCCAGGGATTAACCCTGCTTATTGTACCCACAAAATTCTAATGGAAGAAGATTTTAAACCCGTGGTACAAAGGCAACGGAGGTTAAACCCTAACATGAAAGAAGTTGTTAAAAAGGAGGTTATCAAATTACTTGATGCCGGGTTAATTTACCCTATATCCGATAGCCCGTGGGTAAGTCCTGTACAAGTAGTACCCAAGAAAGGAGGTACGACTGTTATTCTAAATGATAAGAACGAACTCGTTCCTACAAGAACAGTCACTGGGTGGAGAGTCTGTATAGACTATCGTCGTCTAAACGATGCTACAAGGAAAGATCATTTCCCGCTACCATATATCGACCAAATGCTAGAACGTTTGGCGGGAAAAGATTACTACTGTTTCCTTGATGGATTCTCCGGTTATTTTCAAATTCCAATTGATCCAAAAGACCAAGACAAGACCACATTTACTTGTCCATTTGGTACTTTTGCGTACCTACGAATGCCATTCGGATTATGTAACGCACCAGGCACCTTCCAAAGGTGTATGATGGCAATTTTTCATAACATGATTGAAGAAAGTATAGAAGTCTTTATGGATGATTTCTCTGTTTTTGGAGACTCCTTCAACTCATGTCTCTCAAACCTTGAACGAATGCTAATTCGTTGTGAAGAATCAAATCTTGTTTTAAACTGGGAAAAATGCCACTTCATGGTGAAGGAAGGCATTGTTTTAGGACACAAGATTTCTCGAGCTGGAATGGAAGTAGACAAAGCTAAGGTCGACGTTATTTCAAAACTTCCTCCTCCAACCAATGTTAAAGGAATTCGTAGTTTCCTTGGTCATGCGGGATTCTATCGGCGATTCATAAAGGACTTTTCCAAAATCGCTCGACCCATAACTAAACTTCTTGAGAAAGACAGTACATTCGATTTCAACGAAGAGTGTCTAAATGCTTTCTCCATTCTAAAAGAGAAACTTACGATTGCACCCATTATGGTATCACCCGACTGGTCCAAACCTTTCGAGCTAATGTGTGATGCAAGTGATTTCGCGCTGGGAGCTGTTTTAGGTCAACGTCAAGATAACAAATTTCAACCAATCTACTACGCAAGTAAAACACTTACAAGAGCTCAGTTGAATTACACAACCACTGAGAAGGAGCTTCTTGCAGTAGTTTTTGCTTTCGATAAGTTTAGATCTTACCTAGTGTTATCTAAAACAATTGTTTATACCGATCATTCAGCCCTAAAGTACTTATTCAAGAAGCAAGATGCTAAGCCTAGACTAATTCGTTGGATTCTTCTCCTACAAGAATTCGACATTGAAATCAAGGATAAAAAGGGTGCTGAAAATCTCCCTGCAGATCACTTGTCCCGTCTTGATAATCCTAACTTAGAATCACTCGACGAATCTGTTATTCACGATACTTTTCCAGACGAGTTCCTAATGAAAATTAAAACGGAAGAAGAAATTCCATGGTTTGCGGACTTTGCCAATTATCTAGCCGCAGGAATTCTTGTTAAAAATCAAACTTACCAGCAAAAGAAGAAATTTTTCGCTGATCTAAAGTTTTACTTCTGGGAAAGCCCTAATCTCTTTCGTATAGGAGCAGATCAAGTTATTCGTCGATGTGTATACGGTAAAGAAGCTCAACAAATTCTAGAGCACTGTCATCAAGGACCAGCTGGCGGACATTTCGGACAAAGCTATACAGCTAAGAAGGTCTTTGACTCAGGTTTTTAATGGCCTACTATTTTCAAAGATTCTTACAACATGGTGAAAACCTGTAATGCTTGTCAAAGATCTGGAAATATCTCCAAGAGAGACGAAATGCCACAACAAAGCATCCTAGTATGCGAAGTATTTGACATTTGGGGTATTGACTTCATGGGTCCATTCCCCGCCTCTAACAAATGCAAATACATTCTCGTAGCAGTCGATTATGTTTCTAAATGGGCTGAAGCAAAAGCTTTACCCACTAACGATGCTCGAGTTGTTGTCAGCTTTCTTAAAAACCTATTCTCACGATTCGGGCTTCCAAAGGCATTAATCAGTGATCGTGGAACTCATTTTACAAATCAATTACTCGAGAAAGTACTTAAAAAGTATGGAGTTAATCATCGTTTCTCAACTTCTTACCACCCTCAAACGAGTGGCCAAGTTGAAAACACAAATCGAGGTCTTAAACGAATTTTAGAAAGAACGGTTAAGAATAATCCAAAAATCTGGCATCGAAAGCTAGATGATGCGTTGTGGGCATTTAGAACTGCATTCAAAATGCCCATTGGTACCACTCCTTTCCGATTAATATATGGTAAGGCGTGTCATCTACCTGTCGAAGTTGAACACAAGGCGTATTGGGCACTAAAAGAATGTAATACAGACCTTGTGGAAGCCGGAGAAAATCGATTCTTACAATTGCATGAATTAGATGAACTAAGACTTCAAGCATATGAAAACTCGAGATCTTACAAAGAGAGAACTAAGAAATGGCACGATGCTCGCTTAAAAGAAAAGAAAGCATTTGAACCAGGAGACAAAGTTCTAGTTTTTCAATCA
This sequence comes from Rutidosis leptorrhynchoides, assembly GCF_046630445.1. NCBI lineage: Eukaryota > Viridiplantae > Streptophyta > Magnoliopsida > Asterales > Asteraceae > Rutidosis > Rutidosis leptorrhynchoides. Next base: position 80,762,458 of record NC_092336.1, on the reverse strand, counting down.
CGTTTTAAGTTTTCACCTGGGAAACTTAAGTCCCGATGGAGGGGACCGTATGAAGTAAAACAAGCATTTCCATCTGGATACGTAGAGTTATATGATAAGAATGGTGGTATTTTCAATGTGAATGGTCACAGACTTAAATTCTATTATGAAGGGTTCAACAACACTGAAAGAGATGACATCACATTCTACCCTAAGGACAAATAAATTCAGGGTAATATTAGCTAACCACTCGCCTTCTTAAAACATTTCAAATTATTTCAAGAGTGGAGCCTGATTGGTCTTTTCCGCTAGCAGACACTAAAGAACTAGTCTTCTCCCTCCATTCTGAATTTTTTTAGTTTTGTATGAAATTAATATGCTTTTTAAATTTAAATTTTGTGTGAATTTAAAAACAAAATTTACTTTATTTCATTAAGTTTTAAAAAATAATTTCTAAAATTCGTCGTGAGTTGAAAACTAGGTCGTAGAGCCGAAATTACTTTACCCAAGGAAGGGGCGAAAAATTTTGTTATCATTATTTTTATATTATTGATCTAAAGTATGCCAAAAATATTATATGAATATGGGGTAATATACCCAACTTCAAAAATATGTATATATGTTTGTATTTTATTTTATGTACTAACAAGGGTAAAAGGCGCATTTTCAAAGACTGAAATTAAGTTCAGCAAAAGCAACCAATTTTTGGCGAAACATGTGAAAAGATGACGGAAATTTTCGAATGACGGACAAATCAACATCAACAGAATTAACAGAAATCCCGCAAGTTAAGGCTATTGAGCTAAAGAGGTTTTAACTCCCTTTCTATTATAATTGCCCTGGTGAATTTAATCTTGTTTGATTTCATTGCAAATGAGGGCATTGCATGATCTCAAGTGTGGGGAGGGATTATAAATTCTCTCGGATTTACACTAGGCTTATTTTCTAAATTTTGTGAAAAATTTTAAAAAATTTTAACTAAATGAATTTAAATCTTGTTTAATATGTTTAAGAACGATAAAACTAGGTGCGGGTACCGAAATTATTGTTACCCTAAAAAAATGACATAAATTGAGAAACAGCTAAAACGATTGAATTTATTTTTTAATTTTTTTTAAAAAAGACGCATGAAAAAAGCCAAGTGTAGGGAGATTTGTCAATATATATGAACTGTTATCACATATTAGTGCGAAGTTTATTGCAGGTACTTTTGTTTTGGGCTGTATAAATTTGTTTTACCCATTAAATTGTAATATAAATGAAAGAAAAGATGGATCTACACGATGAATCAATTCCATCATTAAAATGAAGTAAAGTCTTCAGAAAAAGAAATGCGCTTCTTGATTTAGGTCAGGAAGTTGTCGTCCAGACCAGTTGTAGAGTCTACGAAAAACCTTGAAAAGTTTTCTCGAAAATCAGCTGGAAATCCACGGACCTCAACATCAAACAGGGTCGCCATGTGGTCAGACTTATCCTAACCATGAGAGGATCTGTCTTGTAAAATGGGGAGGGCGCCGTGAAAATTAGCTTGATAAGACTAATGAATCAAACCCCCAGAAAGGATAATCTCCTTAAAGATTAAAAATCAGCTTTTAAGCCTGATATTACTCAATCCTTGATATTGACCTTAAAGATTGAGAATTACAAACTCATGGAATTCAATGATATCTAAACTCGAGCTTGAACGAGAAAATATTTTGATCAAATTAAAACCGATTTATTTTCTGAAAACCTATTTTCAATGCGTTCATTACCATTGAACGTAAAATCCTGAGAATTCATCAAGAATTCATTAGGTCACCTGAACCAAATCGGGTGTCAACCGTAAGAACGGTGGTTGCATAGCATGGTCGAAGACAGGACCTTGTGCCAGACCAAAAAATTATAGGGTGATCTTTACTATTTCTCCTACAAAGGATAGTAATTGCATCCGACACGTTGTGGGCCAAAATCAAATGCATGTCATTAGACATTGCCTTAACAGTTGCTTGTTCATTGCTTTCCTTTACAACCGGACAGTAGTTTACTGAAAGGTAATATACGGGACAAGTATACTAGATGTGTGCTTTCCTAATACAAGGTTAGCAAGTGGGTGACACAAAACCGCAAGTTTTGAGCTAAAATTTAAAAATCTGAAACCCACAAAACCCACAAAAACATTTTGCAACTCCGATAAAGGGTTAAATCGGAAAACTTGTCTAGGGTAAAATCTAGCTTGAATTTTCAAAAGATCAAAAGTTTTCATAAAGATCCAATTTCCTTAAGGATCTAAATTTTCATAGTCATGTGGGACTGTAAACCACATCGTTACTATCATTGTTCATACCGCCATATCAAAATCATTGATGTATAAAGTGTGAGAATAAAGAAGTGATTTGAGTGAAGTTTATTTCAAGTTTGGTATTGCTTGAGGACAAGCAACGTTCAAGTGTAGGGATAATTGATATTGCTCCAAACGAACAAATATTTAGTCGCAATATCATTCCAGAATGTAATGTTTTTAATTGTAATTTCCTTATTTTTAGTTGTAATTGTTTAAATAAATAAGTGCGAAGACAAAAGACGAAGATCGCTCAAAAATGAAGATTTAAAAGGCGAAAACGTCCAAAATGCTCAAACGTACAAGTTACACTCCAAGTGGTTTAAATTATCGAAGAAAAATGTCTAAAGATTGACAAGAATGCAAGTCGCGGAACGCAAATTACACGATATTAAATTGTACGAAAAGACGTTCGAGAAACCGGGACTGAGACATAAACCGGGCGTAAATGTACGAGACATCGGAGCCAAAATTATGAGTCAACTATGCACAAGAATATAATATAATATTTAAATAATTATATAAATTATTTATATATTATATATATTTTTATAATATGTCGACAAGTAAAAATCCAAAAAATTGTGAGCAGGATCTGGCGGCCATGCGATCGCATGGGAAATAGGCATAAAACCCATGCGATCGCATGGGTTACTGTAGCAGGCCAAATATCTATAAAAAGCCAGTTTGCTCGAGCTTTATAGGTACAATATTTTCTTTTCCTCTGTAATACTTATATATAATTTTAATTATAATTTTAATTTAAGTTTATTTTAATAATAAGGTTATTGTAACGTTTAATTTACGAGTTTTTAGTCGAAGTTCTGTCCGGGTACCACTACGCTAATTATATCACTTTTTACTGTTCCAACTCGCTGTAAGTCTCCACGTCCCAACTTTATTTTCGCGTATCATTATTATCGTTGTTATTACTATCATTATTATTATTATTATTTATTATTATTGTTATCGTAATATTTATTATTATCGTCGTTATTATCGTTATTTATTATTTATTATTGTTATCGTTTATTATTATTATTATTATTATTGTTACCATGTCCATTTTATATAATTTATATTTTTACGCCGTTGTAATGTCCAACTAAATACTCATAGTGGTAATTAAAATGTAGAACCTCTGGACAAATGGATTGAACCATATTATAATGTTATGATGTAACTTTGACTATTTTTAATATTAATTTTAATCACCGACCCATTGTTATATAATTTAATATTTTCACCCCTATCACATAATTTATTAAATTAATAAATGAAAGTGCATTAAATTTACATAAATTATGCTTCAACACCTCAGTGACCTAGACGGACATATGGACAAATTATTGACAACAATTTAGAAGTGTGATTCGGTGGTTTGGGTAATATTATAATTTATATAATCGTGTAATTATAAAAAGGGTAAGACCGTTATAATTTTGGTTTTAACGAAAGTAAAAACTGGATTAAATCTTAATTTGAATAGTCGGGGTATAATTTAATTCGCTAGAACGAGATCGAAACGAAAGTTAGATTTAATTTTAGTTAGTTAAATCTTTATAAATCGGAAGATTAAATATAAGGATATATATTAAAACATCATAATCGTACTTAAAAACAATCCATAAATCCAGAGGGGACATATTTTAGTAGCCACTACTTTACCTTATTTTAAATCTCTTCAATTTCACTTATTGCCATATCATAAACTTTAATTACTTTTTGCTATATTTCCATGAAAAACCTTATTTCTTCTATTTTGATAAATTAGTTTAAATTGTATTTTTATTGTCGTTAATTTAGTTATTTAGTTTTAGTTAAATTTAAATTCCGTTCAATTAAGTAGTAAACCATAATTCAAAATTCCCCTTTTAATTAGTTTATCTTTTAGCGATTAAAACCTTGAAAACTCAACCTTCCTGTGGAACGAACCGGATTTACCAAATAAACTATTACTATACGGATAGGACAAAGTTGCCTATATGAGTGAAATCAATCCGAAATCATAAAAATGCCATATAATTACAACCAATTCGTGTAATAAATTCAATCTAAATCCTTTCAAAATAAAAAGACACGATCTTCATTACATCATTAACAAGATGCATATAAGAATATCCCTTATCATTCCGGGAAATCCTTCGGACATGATAAAAACAACATCAAAGTACTAAAGCATCCGCTACAACGGATGGGATTCGTTAGGCCCAATAGATCTATCTTTAGGATTCACGTCAATTAGTAGACTGGTTTACTAATTCTTAGGTTACCAAGTAAAAAGGGGCATATTCGGCTTCGATCATGCAACCATATAATGTAGTTTCGATTACTTGTGTCTATTTCATAAAACATTTATAAAAAATGCGCATGTATTCTCAGCCCAAAAATATAAAGGGTAAAAAGGCAAATGAAACTCACCTAATGTATTTTGTAGTAAAAATACATACGATGACACTAAACAAAACAGAGTTTGGCCTCGGATTCACGAACCTATATCATTTGTATATATATTTAATACACAACATAATAAAATTTATATTTTTATATACAAAATGAAAATATGAAGATATATTCATATTATTAATATAAATATGACATAACTAATAATTTCATATATATACAATTGTTATTTATATATATCATTTGTTTGAAAGTAGTAATAATACTAAAATAATATTAAATATGGTAAAATTATAATAATTATAATACTTAAGTTTTCTTATAAAGGTAATAATGTTAATATTTCTATTAGTGATGATACTAATAATGATATTAATGATAATAACTATAAAAGTATTAATTTTACTGTTAATGATAGTTATGATAATGATTTTAGCAGTTACAAAATAGTAATATTCATGATGATAATTATAATCATATTAGTGGTAATATTAATAATAATCTTAATATTAATATTAATGATGATAATACTAATAATGATAATCATTCTTATAATAATAATGATAATATTAGTAATAATACTTATATTCATTAAAATTGATAATAACACTAATTATAATAATCATAATCATAATAATAATAATAATACTTATAATGATCATAGCGATGGTAAACTTTAATAATCTTGTAATAATAATAATTTCGATAATGATGTGGACTTGTTCAATGTTTCATCGCGTTATCATGATTCATTCATCCTCGTCCTCCTTGCCCTTTTAATATAATACAATCAAGGCAACGGCTAGTAACAGTATTGTTCTTGGGGTTTTCTATCAAACAACCACATGAAAGTTCAGGTTTAATGAGGTTAGTTATGATGGTGGTTTGAACATGGTGGCTATGATTTGAACCCGGTTTCAAAACAGAAAAAACAATGAAAGAGAGAAAGAAGAGAGGGTGGTGACGGTTGCAAACAGACAGTAATGATCGAAACATTTAACCTCCGTATGACAAGGTGGGTTTGTGGGTTTGCGTTTTAAGTACGTGAACAGCAAGGTTGTAGCAACGGTTTCATCATGGGTCTCATTTTATTTGCTGCACCGTAAGCAGAAACATGGTGGCAAGTGGTTGTTCTCAGCTGCAAGATTAGAAACCGAAGCATAGGATAACGGTTGTCCTTGATTGTTTGTAGCAGCGAGCAAAAAAAATTAAATGGGTTTTATATAGTAGTAACATAGCTGTCGAATGAAATATACAGCAACAGTAGATTGTAGTTGGTTGTTTGAGTGGCGTCTGTATAGAAAATAGGGGATAAAATACTTACGCGTAGTAGGAGAAACGATTTATTTGGTGGTAATTGATCAAAATAGAAATATAGCAGTTGCAACAGGAAGAACTCGTGTAGTAACATCACTTAGTTGCAGTTGGTATTTATGGATTGACTTGATATGGATGGTGGTCACAAACCTTGCTTTTCGGGTTAATAACGAACATAAACAGAAATATTCGAGTAGAAGTTCCATGATCAAGATGATGGTGGTTTCGATGGTTGTTGTAGTCGAGGGTTGTGGTGATGTTCAAGAAGGTTGTGGCGGATGGTGGAGTGGGTGGCGAATGGGTAGTGGTCTCTAATGATGGTTAAAGGTGGCCGGAGGTTGGTTGATTGCTCAATGGACGATAGGAGCAGAGAAGAAAATTATAAGTGGTGATGTTATATCTTCATATGCCTATGTGTAAGATATGTATATTTAGATATAAAGGAATGAGCTGGTGAAAGGAAATAAAAAAGAAACAAAAACACTAACAGTATAATGGATTGACAATAAAGATCACGGACTTAAATTACTATTAGTCTACCGACAGTTCATTAGGGACAGTATTTGGTACTCCATTGTTAAATGGTGGCGGATAAAAAGTGTTCAGAAAAATCCCAAACTTTTACAGTAATTTTATTTATTTATTTCAGTCATTATGGTATAAAATTCGATCATTAACTATTAAATAAAAATTACATTAATTATTCACTCTCAACCCCAAGTAAAATATAAAAAGTTTTAAAATTTGACAAATAGTTTCTAAATACATTTTTAATGAACCTATAATTTATAAACCTTATTTTCGGATCACCGTTTATTTTAAAATTATATAAGTTTGAATTTAACTTGCTTAATATTCATCGAAACATCAAACGAGTATTACAATTATTTAATATTTATTTTTAATATACTTTAATTTTATATATAGATATATTTTAAATAATAATTATTTTCTACACTAATCACCCTCATGAATTTATAATTATAGCCTGATTTCATGCAAATGAGGGCATTGCATGATCTCAAGTGTGGGTAAGGGTTATAAATTCTCTCGGGTTTATACTTGGCTTATTTTCTAAATATTGTGAAAATTTTAAAATTTTTCAACTAAATGAATTCAAAATCATGTTTATACATATTTATGAACGATAAAACTAGGTGTTAATGCCAAAATTATTGTTACCTCGGAAAGGACATAAATTTAGAAACAACTAAAACGCTTGAATTTATTTATTAAGATAAAAAAAAGACGCATGAAAAAAGCCAAGTGTGGGGAGAATGTACCAAGTTATTCAATTAAAAACTATCTATCACATGTTTTTGTAAAGTTATTGCAGGTGCTTTTGTTTTGGACTAAATTAACCGCTTTACCCGGTTTATCTGAATGAATAGGAGAATCTACATGATGAATCAATTCCATCATTAAAAGGAAGTAAAGTCTTTAAAAAAAAGACACGCGCTTCTTGATTTAGGTCAGGAAGTTGTCGTCCAGACCAGCTGTAGGTTGACGAAAAATCTAGAAAAGTCATCTCTAAAATCAGCAGGAAATCCACGGACCTCAGCATCAAACAGGGTCGCCATGTGGTCAGACTTATCCTAACCATGAGAGGATCTGTCTCGTAAAATGGGGAGGGCGCCGTGCAAATTAGCTTGATAAGACTAATGAATCAGACCCCCAGAAAGGATAATCTCCTTAAAGATTAAAAATCAGCTTTTAAGACTGATATTACTCAATCCTTGAGATTGACTTTAAAGATTGAGAATTACAAACTCGTGAAATTCGATGATATCTAAACTCGAGCTTGAACGAGAAAATATTTTGATCAAATTAAAACCGATTTGTTTTCTGAAAACCCATTTTCAATGCGTTCATTACCATTGAACGTAAAATCCTAGGAATTCACCTGGAATTCATTAGGTCACCTGAACCAAATCGGGTGTCAACTGTAAGAATGGTGGTTGCATAGCATGGTCGAAGACAGGACCTTGTGCCAGACCGAAAAACTATAGGGTGATCTTTACTATTTCTCCTACAAAGGATAGTAACTGCATCCGACACGTTTTAGACCACGAACAAATGCATGTCATTAGACATTGCCTTAACAGTTTCTTGTTCATCGCTTTCCTTTACAACCGGACGGTAGTTTGCCGAAAGGTAATATACGGGACAAGTATACTGGATGTGTTGCTTTCCCAATACAAGGTTAGCAAGTGGGTGACACAAAACCATAAGTTTTGAGCTAAAATTTTCAAATCTGAAACCCACAAAACCTACAAAAACATTTTGCAAACACCGATGAAGGGGTATTCCGGAAAACTTATCTAGGGTAAAAGCTAGAATGAATTTTCAAAAGATCAAATGTTTTCATAAAGATCCAATTTCCTTAAGGATCTAAATTTATATAGTCATGTGGGACTGTAAACCACATCGTTACTATCATTGTTTATACCGCCGTATCAAAATCACTAATGTATAAAGTGTGAAGAATAAAGAAGTGATTCGTGTGATTTAATTTCAAGTTCTGTATTGCTTGAGGACAAGCAATGTTCAAGTGTGGGGATATTTGATAGTGCTCCAAATGAACATATATTTAGTAGCAATATCCTCCCAAAATGTAAATTATTTAGTTATAATTGTCCTATTTTAAGTTGTAATCATTTATATTAAATAAGTGCGAAGACAAAAGGGCGAAAACGACGATTTGAAGACGCAAATGACCAAAAAGCTCAAATGTACAAGATACAATCCAAGTGGTTCAATTTATTGATGAGAAACGTCTAAAAATGAAAAAATTACAAGTTGCGGAACGCAAAGTACAAGATATTAAATTATACGCAAGGACGTTCGAAAATCCGGAACCGGGACCTGAGCCAACTATCAACGCCCGACGCAACAGACCAAAAATTATGAGTCTACTATGCACAAGAATATATATATATATATATATATATATATATATATATATATATATATATATATATATATATATATATATATATATATATATATATATATATATATAATTATATAAAATTATATATATATTATATTATATAATTAAATATAACGTCGACAAGCTAGCAAACAAAGCAATTGGGCATGGCCAGACTGGCCATGCGATCGCATGAGATTAACACTGAGAACTCATGTGATCGCATGAGCCTCAGGATCAGACCACATCTATAAAAGGCAACGAGTTTTGGCCAGAACAGAATAATAATAATACTCCTCTAATTATAATATATATATATATATATATATATATATATATATATATATATATATATATATATATATATATATATATATATATATATATATATATATATATATTATAGGGTAGTTTTATATTAGATTAGTTTGGGTTATGTAAAGGTTATTTTACGGGTTTTAAAGTCGGAGCTCTGTCCGTGTAACACTACGCGATAAATAATCAATGTAAGCTATGTTCTCCTTTTTAAATTAATGTCTCGTACTTAAGTTATTATTATGCTTATTTAAGACGAAGTAATCATGATGTTGGACTAAAAATATTTAAATTTGGGTAATTGGGCTTTGTACCAGAATTGGGGTTTGGACAAAAGAACGACACTTGTGGAAATTAGACTATGGGCTATTAATGGGCTTTATATTTGTTTAACTAAATGATAGTTTATTAATTTTAATATAAAGATTTACAATTAGACGTACTTATAAATAACCATATACACTCGATCGGACACGATGGGCAGGGTATTTATATGTACGAAAAATCGTTCATTTAACCGGACACGGGAATGGATTAATAGTCACTAGAATTATTAAAACAGGGGTGAAATTATGTACAAGGACACTTGGCATAATTGATAACAAAGTATTAAAACCTTGGGTTACACGCAGTCGATATCCTGGTGTAATTATTAAGCAAAGTATTAAGACCTTGTTACAGTTTAAGTCCCCAATTAGTTGGAATATTTGACTTCGGATATAAGGATAATTTGACGAGGATACTCGCACTTTAAATTTATGACCGATGGACTGTTATGGACAAAAACCAGACGGACATATTAAATAATCCAGGACAAAGGACAATTAACCCATGGGAATAAACTAAAATCAACACGTCAAACATCATGGTTACGGAAGTTTAAATAAGCATAATTATTATATTGTTATTTATTTTACGCACTTTAATTATTGTCATTTATATTTACGCTTAGATTTTAAAATCGACAAACCGGGCATTAAACGGTAAACTCCCTTTTATATTATTATTATATATAAAAATATATATTTTGTACAAATATAGTTATTTAAAATATAGTGTAAAATAAGTCGTCTCCCTGTGGAACGAACCGGACTTACTAAAAACTATACTACTCTACGATTAGGTACACTGCCTATAGTGTTGTAGCGAGGTTTAGGTATATCCCATTTGTAAATAAATAATTAAAACTTGTGTAATTCGTAAAGTATTTCGTAACAAAAATAATAGTATTTCGTACCCCTCCGCTTACACATCAGAAATCTATAAGATCTGATTCTTTGAGATTTAAGGAAACTAAGATCTATTTAATTAAATATGATGATCTGTCCCGATTACTACGTCTGATATTTCCATTATAAATTTACCTTTTCCGTTCCATTAGTTTTCACCACTTTTATACTCAATTCCCAAATTCAAAAGATTGTGAAAATGCTTAATCCAGTTCTGATCCTTGTCCTTATCTTGACTATTGCGACAATCATTCTCCTTTTCCAACTTCCACCGGAGGAATCTGTTTTCTTCTACTTCGCCCTTGGAGTTATAGTGTTTTTAATTCTCCCGTGCCTTTATGTTGCGATAAACATTGATATACACGGTTTATAATTTATGTGTTGTTATCGAGCTTTATATTCTCCCTTAAATTTCGGAGCTCTTTGCCTTTTTATTCTCTTCTCGACCCTAAGTCAAGCAAATAATGGTCCCGAATTTGTAGATATGAAATTCGGAATGAACGTAGTTAATGTTCTAAGAGAAATTGTAATAGCACGATATTGATTGATTAAATTACCAGAATCACGGAAGGATAACAATATCACAAAAATATGTTCTTGATATGTTTAGAGATTAAGTAGAATGTAAGAGTCGTGTAACATGGCACATGATGACGTTATGGTCTGTGAATCTTCATGTTCCATTAGAAACTCAGCATGACTTACTATAATATAATCACGTTGATCAAGTGTCATTATATTATACTAACTCATGCTTCAATTCCCAACACTACTTCAAAATCATTCATATCTTAAACTCGAAGGTTTCAGAATTTAGAAACTAAATTAGTTTCCTTTTATGATATATCACAGAGAGCGCGGAGAGATAATTAATATTGGACGAGAATATTTATGAAGATATCTTCAGAAATATTGAGGATATTTATAATGAAAGATACGATAATATCTTGGAATGTTAGAATCAAATTGTGATGAAAAAATTCATTCACGACGATTTAGAGCGATTAAGGAACAAGGTATTCACTAAAGATTTCATCTGAAACAGAATCATCTGGATTCTTTATGTACAAGTTTAGTCCTTGTAATTTGTTCACAGCTTCCTTCATAGTTTGCTCAGTCCATTTTCCAGTTCCAACTTTTCTGAGCTTTACCTACATACTATTCTTTATCATCTAACTTCCGACGATTAAGGTCATTTACAGTTGTCTATAGTTTCTGCTGCTTCATTCAGCTTTTTCAAACTTTGAAGTGTTGATTCGTAGACTGAGTGCTTTTTAGAATGTCAAAATGGGAGATCATAATTCTAAGAGATAAATGTTATATGTTTACATATAACTATTGATGTAGAATGCTACGAGATTTCGAAACACTGATTGCTGATTTCTGGTAATTGGTATGGCAATTCTCGTTACAAGATGCGGATGTGTATATGATAGAGTTTTAATGAACAAATATAATGGTCATTCGGAGAGACTAAAGCCAATGAGTAATGAAGTTGCTGGTAAGTTTACTACTAATGTGGTGGGATATAATCGGTTCTTCGGTAACGATGATGAAGGGCAACTTATATAACAAGGTTATAATAAGGCTAATCCGAATGAAAATCGAATTTGTCTTGCTGGAGCTGTGACAAAATTAGCTATTTTGAAAAGGAATTGCATTGTTATTTTCGGTAATAACAACGCCAAAGGAGCTAGCACAGATACGTGTTAAACGTTTACTCAGGTTCCAAGTGTTTTCAGGTGTATAACTATATACACCAATCTCTTCTTCCGTAGATGAAGTGCGGTTGGTTCATCCTCTCGATTGAGGTGTTTTCAAGAATCATGAAAGATTTGAACGCAGATTGTAATCGTCAAGATACAAACGAGGTTTAAGATGAAATCAAGTGACAAACTTGAAGAAATGTTTAGTTTCATATGTTATAATCAATATTTTTAATTCATTTTAATTGTCCAATGTTATTAGTCCACAGTCGATAGTCCACAGTTAACAGTCCAATAATTCATATATGGTTTAATATATAATATTCGAATTAATTAATACGTATCGTGACCCGTGTACATGTCTCAGACTCGATCACAACTCAAAGTATATATATTATTATAGAATCAACCTCAACCCTGTATAGCGAACTCGATCATTACAGCATATAGAGTGTCTTTGGTTATTCCAAATAATATATATAGATGCGTCGACATGATATGTCAAAACCTTGTATATGTGTCCCGATATTTAAAGTGCGTAAAAATAAGTAACAGAAATTAAATGACGATAAATAATGTGCGTAAAGTAAATAACAGAAATTAAATGACGATAAATAAAATTGCGAGAATGTAAATTGCGATAATTAAATTGCGATAAATAAAATGTAATCAGTTAGCTAGGAACAGTTAGCGTGGATTCTTAACAAAATTTCTTATAGTTAATTTGTTTGTTTCTAACAATTTTATTTTGTCAAATATTTTCTTCATTATGCCACTTGTTGGATTCTGATAAATCAAAATCCAAATATGAAATTGGATGAAAATGGTTATTCTGTGGTGAACGGATTTGTATATCGGTAGATGTAAGTAGGATATTAAACGACTGTTGAATCAGCTTCGAAGAATGTACAGTATAACTTATTAATGTGAAATCTGAATATTCCTCGGGTATTACCTACCCGTTAAAATATTTTCACCATTAACAGTTTGTACAAAAGAATTTTTAATTACAATCTTTATGAAAATATACTTACATATATATTTTCTTCAGATGTAATCTTGGATTTAATGAGTTAATATGATATTAATCTCATTTGATTTACCGTTAGAACTAGAATGGATAATCTCCAAAACTTTAGAGATTACTTAATCGCCATGTCAAACGGGGATAAATGATGTAGAACATCATGTAGAACGATGATTATGCTTGAGGTACAGAATGAGATATTGAGGCATGGATTGTTGATGATACTGGTGCTATTGTTGATGGTACTGTTGGTACCGGTGATGTTGCTGAAGCTGGCAAATTTTGTACCATATTCTCCAAATTGATTACTCGAGCGCGAAGCTCGTTGACTTCTTCCATTACTCCGAGATGATTGTCGGTCGGAACGAGCAGATGAATAAGATCTAGAATTTTTAGATAGAATATAATCTTGGCGAGATATTCGGGAAATGAGAGAGAAAATAGTATTACGAACAGGTTCGCCGGTAAGTGCTCCAGGTTCATCGCCAAGAGGTAAATTCGGTTGGTGGAAGGGATCGCCTTCTTCGCGTCTCCATTGATTAAGTCGACTACGAACCCATCAGATGAATTGGGGATGACTGATTGGTTGATTCATTCTGGTGACGCTGATAGGTGAAACTCCATATCGGAATAGCTGTCGGAATCCGAGGAATTCGAACTGGTTGAGGGATTCATCTCGTACGATCAGATGAAGGATTTTCGATAAGAAATAGATTATATGATGTAGATTAGTACCCTGCAATACATAATTTACATATGCATATATAATACTAAAATCCCATAAGTTACGGAGGAATCTACGGAAGCTATCAGGCAAAGGTAACAATAACAGATACGCTAAGATATGAATTTATCTATACACTATCTATACAATAGAGGCAGTAAGACGTGTCTAGACTTTAAGAATGATATGCAAATAATTTTTGACACGAAATGATAAGCAAAACTTTTGACATGCAGACACGGTCGAAGTCCAGACTCATTAATGCATCCTAACAACTACTAGTTAGACACACTAATGCAAGACCTGGTTCGCTAAGACCACCGCTCTGATACCAACTCTAATGACCCGTCCTAATCCATCTGGACGAATACATTACATTTGGTTACATCGCGAGGTACTTGACCTCTATATGATACATTTTACAAACATTGCATTCGTTTTTAAAAGACAAACTTTCTTTACATTGAAAGTTGATGGCATGCATACCATTTCACAATATATCCAACTATAATTGACTTAATAATAATCTTGATGAACTCAACGACTCGAATGCAACATCTTTTAAAATATGTCATGAATGACTCCAAGTAATATCTCTAAAATGAGCAAATGCACAGCGGAAGATTTCTTTCATACCTGAGAATAAACATGCTTTCAAGTGTCAACCAAAAGGTTGGTGAGTTCATTAGTTTATCATAACAATCATTTCAATATTTTAATAGACCACAAGATTTTTTATTTCCATTTCTCATAAATATACGTCCCATACATAGAGACAAAAATAATCATTCATATGGATTGAACACCTGGTAACCGACATTAACAAGATGCATATAAGAATATCCTCTATCATTCCGGGAAATCCTTCGGACATGATAAAAACAACATCGAAGTACTAAAGCATCCGCTACAACGGATGGGGTTCGTTAGGCCCAATAGATCTATCTCTAGGATTCGCGTCAATTAGTAGACTGGTTTACTAATTCTTAGGTTACCAAGTAAAAAGGGGCATATTCGGCTTCGATCATTCAACCATATAATGTAGTTTCGATTAATTGTGTCTATTTTGTAAAACATTTATAAAAATTGCGCATGTGATCTCAGCCCAAAAATATAAAGGGTAAAAAGGCAAATGAAACTCACCTAATGTATTTTGTAGTAAAAATACATATGACGACACTGAACAAAACAGAGTTTGGCCTCGGATTCACGAACCTATATCATTTGTATATATATTTAATACACAACATCATAAAATTTATATTTTTATATACAAAATGAAAATATGAAGATATATTCATATTATTAATATAAATATGACATACCTAATAATTTCATATATATACAATTGTTATTTATATATATCATTTGTTTGAAAAGTAGTAATAATACTAAAATAATATTAAATATGGTAAAATTATAATAATTATAATACTTAAGTTTTCTTATAAAGGCAATAATGTTAATATTTCTATTAGTGATGATACTAATAATGATATTAATGATAATAACTATAAAAGTATTAATTTTACTGTTAATGATAGTTATGATAATGATTTTAGCAGTTACATAATAGTAATATTCATGATGATACTTATAATCATATTAGTGGTAATATTAATAATAATCTTAATATTAATATTAATGATGATAATACTAATAATGATAATCATTCTTATAATAATAATGATAATATTAGTAATAATACTTATATTCATTAAAATTGATAATAACACTAATTATAATAATCATAATCATAATAATAATAATACTCATAATGATCATAGCGATGGTAAACTTTAATAATCTTGTAATAATAATAATTTCGATAATGATGTTAATACTAATCCTAACTGATAATAATAATACTTAATAATAATATCAATAAATAATAACAATAATAACAATAACAATAACGATCTATAATAATAATAATAATAATAATAATAATAATAATAATAATAATAATAATAATAATAATAATAATAATAATAATAATAATAATAACAATAATTGTAATAATAATAATAATAATAATAATAATAATAATAATAATAATAATAATAATAATAATAATAATAATAATAATAATAATAATAATAATAATAGAAAACTACCTCAAAGAATAAGTTCCCCAAAAAAAATTAAGCGCCCTTGCCCAGGTTCGAACCCGCAACCTCTCGCTAGCTCGAAACACACCAAACCACTCCTCCATCTGTTTCTTTCTGAATTATCTGGCGCTTATAATTATATAACTTATACTAACTATTTTCATCTTTCTCATGAATTTCTTATCATTATCATCGCCATTGCTTACCATTTCATCATCATCTTTTGTTATTTTATGTATCATCATCATCATATTACCAAATCCATTACATCATCATAATCATAATTCTAATCATCTTATTACCTAATTATCATCATTGCGTTCATCATTTTCACCATCATCAAAACTTAATCATCATCTAACTTCATCATCATAGTTCGAGGAAAAAAAAATAACAGCAAAACAGTAGCCAGTAGTCGTCTAGATTGCAGTAAAAGAAATGGTGTGTGCGTGGGGTTTTTGGGCTCCGGCTCAAGTCATCTTAAAAGCCCAATTCGAATTTTGTTACCCAACATGATTTGATTTATAAATGGCCCAAGTTGTCAAACAATGCACGGCCCAATATAATTAATTCATTCGGCCCATGATAAATTTTAGTTTGTTTCGGTTTACAGCTTAAACGAAAAAAAATCACGTGCAGCTTCACACTAGGATTTTCTTATATACAGATCCTACCATAATCCAATTCATTACTCAATCTTGTCTGCCATAAAAATTTATCATTGTCCCACATATGTTTTGGAGATTAGAAAGAAAAGTGATGTATATTAATATTCATTCAATACATCTAATATTGCCAAAACAATAAACTGTGGACTTGTTCAATGTTTCATCGCGTTATCATGATTCATTCATCCTCGTCCTCCTTGCCGTTTTAATATAATAGAATCAAGGCAACGACTAGTAACAGTATTGTTCTCAGGGTTTTCTATCAAACAACCACATGAAAGTTCAGGTTTAATGAGGTTAGTTATGGTGGTGGTTTGATCATGGTGGCTATGATTTGAACCCCATTTCAAAACAGAAAAAAATGAAAGAGAGAAAGAAGAGAGGGTGGTGACGGTTGCAAACAGACAGTAATGATCGAAACATTTAACCTCCGTATGACAAGGTGGGTTTGTGGGTTTGCGTTTTAAGTACATGAACAGCAAGGTTGTTGCAACGGTTTCATCATGGGTCTTATTTTATTTGCTACACAGTAAGCAAAAACATGGTGGCAAGTGGTTGTTCTGAGCTGCAAGATTAGAAACTGAAGCATAGGATAACGGTTGTCCTTGATTGTTTGTAGCAGCGAGCAAAAAAAATTAAATGGGTTTTATATAGTAGCAACATAGCTGTCGAATGAAATATGCAGCAACAGTAGATTGTAGTTGGTTGTTTGAGTGGCGTCTGTATAGAAAATAGGGGATAGAATACTTACGCGTAGTAGGAGAAATGATTTATTTGGTGGTAATTGATCAAAATAGAAATATAACAGTTGCAATAGGAAGAACTCGTGTAGTAACATCACTTAGTTGCAGTTTGGTATTTATGGATTGACTTGATATGGATGGTGGTTACAAACCTTGCTTTTCGGGTTAATAACGAACATAAACAGAAATATTCGAGTAGAAGTTCCATGATCAAGATTATGGTGGTTTTGATAGTTGTTGTAGTCGAGGGTTGTGGTGATGTTCAAGAAGGTGGTGGCGGATGGTGGAGTGGGTGGAGAATGGGTAGTGGTCTCTAATGATGGTTAAAGGTGGCCGGAGGTTGGTTGATTGCTCAATGGACGATAGGAGCAGAGAAGAAAATTATAAGTGGTGATGTTATATCTTCATATGCCTATGTGTAAAATATGTATATTTAGATATAAAGGAATGAGCTGGTGAAAGGAAATCAAAAAGAAACAAAAACACTAACAGTATAATGGATTGACAATAAAAATCACGGACTTAAATTACTATTAGTCTACCGACAGTTCATTAGGGACAGTATTTGGTACTCCGTTGTTAAATGGTGGCGGATAAAAAGTGCTCAGAAAAATCCCAAACTTTTACAATAATTTTATTTATTTATTTCAGTCATTATGGTATAAAATTCGATCATTAACTATTAAATAAAAATTACATTAATTATTCACTCTCAACCCCAAGTAAAATATAAAAAGTTATAAAATTTGACAAATAGTTTCTAAATACATTTTTAATGAACCTATAATTTATAAAACTCATTTTCGGATCACCGTTTATTTTAAAATTATATAAGTTTGAATTTAATTTGCTTAATATTCATCGAAACATCAAACGAGTATTACAATCATTTAATATTTATTTTTAATATACTTTAATTTTATATATAGATATATTTTAAATAATAATTATTATAATATCTTATTTTTATTTTACTATTTTTTTAATAACAACAACATATAATATTTCAAATTGTATTTCGAATTATTATTTATATATACATACACACATATATATTTATAATTAATTGTTCGTGAATCGTCGAGAGCATTCGAAGGTCAATTGAATATATGAAACAGTTCAAACTTTTTGAGACTCAACATTACAGACTTTGCTTATTGTGTCGATTTCATATTAAGATTAAGTTTAAATTTGGTCGGAAATTTACGGGTCGTCACAATAATGAGACTCCCTAGGATCAGATTGGTAACGTGCACAAAGACATGTAGCAAACATTATATCAGGTCTACTTGCAGTTAAATATAGCAAAGATCCAATCATACCTCTATAGGTTGATTGACAAGTGAGTTTCCCAGATTCATCTTTATCAAGCTTTTCAGAAACACTCATTGGAGTTCTTAAAGTAGAACAATTTTTAAAACCAAATTTAGTTAACATGTCAGAAATGTAGTTACTTTGGTTAATAAAAATGCCTTCAGAACTCTGTTTTATTTGCAACCCAAGAAAATAGTTTAAAGTACATAAATTACTCATTCTATACTCTTCAGACATAATGTCAGAAAACCATTTTCTTAAGTGTGGATTTGTAGACCCAAAAATAATGTCATCAACATAAATTTGAACAAGTAACACATCACCTTTGTCCTTTTTGATAAACAAAGTCTTATCAATGGCTCCTCTGGAAAAGTTCTTTTCTATAAGAAATGTTGACAAGGTATCATACCAGGCTCTGGGAGCTTGCTTCAGACCATACAATGCTTTCTTCAATCTGTAAACATGCTTAGGAAATTTCTTACTTACAAAACCAGGAGGTTGTTTCACATAAACCTCTTCTTGTAATTTACCATTCAGGAAAGCACTCTTCACATCCATTTGAAACACCTTGAAATCTTTGTGAGCAGCATAAGCCAGAAACAGTCTGATAATGCAAAAAACGAACATATATTTCATAGCATTATTCCTCAAGAAAGACAAGCTTTTAGTTGCAATTGTTCTATTTACAAGTGATATTCGTTTAAATAATAAAAGGTGAAGACAAAAGACAGATTCGACGAATTGAAGACGCAAACGACCAAAAAGCTCAAAAGTACAAAAGACAATCAAAAAGGTTCCAATTATTGATAAGAAACGTCTCAAAATTACAAAAGTACAAGATTCAAAACGCAAAGTACAAGATATTAAATTGTATGCGAGGACGTTCGAAAATCCGGAACTGGGACCAGAGTCAACTCTTAACGCTCGACGCAACGGACTAAAAATTACAAGTTAACTATGTATATAAATATAATATAATATATAATTAATTATATTAATTATATATATATTATATTTATAAATAAAAAACCGTCGGCAGAGAAAAACTCCAAGGACTGAGCTGTAAAAGTAACCTCCGCGACTCGCGGAGTTTGAAGAGGTTTTCACCGCGAGTCGCGGAGCCCCAAAATTGAAAACTGCCTATAAAGCCAACCGAATTCTGATCAAAATCATCATCTTTTTCTTCTCTTATCATACGTAAAATTTATATATATATATATATAATTTATATTTTAATTTTAATTTTAATTCTAATAATAAGGGTATGTTAGCGAATGTTGTAAGGGTATAAGTCGAAATTCTGTCCGTGTAACGCTACGCTATTTTTAATCATTGTAAGTTATGTTCAACCTTTTTATATTAATGTCTCGTAGCTAAGTTATTATTATGCTTATTTAAAACGAAGTAATCATGATGTTGGGCTAATTACTAAAATTGGGTAATTGGGCTTTGTACCATAATTGGGGTTTGGATAAAAGAACGACACTTGTGGAAATTAAACTATGGGCTATTAATGGGCTTTATATTTGTTTAACTAAATGAAAGTTTGTTAATGTTAATATAAAGATTTACAATTGGGCGTCCCTATAAATTACCATATACACTCGATCGGACACGATGGGCGGGGTATTTATATGTACGAATAATCGTTCATTTAACCGGACACGGGAATGGATTAATAGCCACTAGAATAATTAAAACAGGGGTGAAATTACATTCAAGGGTAATTGGTGTAATTGTTAACAAAGTAGTAAAACCTTGGTTTACACGCAGTCGATAACCTGGTGTATTCATTAAACAAAGTATTAAAACCTTGTTACAATTCGAATCCCCAATTAGTTGGAATATTTAACTTCGGGTATAAGAATAATTTGATGAGGACACTCGCACTTTATATTTATGACTGATGGACTGTTATGGACAAAAACCAGACAGACATATTAAATAATCCAGGACAAAGGACAATTAACCCATGGACATAAAACTAAAATCAACACGTCAAACATCATGATTACGGAAGTTTAAATAAGCATAATTCTTTTATTTCATATTTAATTTCCTTTATTTTATATTTAATTGCACTTCTAATTATCGCACTTTTATTTATTGTTGTTTAATCGCAATTTTAATTATCGTACTTTTTAATTATAGCACGTTTATCGCACTTTTATTATTCGCAATTTCATTATCGTTATTTACTTTAAGTTTTAATTTAAGTCTTTTATTTATTTTATATTTTACATTAGGTTTTAACTGCGACTAAAATCTTAAAATCGACAAACCGGTCATTAAACGGTAAAAACCCCCCTTTATAATAATAATATTACTTATATATATGTTTGTATTTTTATAAAAGTAAACTAATATAGCGTTGAGCTTTGTTTAAAGATTTCCCTGTGGAACGAACCGGACTTACTAAAAACTACACTACTGTACGATTAGGTACACTGCCTATAAGTGTTGTAGCAAGGTTTAAGTATATCCATTCTATAAATAAATAAATATCTTGTGTAAAATTGTATCATATTTAATAGTTTTTCCTAGTAAAATATAAACTATTTTGTATACACCTCGCATAACATCAAGTATTTTTGGCGCCGCTGCCGGGGAACACTCTTAAACGCCGGAAGCGCAACGCTAATATAAAAAAAAAAAAAAAAAGATTTTTAGTTACTTTTATTAAAAATTCGTTTTTGTAAAAATACGTTTTAATTATTCAAAAATATAAAAACAAAAACAAAAATATAAGTATTTTTAAGATTTTGTTAAATATTTAAGTTTTATAAGTTTCTTTATCTTTATTTTAATTTATAAAAATATAACTTTTATTAAATATCTTTTATATATAGAAAAAAAAAACAGAAAACAGAAAATAAAAAAAAAATAAAAAAATAAAGAAAAAACGCGTCGAATATTCAAACCTGTCAGCTGAATTCTGGAACCCCGCGACTCGCGAGGTTTGATGCTTTAATTGCCGCGACTCGCGGAGCCTTTCTGACAGGCGACAAAAAACCCTAAACCAGCATTAATTACGGGTTTTAATTAATTATTATTATTTAAACCTAATTATTATTATTATTATTATTAGTTTTATTTTAAGATTTACTTTTTATTTAATTTGTTTTATTTAGTATTAATTAGTTTAATTAATTTGTAAAATTAATAGTTTTATTAAATAAATAATATAAAAATAATATTTTTATAAAAATTGTACTTTTTACAACTTTTTGTATATTTTTATATTTTGTCCCTTTTTAATCGTTGTAGCGTAATATTTGTATTTTTAGCTCATATTTAATTTTAAACTTAGTTTTTGCTATAGTTATTTTTACTCCTAGATTTTTAGGCTTTGCCGTAGAATTCCTTAAGTGCTTTTTCTTTAGACTAAGATTTAGGTGCTTTAGAATTTTGCGACGCCATTTTAAGTTTTAGTTTCTTTTTAAGTTATTTCCATTTGGAATTTAGTTTTTCCTGTAAGCTTTAATATTTTTAGACGACTTTTACTATGTACCAATTGTCATTCCAATTAGTAATTTCAATTTGCGATTATAATTTTAAGTTAGTTGTAGTAATAAGGTTAGGTTAGTTAAGTATTTTTAAGTTTTTATAAGTTTCTTTTATTTTTCCGTCACCTTTTGTTTTTCAACCATTTTTTCTTTTTCGACCTTTTGCGACGAACTCTTTTTCTCTCTTATTTCTCACCATTCTAGTTTTTAGGACTTAGAATTTTTTCTACTTCTTATCTAAATTTCTTAAAATTACGAAAATTTATTTTGAGTGGTTAAATTGATAGACATCAAAATTTTCTGGTTCGTAGTAATAGTTGGATTTGTACGTGGACCGGGTTATTGGAGCCAAACAGTCCTCAATTATATTGAGACCAAACGAATCCTGCCCCTCTGCTGCATCTTTTGGCTATTCGAAACGTGGGCAAAATCAGAAAAGTCTATTGATTGGATAACTTATTATAATTTTTCTTTCCTTTTAAAAACTAATAGGATATTCAGTGAATGCACCGAGCAAGACGTTCATCACCTTTTGTACGTTCACCACCTGTAACTAGATCAAGACATTTAGCAAATATAACCGCCGTTGATTTTTCTTTAGAATCGTCATCCAGTCGACCAAGTACTTCAGTTCAAATTTCCGATAATCCATTTTTTGAACCCGACCTCACAATTGAGAATCCGGAGAATATTCAGGAACGGTTCGTAGATCCTGAACCACTAAACTTTCCTCCGGAACCACCAATCATTCAAACAGAGATTGTTGAGGAACGAACCATTAAATCAGAATCATCTAGTGATACCGATTCAACAAATTCAATTATGGAGAATCTGGAACCTTTAAGTATGGAAGACCGAATGATAGCTAAACGCACTGGCCAAGGTCACGCAATTACTCATCCAGACATTAATGCGCCAGATTATGAAATCAAAGGACAAATTCTACACATGGTGACTAATCAATGCCAACTTAGTGGTGCGCCGAAGGAAGATCCAAATGAACATCTACGTACCTTTAATAGGATCTGCACACTATTTAAAATCCGAGAAGTGGAGGATGAACAGATATATCTCATGTTATTTCCCTGGACTTTAAAGGGAGAAGCCAAAGATTGGTTGGAATCGTTACCTGAAGGGGCGATTGATACATGGGATGTTTTAATTGACAAATTTCTTAAACAATTCTTTCCTGCATCTAAAGCCGTAAGACTTCAAGCAGAAATTGTTACGTTCACACAGAAACCAAATGAAACTCTATATGAGGCGTGGACAAGATATGGAAAGTTATTAAGAGGATGTCCGCAACATGGTTTAGACACCTGTCAAATAGTACAAATATTCTACCAAGGATGCGACATCACTACAAGGAAAGATATAGATATAGCAGCTGGTGGTTCTATTATGAAGAAAACCGAAACTGATGCTTACAAAATTATTGATAACACTGCTTCCCACTCACATGAGTGGCACCAAGAAAAAGATATCGTTAGATCATCTAAAGCAGCTAGAGCCGATTCTAGCCATGACTTAGATTCCATTTCCGCAAAGATAGATGCTGTGGAGAGACGAATGGAAAAGATGACTAAGGATATTCACTCAATACGAATTAGTTGTGAGCAGTGTGGAGGACCACATTTGACAAAAGATTGTCTCAGTATTGAATTAACAATGGAACAAAGAGAGAATATTTCATACATAAACCAAAGGCCTGGAAATAATTATCAGAATAATTATCAACCGCTAAGACCAATTTACAATCAAAACCAGAATTATAACCGAAATATTCCATACAACAACCAACAAGGTCCTAGCAATCAACAAGTATCCAATAATACTTACAATCAGCAAAGACCTAATTTTCAAAACAAACCACCACAACAAACCGATGATAAAAAGCCAAATTTAGAAGATATGATGACAAAGCTAGTTGAAACTCAAACGCAGTTTTTCACATCTCAAAAATAAACAAATGAACAAAATGCTCAAGCATTTAGAAATCAACAAGCTTCTATTCAAAATCTGGAACAAGAAGTAAGTAACCTAGCAAGGTTAATAGGTGAAAGAAAACCGGGAAGTCTACCTAGTGATACAAACGCTAACCCCCGGAATGAAACAGCTAAAGCCATTACCACAAGAAGTGGTACAACACTTAAACCACCTGAAATACCTGTAACTTCTGATGAAACTATTCCTACTCCACAAGAACCACAACCTGATCAAGATAAGGAAAAAGAACCGGTAGTTGAAAAGGTTAATGAAGATAACACAGTTAAGGATAAACCTTATGTTAAACCATACCAACCACCACTTCCTTACCCGAGTAAAATGAAGAAAGAAAAACTTGAAGCCGAGCAATCCAAATTCTTGGATATGTTTAAACAGATAAATGTAAATCTTCCTTTCATTGATGTGATTTCAGGAATGCCAAGATATGCTAAATTCTTGAAAGATCTAATCTCAAATAGAAAGAAAATGGAAGAACTCTCGGCTGTTACTATGAATGCTAATTGTTCAGCAGTGCTGTTGAATAAGATACCAGAAAAACTATCTGATCCAGGAAGTTTCACAATTCCATGTTTTCTGGGTAGTCTTAGTTCAATAGAAGCATTGGCAGACTTAGGTGCTAGTATAAATCTAATGCCGTATTCACTATACGCTAAACTAGACCTTGGAGAATTAAAACCAACCAGAATAAGCATACAACTAGCCGATAGATCAATAAAATATCCTAGAGGGATAATGGAGAACATGCTAGTTAAAGTTGGTACTTTAGTATTTCCAGTAGATTTTGTTGTTCTGGACATGGAAGAAGATTCTCAAGTTCCTCTCATATTAGGAAGACCATTCTTAAACACGGCTAAAGCAATGATAGACGTGTTCGGTAAGAAACTGACCCTAAGTATAGAGGATGAGAGTGTTACCTTTTCAGTTGATAGAGCAATGCAACAGCCACAATCTGCAGATGATACATGTTATTATATTCAAACTATAGATGCACATGCAGAATTATTAGAAGAATTTCCAGAATTACAAGGAACAGGAGAATGTTCTTTAGGAGAAGGTAATGAACCAATTGATGAAGCTGAAATGTTAGCTACACTTATAGCTAATGGATATGAACCAACAACAGAAGAAATTCAAATGCTAAAAGAAGAAGACAGATATCGATATAAATCATCGATAGAAGAACCTCCGAAATTAGAGTTAAAGCCACTTCCAAACCATTTGGAATACGCTTATTTAAATGGTGAATCTGAATTACCTGTAATAATATCATCTTCTCTTACTGAAAATGAGAAATCACAACTCATTTCTGTGTTGAAAGCTCATAAACCAGCCATTGCATGGAAGATTCATGATATTAAAGGAATAAGTCCTTCGTATTGCACACATAAAATCCTTATGGAAGAAGGTCATAAAACGTATGTGCAACGCCAACGAAGACTAAATCCTAATATGCAAGATGTAGTTAAGAAAGAGATTATTAAACTGCTAGATGCAGGTTTAATTTATCCAATCTCTGATAGTCCATGGGTAAGCCCAGTTCAATGCGTACCTAAGAAGGGTGGCATGACTGTCATTACAAATGAGAAAAATGAGCTTATTCCTACTAGGACTGTAACAGGATGGCGTGTATGTATTGATTATAGAAAATTAAATGACGCCACCAGAAAAGATCACTTTCCCTTACCTTTCATAGATCAAATGTTGGAAAGATTAGCCGGAAATAGTTACTATTGTTTTCTAGATGGATTTTCCGGATATTTTCAAATTCCAATAGCACCCGAAGATCAAGAGAAAACCACATTCACGTGCCCTTATGGTACTTTTGCTTACAAACGCATGCCATTTGGACTTTGTAACGCCCCTGCAACCTTTCAAAGGTGTATGATGGCGATTTTTCACGACATGATAGAAGAATACATGGAAGTATTCATGGATGACTTTTCAGTCTTCGGTGATACATTTAAATCATGTCTAGTTAATCTGGAACGAATGCTAATTAGATGCAAAAAATCAAATCTAGTACTTAATTGGGAGAAATGCCATTTCATGGTTAAAGAAGGCATCGTTCTTGGACATAAAATTTCAAAAGAAGGAATTGAAGTGGATAGAGCTAAAGTAGATGTAATTGCTAAACTTCCACATCCCACAAATGTTAGAGGAGTTAGGAGTTTTCTAGGGCATGCCGGTTTTTACCGACGTTTTATAAAAGATTTTTATAAAATTGCCACTCCTATGAATAAACTCCTAGAAAAGGATGCTCCATTCATCTTTTCAGATGAGTGTATCAAATCTTTTAATTTTCTTAAAGAAAAACTCACTAATGCACCGATCATGATAACACCAAATTGGAATCTACCATTTGAACTAATGTGCGATGCAAGTGATTTTGCAATGGGAGCCGTTTTAGGACAAAGGATTGAAAAACGATTTCAACCTATATATTATGCTAGTAAGACATTACAAGGAGCACAAACGAACTATACAACTACTGAAAAAGAACTCCTTGCTATTGTCTTTGCTTTTGACAAATTTCGATCATATCTCGTTCTAGCAAAAACGGTGGTCTATACCGACCATTCTGCTCTTAGATACCTATTTTCAAAACAAGATGCTAAACCAAGACTAATCCGTTGGATCTTACTCTTACAAGAGTTTGATATTGAAATCCGAGATAAAAGAGGAGCAGAAAATCTCGCCGCTGATCATCTTTCTCGTCTTGAAAATCCCGAATTAGAAGTTCTGAATGAATCAGCCATACAAGACAACTTTCCTGATGAATATCTATTGAAGATAGATTATAAAGAAATCCCATGGTTTGCAGACTATGCAAACTACTTAGTTTGTGGATTCCTTGAAAAAGGATTATCGTACCAAAGACGAAAGAAATTCTTCAGTGATATAAAACACTATTTCTGGGAAGATCCACATCTGTTTAAAAGTTGTCCCGATGGAATAATACGCCGATGTGTATTTGGAGATGAAGCTAGTAAAATTTTAAACCATTGTCACACAGGACCAACAGGAGGGCATTATGGGCCTCAACTAACAGCAAGAAAAGTTTATGAAGCTGGATTCTATTGGCCTACAATTTACAAAGACGCACACCTTCTTTGCAAATCTTGTGATGCATGTCAAAGGGCCGGAAAAATAAGTCAACGTGATGAAATGCCACAAAATGTCATCCAAGTATGTGAAGTATTTGACATTTGGGGTATTGACTTTATGGGTCCATTTCCAAAATCTCATAATAATCTATATATACTCGTAGCCATTGATTATGTATCTAAATGGGCGGAAGCACAAGCTCTCCCAACTAACGATGCACGAGTTGTAGTCAACTTTTTAAAACGTCTTTTTGCAAGGTTTGGAACACCGAAAGCTTTAATAAGTGATCGGGGTACTCATTTCTGTAATAATCAACTTGAGAAAGTTCTTAAAAGATATGGAGTAACTCATAAAATCTCCACCGCATATCATCCACAAACAAGTGGACAAGTTGAAAATACCAACCGAGCTTTAAAACGTATTCTAGAGAAAACCGTAGGATCAAATCCGAAGGAATGGTCCATTAAATTGGAGGATGCACTCTGGGCTTTTAGAACAGCCTACAAAACTCCAATTGGAACCACACCTTTTAGACTTGTTTATGGAAAAGCATGTCATCTTCCAGTAGAAATTGAACACAAAGCATTTTGGGCTTTGAAGACATGTAATCTTGATTTACATGAAGCCGGACGTCTACGATTAAGTCAACTAAATGAATTAGAAGAATTAAGACATGAAGCATACGAAAATTCGTTAATCTATAAAGAAAGAACGAAGAAATGGCATGATAAAAGAATCAGAAGTTCAAAAGAATTTAAAGAAGGAGACAGAGTTCTTCTTTTCAATTCACGATTCAAGCTATTTCCTGGAAAATTGAAATCAAGATGGTCTGGACCATTCATAGTCAAAAGAGTTTTCCCATACGGAACGATAGAATTGATAAATTCAAATGGGATTGAATTTAAAGTTAATGGTCACAGAGTTAAACATTACATACATGGTCCGATGAAAGTCGACAACGAAGTTAATCACAATTTCGACACCACAGCTAACTAAGTGTGGGGAGAATCAAGTCTTTAAAGGATAATATGTATTTCTGTTAGAGTTAGATTGTCTGTTTTCGTGTAGTTCTCGAAAATGGAACCCGAATGGTCTTTCCCTAGCAGACCCTAAAGAACTAGTCTTCTCCCCCCATTCTGAATTTTTATTTTTTTTTAGGTTTTTACAAAATGAAGACTGCCTGTGAACTAAACCATGGTCTAATGCTACACGCTTTGATCACTAAAAGAAATAATGATATACTCCTGAGTGAAATAGTATCAGTAATCAGAGAAAGAATGGACGGAGTTAGAAAAGAATCCAGATGCGAAGATAATAAGTTACAATTTGGTAAAGGAAAATCAAAATCCGCAGCGAAAAGAAGAGCACGACACCTAGAAAGATGTCACAAATGCGGAAAATGGTCACATGGAGGTAAATGTTCAAATAATCAAACCTATTCAAATACCGAATTTGTTACTTTATGCAGCGACGGACCGTTCATATGTTTAGAAGAAAAGATACTGAATGCTCGAGGTTACGCCTATGTAGCCATGGAAAACCAATTAAACCGACTATCTTATGAATGGGATAGATCATATAACTAAGAAATCTATTTCACAGGTATGTCTGTACAGTTTTTATTTTTATTTTTATTTTTATTTTTAACCTTTTGATAATAAACGCTAATTTGTTCGCTAAAAAGTATTAAATTGGTATTAAATAAAATTAGGTTTGGCGACCGAAATTATTGATATCATTCAAAAATTTATTACATCACTGCGAAATTTAACGTTTATTCTTAAGGTATAAATATCATTAAACAATCAACCCAAAATATTTCAAAAATTCGTCATGAGTTAAATTAGGTCTTGGAACCGAAATTACTTTACCAAAAAGAGGGGCGCATATTTTTGATAATATTTGATTGATTAAAGTGGGATAAAAAGACAAAAAGATTTTTAATTTTATTTTTACCATGTTTTTAATCTTAATATTTAAATCTTAAATTAATATTGTAAACTTTGTAAAAACAATATATTTAAAATTGTAAATATTTGAAAAATTAATATAAGTTTGGTATGAATTTATAATATGTATTTTTAAATTAAGTTTGGTGTGAATTTTTAATTTTTAAAATATGAAATTTTAATTTTATGCATTTCAAATTTTAAGTTTGGTGTGAATTTTTAATTTTTAATTTTTAATTTTGAATTTTATATTTAAGTTGTGTGAATTTAAAAACAAAAATTTACTTTATCTCATTAAGTTAAGAATATGATTTTTAAAATTCGTCGTAAGTTGAAGACTAGGTCTTTGAACCGAAATTGCTTTACCCGAGGGAGGGACGAGAACTTTTATTATCATTATTTTTAATCTTATTAATTTAAAGTATGCCAAAAACATTAAAAAAACCCAAAAATCTTAGCTTTTAAAACAATCGCTACAAAAAGACAAATTTTAAAATTTTGTCGAGAGACGGACTAGGACATCGATCCGAAACGACCTCGTCCTAAATAACAAGGGAAACAAAATTTTAAAATTAATTTCTTAATTGTTTTCAAAAGTTAATGATTATAAAAAAAAAAAAAAAAAAAAAAAAACTCCGCGAGTCGCGGAGTTTGAAGTGTATTTTGCCGCGACTCGCGGAGGTACCGAAAATCAGAAAAAAAAATAAAAAGAGCTGAACGATCAGTACACTCCACAACTCAAAAACACAGCGAATTTCACAGCGAAAAAACCCGGAAAAACCCGAGAAAAAACCCCAAAAATCACAATTTTTAACTGTTAATCACCAAATCTTTTGCTAAAATCATGTTGAGAAGGATGCTATCTAAGAATTACTCAAGAAAAACGGTAAATTTCTACACCTAAACACCATTTAATTCAAAATTTGGTGTTCTTGAGCTATTTTTTCCCCAATTTGATTTTGATGCTTTTTAGTGTAATTAAGCTTAAATTGTTTATGTATTATGCTTGTATAACCTAGATTGATGCTGTTTAACATGATTAGAAGCCTTAAACTTCAAATTTTGAGTAATCTAGGGTTTGTGTTCTTGAGCAAATTTGGGGCTTTTTGATATAAACAGGTTATGGCCGATTTTTGTTATGAATTGTTGCTAAATTAAGTAGTGTAACATGTCTAGGTAGTTAAATGATCCAAACTTTGAGCCTAAACATGATTTTGAGAATTAAAGTGGACTTTTTCAAGTCTAAAATTCATGAACTTGATTTTTGAAAGATAATGCCATTTGAGACTTGTTTAATTGCTAGTAATGATTATTTTGACATGTTATTTGAGTTGAATGCTTATGAACTTGGCGAAAATTTTCGTATATGCTTATTTGAAAAAGTGTAGATTTGATAAAAATGTGAAAATAAGCTTAAGTTTGATATAAATTGATAATGTCATTGTAATTATTTTGATTGATGATTTTGCTGACACTAATGCATATTTGGATGCACAAAATTTGTGTTTGATGTGTTTTGTGAATGAAAGGGGTGAATCTTCATCCCAAGCCCGCAATGCTCCTGCTGAGAATTTGGAACAACAGGAGGTAGATAACTACTACAAGCAGGATATACCTCATCCAGTCATGACCTTTTCCGATATGCACTTGGAAGAGTTGCACCCGAACCTGAGATTTGACAGACTTTGGATAGATTATCCAAAATATCAACGGGGTTTGCATACTCTTCACTCTAAGGTTGTTGAGGTACCGAGGGTCATAGAATGGGGACCCTTAGAAGCTGTAGAATTGGCCGGGCCAATTAGGGAATTACTTGTACAGAGGTATGGTAATTCTTATTTTAATGACTGGATATGTTTATTCACCATACGCAGACCTGTATATAAAGTATGGTGTGAAGAATTGTTATGTAGTATAGAGTTGAATGATCGGGTAGCTAGTTTAACCGATCGTTCTTTTATTAGATTTTTGTTAGGCGGTTCGATGCGCCACATGTCTTTACTGGACATGGCTCAGGCTTTACGTATATATACGCCTGAGGAGTTAGCGTCTGCCGATTGTAGAGGATTGATACTAAACGGTAGAAAGATAGATGAAAATTTTGATACACACGGTGTGTGGAGTCAAATGACAAGCCATCACCGTTTCAAAGGGGGAAATTACTCTTATTTGGATATAGATAGAGCCGAATTAAGAGTGATACATAGGTTTTTAGCTAATTCGATTACACAAAGGGGTAAAAACAAGGAAAAAGTAAATGAACAGGATTTGTTTTACCATATGTGTATTCGAGACCCACAAAGCGCTGTAAGTATACCATATTGTGTGGGTTATTATTTATCAGCTATGGTTCGGGGGATGCGACCACATAGCATAATAGGAGGTGGAATTTTTATTACTTTGATTGGTGAATATCTCGGTGTGGATATAAGTCGGGGGGGGGGGATTATTAGTAGAAGAACCAGAACCCCGCGATACTATAGGTTTAAATGTATATCATGGTGCGAAAGTTTTGAAGAGGCGAAATAACGCCGCAGTACGATACCATGGTAGACATCCACAGGTGGAGAGAAACCAGCAGCAAGGTAATGTAGGAGGGGGAAATGAGATGCAAGAAATGCATAGGTTTATAGCTTCTCAGGAATACGAAAATGCTAGACAGAGAGCATTTGAAGATTGGCAAGTTCATCAGAACCAGATCATAGCTCATTGCCAACATATAGGTAGAAACTATATTCCTACACCGAAACCCATCTTCCCTCCTTGGTCTATAGAGATGCAGCCACCATATCCTACGTATGACCCTGCCGAAGCATTCTATAGCACTTATGGTTATGCCTGGAACCCCTATTGGTACCAATATCATCCTTAGTTTACTTATTATTATTTTTTTTATTTTGTAATTTGTAATTATTGATACGTTTAATACTTTTGTTAATATTGTAATCATTTTTATAATTATCTAACTTTTATTCTTAGACTTTAATAATTTTTGAATGTGGGGTAATATACCAAACTTCAAAAATATGTATATATGTTTGCAGTTTATCTTATGTACACAACAGGGTAAAACAACGCATTTTCAAAGACTGGCATTAAGTTCAGCAAAAGCAACTAATTTTGACGACAAGATGCAAAATATATGTGAAATAACAACAAGACGGAATGAACAAATGATGTGCACCATTTATCATTCAGCAAACAAACGCCAATATATTTGGAAACTTTGGTAAAAATTTAATCATTTTCACACAAATCACCCTCAATAATTTAAATTGTTACTGATTTCTTGCAAATGAGGGCATTGCAAGATCTTAAGTGTGGGAAGGGGTTAAATTCTTTCGGATTTTAAAATTTTTTACTTTATACACTTGGTTACCATTAAAAATACTAGTAAAGCAGTAGTTGTATTAGAATCTAGTGCTCTCTGATAAAAAAGAACAGCCCTAGTCTTATATACTGACTACCCAATTCTAGTAAAATTTTTCAATTAAATGAATTCAAATCATGTTTATACATATTTATGAACGATAAAACTAGGTTTTAACACCGAAATTATTGTTATCTCAGAAAGAACATAAATTAAGAAACAAACTAAAATGTCAAAATTCATTTAAAATGGAATAGAGGACGATAAAAAGGAAAATAAAAGCCAAGTGTGGGAAAATTTACCAAGTTATCTTAAACATATGTCACATATATCTGTAACAAATAACTGAAAATACTTTTGCTTTGGACTAAATTAAACTATTTTACCCGATGAAAGAAAAGAAGAGATGGATCTACACAATGAATCAATTCCATCATTAAAAGGAAGTAAAGTCTTCCGAAAAAGAAACGCGCTTCTTGATTTAGGTCATGAAGTTGTCGTCCAGACCAGCTGTAGGTTGACGAAAAATCTAGAAAAGTCATCTCTAAAATCAGCAGGAAATCCACGGACCTCAGCATTAAACAGGGTCGCCAAGTGGTCAGATTTATCCTAACCATGAGAAGGATTTATCTCGTACAATGGGGGGGCACCATGCAAATTAGCTGGATAAGACTAATGAATCAGATCCCCAGAAAGGATAATCTCCTTAAAGATTAAAAATCAGCTTTTAAGACTGATATTACTCAATCCTAGAGATTGACCTTAAAGATTGAGAATTACAAACTCATGGAATTCGATGATATCTAAACTCGAGCTTAAACGAGAAAATATTTTGATCAAAATTATAAACCGATTTGTTTTCCGAAAACCCTATTTTCAATGCGTTCATTACCATTGAACGTAAAATCCTAGGAATTCACCTGGAATTCATTAGGTCACCTGAACTAAATCGGGTGTCAACCGTAAGAACGGTGGTTGCATAGCATGGTCAAAGACAGGACCTTGTGCCAGGCCGAAAAATTATAAGGGTGAGCTTTACTATTGCTCCTACCAAGGATAGTAATTGCGTCCGACACGTTATAGACCATAATCAAAAGCATGTCAAGGGACATTGCCTTAACAGTTGCTTGTTCAACGCTTTCCTTTCAACCGGACGGTAGTTTACCGAAAGGTAATATACGGGACAAGTAAACTGGACGTGTTGCTTTCCAAATACAAGGTTAGCAAGTGGGTGACACAAAACCGCAAGTTTTGAGCTAAAATTTTCAAATCTGAAACCCACCAAACCCACAAAAATATTTTGCAAACACCGGTAAAGGGTTATTCCAGAAAACTTATCTAGGGTAAAAACTAGATTTAATTTTCAAAAGATCAAATGTTTTCATAAAGATCCAATTTCCTTAATGGATCTAAATTTTTATAGTCATGTGGGACTGTAAACCATATCGTTACTACCATTGTTTATACCGCCGTATAGAAATCACTGATGTACAAAGTGTGAAGAATAAAGAAGTGATTCTTGTATTTCAAGACGATATTGCTTGAGGACAAGCAACGCTCAAGTGTGGGAATATTTGATAATGCTAAAAACGAACATATATTTCATAGCATTATTCCTCAAGAAAGACAAGCTTTTAGTTGCAATTATTCTATTTACAAGTGATATTCGTTTAAATAATAAAAGGTGAAGACAAAAGACAGATTCGACGAATTGAAGACGCAAACGACCAAAAAGCTCAAAAGTACAAAAGACAATCAAAAAGGTTCCAATTATTGATAAGAAACGTCTCGAAATTACAAAAGTACAAGATTCAAAACGCAAAGTACAAGATATTAAATTGTACGCGAGGACGTTCGAAAATCCGGAACCGGGACCAGAGTCAACTCTTAACGCTCGACGCAACGGACTAAAAATTACAAGTTAACTATGTATATAAATATAATATAATATATAATTAATTATATTAATTATATATATATTATATTTATAAATAAAAAACCGTCGGCAGAGAAAAACTCCAAGGACTGAGCTGTAAAAGTAACCTCCGCGACTCGCGGAGTTTGAAGAGGTTTTCACCGCGAGTCGCGGAGCCCCAAAATTGAAAACTGCCTATAAAGCCAACCGAATTCTGATCAAAATCATCATCTTTTTCTTCTCTTATCATACGTAAAATTTATATATATATATATAATTTATATTTTAATTTTAATTTTAATTCTAATAATAAGGGTATGTTAGCGAATGTTGTAAGGGTATAAGTCGAAATTCTGTCCGTGTAACGCTACACTATTTTTAATCATTGTAAGTTATGTTCAACCTTTTTATATTAATGTCTCGTAGCTAAGTTATTATTATGCTTATTTAAAACGAAGTAATCATGATGTTGGGCTAATTACTAAAATTGGGTAATTGGGCTTTGTACCATAATTGGGGTTTGGATAAAAGAACGACACTTGTGGAAATTAGACTATGGGCTATTAATGGGCTTTATATTTGTTTAACTAAATGAAAGTTTGTTAATGTTAATATAAAGATTTACAATTGGGCGTCCCTATAAATTACCATATACACTCGATCGGACACGATGGGCGGGGTATTTATATGTACGAATAATCGTTCATTTAACCGGACACGGGAATGGATTAATAGCCACTAGAATAATTAAAACAGGGGTGAAATTACATTCAAGGGTAATTGGTGTAATTGTTAACAAAGTAGTAAAACCTTGGTTTACACGCAGTCGATAACCTGGTGTATTCATTAAACAAAGTATTAAAACCTTGTTACAATTCGAATCCCCAATTAGTTGGAATATTTAACTTCAGGTATAAGAATAATTTGATGAGGACACTCGTACTTTATATTTATGACTGATGGACTGTTATGGACAAAAACCAGACGGACATATTAAATAATCCAGGACAAAGGACAATTAACCCATGGGCATAAAACTAAAATCAACACGTCAAACATCATGATTACGGAAGTTTAAATAAGCATAATTCTTTTATTTCATATTTAATTTCCTTTATTTTATATTTAATTTCACTTCTAATTATCGCACTTTTATTTATTGTTGTTTAATCGCACTTTTAATTATCGTACTTTTTAATTATCGCAAGTTTATCGCACTTTTATTATTCGCAATTTCATTATCGTTATTTACTTTAAGTTTTAATTTAAGTCTTTTATTTATTTTATATTTTACATTAGGTTTTAACTGCGACTAAAATCTTAAAATCGACAAACCGGTCATTAAACGGTAAAAATCCCCCTTTATAATAATAATATTACTTATATATATGTTTGTATTTTTATAAAAGTAAACTAATATAGCGTTGAGCTTTGTTTAAAGATTTCCCTGTGGAACGAACCGGACTTACTAAAAACTACACTACTGTACGATTAGGTACACTGCCTATAAGTGTTGTAGCAAGGTTTAAGTATATCCATTCTATAAATAAATAAATATCTTGTGTAAAATTGTATCATATTTAATAGTTTTTCCTAGTAAAATATAAACTATTTTGTATACACCTCGCATAACATCACAGTCTAATAGCTTCAATTCTAGCAACAGGAGCAAAA
Organism: Rutidosis leptorrhynchoides; assembly: GCF_046630445.1. NCBI lineage: Eukaryota > Viridiplantae > Streptophyta > Magnoliopsida > Asterales > Asteraceae > Rutidosis > Rutidosis leptorrhynchoides. The sequence goes on along the minus strand of NC_092336.1, from coordinate 80,726,144 downwards.
GTCTCATCATAGTCTATTCCTTCTTCTTGTCTGTACCCTTGAGCAACCAACCTTGCTTTATTTCTAATTACAATACCATCTTTATCAACCTTGTTTCTAAAAACCCATTTTGTGCCTATTGCAGTTTTATCAGCAGGCTTTGGAACCAATTCCCAAACATCATTCCTTTCAAATTCTGTCAATTCTTCAGTCATAGCCTCAACCCAATCATTGTCAGCCAATGCTTCATATACTTCTTTAGGCTCAATTAGTGAAAGAAAACAAGAAAAGAAGCAGTAATTTGCTATAGCAAAATCAGACACACGTGTCTGTGAAGAAGAACTAGGGTTAGGCAGACCTGTAGGATCCACAACATAATCCTCAAGATGCTTTGGAGGAACTATGTTTCTAGATAATTTTCTAGTAGGAACAATGAGATCCAAAGTGGTATTTGATGACTGATCACCACTTTCTTGATTGACAACAGATTCTTCTTCCTGTGAAGGTTCTTGTATGTGAGTATCATCTGCAACTTTATTTCTCAATCCAGACAAATTTGGTTCATCTGACTCAGACTCTGAATCTAGAGTCTGAACACTATTCCCTGAAATTAAATTAGATAATTCACTAAGTGCAGATAGCTTAGTACTACATGACTGATCCATTTCTAAAGAACTTTCATCAAAGGAAACATTAATGGATTCTTCAATCTTCATTCTCCTCTGATTATATGCTCTATATGCTTTGGATACAGAAGAATATCCCATAAATATACCTTCATCAGACTTTGGCCTCATCTTATCAAGCTGATCTCTTTGATTTAAAATATAGCATTTACACCCAAATACATGAAAGTAATGAATAGTAGGCACCTTTTTATGATATAACTCATAAGGAGTTTTACCATGTTTTTTCACAATCAAGGACCTATTTTGAGTGTAACATGCTGTATTGACAGCTTCAGCCCAGAACCTTAGGGCAACATTTGATTGACATAGCATGGTTCTGGCTGCTTCAATGAGTGTCCTATTTCTTCTTTCAGCAACTCCATTTTGTTGTGGAGTTCTAACAGCAGAGAAATTTTGACCAATTCCAGACTCTACACAAAAATCAATTAATATAACATTTTTGAACTCAGTACCATGATCACTTCTCAACTGTTTGACAAGAACACCCTTCTGCACCTACTCTTTCTTGATCAAGTTGATGATTTCTTCAGGAGCATCACTCTTTGCAGCTAAGAAAATAACCCATGTAAATCTGGAATACTCATCAATAATTACCAAAGTATATCTTTTTCCACCGAGACTACTAGTGTTCATTGGACCAAACAGATCCATGTGAAGCATGTGAAGTGGAACACTAATGGTAGCTAGGGTTTTTGAGAGAAACTTTGTTTTGGTCTGTTTACCCACAATACAAGCAGAGCAAGGTTTATCTTTCTTGAAAGGTTGTTGTGGAAGACCTCTTACAAGCTTCTTTTTGGAAAGCTCATTGATACTTTTGAAATTAAGATGAGAAAGCCTTTTGTGCCAAAGCCAATTAAGTTCTGGGACAGTCTGAGAGTACAGACATGTCTCAATTCTAGCATCAACAGATTCTAGATCCAGCATATACACATTTTGAAATCTCCAGGCCACAAGAGTTGGCCTTCCTTTAGGATCATAAATAATACCATCTTTCTTCCTAATTCTGATCTCACAGTCTTCATCAGCAATTTGGCTCACACTCAGCAGATTATGTTTCAGCCCTTCAACTAAAGCAACTTTCTTAAATGTAACACTTCCAGCTTTAACAGTACCATAACCAATAGTCATTACAACAGAATTATCTCCATATCTTACAGAGGGACCCTTTTCTTCAACAAACCCTACAAGATGCTTTTTACATCAAGTCATGTGTCTTGAGCAACCACTATCCAGATACCACATATTACCCTGCTACACAAGACACAAATAGAAGAGAATGATTAGTTTTTAAGGGGAACTCACTTTTCAGTGGGTTCAATTAGAGTGCTCTTCACTCTCCAAACAAAAGCTTTGTTTCCAATCTAGATCAACTTGTCCTTAACAGATTTTAAGACACTTTTATTTTCACAAACTTTGGGTTTCCATATCTTTTTAATTTCCTTAGGAAAACAAGATGTTCTTTTAACTGAAGGTTTTTCTTGACTCTTAATTTTTTCATTGAGCTTAAAAATTTTCTTTTTGAGTTTTTGAATAGTCTTAGCTTGTTTTGACTTTGACCTTCTTTTAGTTAACCCTTTTGGATCAGGACAAGTGTCAGTTTCAGAGGATGATTCAGAGTTGTTATTGCAATTTGACTCTTGGGTGTCAGACTCTATGTCAGAACATACACTATTATTTTGAGAGACTAAAATGCTAGAGTCTGAAGGTTTCAAAAGTTCAGACTCTAATGGATTTTTACTTTCAAGTATTATAGTCTCAGAAGGTTCAACAGAATCTAATGACCTTACAAAAGCATTGGTTAAAATCTTTTTGTCACCATCAAATTTTACAAATGTGTTTGGTAGAATGTCAGGTTTGATTACACTTGGATCAACTTCCACATTATTATCTAATATGTAATTTTCACCTAGTATAGCTTTGATATCATTTGAAATTTGTTTAGCAATAGCATCAGAATTCTTTTTGGAAGATGCACACCAAGATTTACAAATTGATTCATAGTGTTTTGACCTTTTCATTGATCTTCCTAATTCAGTATTTAATCTTTTAGTTTTTTCTGTGTATGCCATTTTACATGTGTCAAGTTCTACCTCACATTTTTTCAAGACTTTAATTTCAGCATCTTTATCTTTGATAGTTTTTTTAAGATCAAAAATTTGTGTTCTTAACCTATCAATATCATACCATTGAAAGTCAAGGAGCAAGTACTGAAACATTCTCACTTTTTCATTATCAAGATAGTTCACAAAGTTTTGTACCTTATAAGCAGAAACTTTATTACAAGTAGAGTCTTTATCCATCTTCTCAATAGCTTTCAGATCTTCCTCAAACTTGCTAGAACCGCCATCAATTATAGCCATTAGACACTTATCCTCCTCCTCATCAGATGATGAGTCTTCATCTTCCCATGCTTCTGTGTACAAAGTTTTCTCTTGTTCTTTGTTCTTAGATCTTTCTGCTTCACTCTTTAACTTCATGTACTTAAGTTTGTACTTTCTTGCTTTGTCAATAGACTTGTTGGAGTTAGCACCTCCTTCATCCTTAGACCAGCAGTCAGCAGCTATGTGTCCTAACTTGCCACACTTAAAGCAATTAGCTTTCTTTGGATCAAAAGTACCCTTGCCTTTACCCTTCTTATAACCAAACTTTTTCTGCTCAATCCTTTGAGTCAAAAGAGCCATCTGGACTTTCAGATCTTTGATCTCCTCATCTTCATCAGATTCACTATCATCATCAGAAGTTTCATCACTCTCAGATTCAACCTTGCTAGAATAACTAGAGAATAACTGCTTATTCTTCTTTGTGGTAGCCACCAATGCAGCTTCCGGATCTTTAGCAGTTTTTTTAGCATTGATCTTGTTCTTCAGTTATGTTTCCTCAAAGTTTGATAATATACCAAACAATTCACTCAACTCATAGTTATCTATCTTCTCACTAATTACCATAGATGTAATTACAGACTCAAAGTTTGAAGGTAACAATTCAATGAACTTTTGACATAACACTTGTTGTGTTTTCTCTACACCAACACTTTCAAGATCATTTATCAGAACCTGAAATCTTGAATGAAGATCACTTAGAGATTCTTTAGGCTCAGCAGCAAAATTTTCATAACATCTAATCAGATTCTTCTTCTTCTGAGTCTTAACAATAGTGACTCCTTCATAGTCATTAAGCAACAGATCCCACATAGCTTTAGCAGTCTTGGCGTGACTGATCTTTCTGAGAATTGGAACAGTAACAACATTCCCAATAATACTCCTTATTTTGCTATCCAGTTTGAACTTGATAGCTTCTGCTTCAGTCCACCTTTCTCTTGGTGTTTCACGAAAATAGGCAGGTTGTGCAGCAACAGTATCTGTGGCAGGAACATCAGCTATCATTGAACCAGGAATAATGGGTCCTGTTGTAAGAACATGCTCAGCTTCTTCATGAATAGATCCTAAAAACCATAGGACTTTCAATTTCCAAGTTGCAAAGTCTGTGCCATCGAATATTGGCACACATTTTTCAGCCATAACTGGGGTTGGAATGGTACTGGTAGACATATTTATAAAAATATGGATCGTTTGTAAAGATTAGCGTAATAGGATTTACACCTTACCCACTCTGATACCAGTTATTAGTTCACAGTAATTGAACTATGAACACCAGACTCTCACTTAAACAATAGATATGAATTATTAGTGCAGAGATTGAGAGAACACGATAATAGAATAGAAGACTAATGATATTGATCGTGAAAAGTACATCTTCAAAGTAAAACACGAGCCCCTATTTATACAGATAAACACCAAATCTGGAGATTTGGTTTCCAAAACTACATAGCTAAAAATATGGAAAAGATAAACTTAAAAACCAAACTAATATGCTAATAACTCTAAAGTCAATCTTCTGGAGATAAAACTGAATCAAAATAAATCTTCTTAAACTTTAAACATATCTCCAGAATATTCTTTAGCTTAGGCATCAAAAAATCTCAAACGTTGACTTCAGTAAATTCCAGAGTCTGCAACTTCAGACTCTAAATCTCCATATTCTAGCATGCTTTTGACTCATCAGATTTTCATTTTTCCAACACCAAATCAAGAGTCAATTTTCATAAAATATACAGTATAAAAATATGTAAAAAAATAAAGAGTAAAGTGCAAAGTAAATAAAACGTACAATGTATTAGTGAGATTTCTTAAACAATGTATTTTTTTTATCTATTTTTATATGTAAATTATTAAATTGGAATAGATGAGTAATATATATTGCAAAATATTACAATGCCATTAAAATATGAGGAATTGTAATATTAGATAACTTTTATGAAAGAAGTTTTACATGATATTTATATTATCTTATAAAATTTTAAAATGATGATGTCATAAATAAAGATTATCTAAGTAAAAAAAATTAAAAAAAAAAAATTTCTAAGCCTCTCATGATGATATCATTAAAAGAATTAATTGTTTTTATATGAAATTATATTAACATGTTAATTGTATAATATATGAAGTATTATGTACAACCTTATGATATGATAAAACACCCCCATGATTATACGTACAATGTTTGAAGCATATTGTACAACCTTCATATAATAATTGTATATTAATTTTTTAAAAAAATTTAAAGAGGCATTTGTTATTACTAACAATAATTATTAAAAATATAAATACTCAGATTTCAGAGAAAATTTTATTATTATTATTATTATTTAAAGATGAGTTCTCCTTACGGGATTAATTACGTTACATATGTATGCGAAATACATGTTTCAATAAAATGTTGTAATGTAGCTTTTATGACAAGAAAAATAAAAATTGTGATGAAAATTGGAAGAAAGTAGTGGGAGAATAAATGAAGTTCATTTATTCTGATAAAGTTAAGTATATCAATATGTTTGTAAAAACAAAGACAAGCTTTTTACTCGGAATCTGTAGTTTCACGGGTCATTAAACTAAATGACTTTAGCATTTACGTTCACTTAGTACCTAAAACATAACATCAAATTGTTTTATTTAAACAAACTCGAGGTTTCACGGGTCATTTCACTAGTATGTAATACTAATCATGTTAAGTGGGATATATCTATAGTTTCTATTAAAATGCTATAATGATGATGTCATTATTAGACTAAGTCTTTTATTAAAAAAAAATCAATAAACAAAAGAAAAAAATTTAAGCACGATGGGTGATGTCATTAATCTAAATAATTTTAAATTAAAATTAAATGTTATTAATTAATTATTATTATTAAATCTTACTAATAATTATTTTAATATTAAAATTAAATAATTTTGAATTATTTAATTAATTATTTTGAATTGAGTACGAGAAGGTATAAAAGCCAGGCTGAAGGAAAACCAATTCTAAATGTGGATTGTTTAATATACATTTTAGGTGTTTGATGAAATGTTCAGCTGACGAGTTTCTTAGTCGGATTTTGTGATTCCACGGGTCATTAACTAAATGACTTTAGTATTTACATTTACTTAATACCTAAAACATATTATTAAACTGTTTCGTTTAAACAAACCCGTGATTTTACGGGTCATTTCACTAGTTCCATATAATTGTGTAAAAATATGTTTGTAAAGTAGATGTAATTAATTACTCTTATAATATTACTTAGACGAAAAATTGAGGTTAAGATGAGTAGGAGGTCTGGGAATCACAACAGCGTAATAACTCTGTAACCTTATAATTGATTTTTGATTTTATTTGATAAATTTCCGACATTCAAACATGGATGGAATGTGTTTTGAAGTGCCTCTTAACATGCTTTTATGCCTTTTCACTTCCTACTCAAATTTTTATTAATTAGCATATTCCACTATTCTAATTATATTTGAATTGAACAAATATCTTATCTTAAAAGTAAATCACCTAATAAAACAAAAACTCTATTAACTATATTAACAATCAAATGATTAATAACTTGAGAATTAAGGAGTATATAATTCTTATCTTCACGATTCAACTTTTGCAAATAATTTGTTAATTATTTTCAAAAATGACATTCCTGTGCCAATAGTATGCAAATATTTACATGATTAGCTCAAGATATTTTATTAGTCAAAATAAAAGTTAAAAAACCCAAATTTCTTCCATTTTGGATAAAGATTACCAGAAAATGAATGAACCAGGGTATAAAATAATATATCATAAAAAACTCCAGGATTAGAAAAAACATGATATAATCGGTAATGTAATGCAATTATAGAACATGATACAATAGGGAAATAAATATTACTGAGCATATAGATACGTGTAATGAGTTTAGTGTTCATGTGAAAGAATCTGTCCATGTTAGGATTAGGTGGGTTGAATTGGGTTGGGTTGGAGATGAGATGGGTTAGGAATTCCATTATAGTATATTATTGTATAAGTATATATATTATACATTAATTAATCAAATTATATTTGGATCTCTCGTAGTTGTCTTTTTGCCAATATACCCGTTTGTCATAAAAAAAATGTTTGTTAATGTACGACAAACATTTTGTGTACACCGCAAAGAATTTTCATCTTAGGAGTTAAATGTCACTCTTGCAACTATATTTTATGTAACGATTCTATTTTTTCGACTCAATTTTAACGTGTGTGTAGTAAGCTTCATGTCATGCATATGCACGGCCCAGATTGCAATTTAACAAGTTGGTAGCACATGTTTTGATCATACCAAAGTAACTTCATAAATACACTAGAAACATACTAAAAACAGGGGCGGCCCAATGGGGTACAAGGTGGACATATGTCCAGTGCCCAATTTTTTAAGGGGCCCAAAACAAAAAATTTCCTTATACTAATCCATGTAATTTTGGGTCTTTTTGCTTGTATTATCCTTGGGCCCAAAAAAAAAATATTATCCTTGTACGGGTCTTGGGGCCCTTTTGCTTCGCACCGTCCCGGGCACTCAAATTCTCGAGACCGGCCCTGCTAAAAAATATTAAACTAATGCTCTGTTCGTCAAATTAACATTACTAAATTATACTTGTATTAGTTGGAACCAACCAATATAACTCACTAAAAGAGTATTGTACATCATCATGCTTCGTATCTATTTGTCAATGTCAAACTTATGTGCCTTCAAGATCTTGACTTTGGAGATGAATACGTTCTGCAATGGGTCAATGGCTGAGGAGCTACAAGAAGTTAGGATGGAGTAAAATTAATACCTGTATACCTCATGACTCATGAGAATCTGCAACGACTTCCACTTCAAGTATGTTGCTTCGATAAAGAAGTAAACTGAGAGTGTGGGGGGATTGTGGTGGACTGGAATAATTATGAGAACACTTTTTTAAGAGGCTATCATCTATTAGCAAGACTAAAAGTGATCTTTTGAGTGAGGGTAGCTCTATACATATATATACCCTCAAAGACATGAAGAGAGACCTCCGTGCTATTCCTTCCTATCACACAAATTAATTTCATTACAAATCACAATCATAATAAAACAACATAAGGGGATTGAAAAAACATTTCGTAGTTTATAGAACTCCTTGAATACTACCTGTATCCGGCTCCTTAACATTTTCACCAGCTACGTGAGAAGAATAATCATTTGTTGCTTGCGATTTCGATGAAGAGATCATCTCAGATGTGCTTCTTAATTGTTCACCATAGCACATACACTGTACAACTTATCTAAAACCATTTAATTTGAAAGAAAGAATGGTCATGAACTAATCTAAATGTGAGTCAGCTTGGATATAACAACAACAACAACAACGACGACGATAACAAAATCCAATACCACATAAGCTGTGTATGGGGGAGGTGAGATGTAGACAATCCTCCCCTATTCGAGAATAAAAGCAAATCATTTCTCCACCCAGAGTGAAAACACTCTCAAAAGTAGAGAAAATCATCTCTCTCTCTATTCGACGGATAGAGAGATTGTTTCCGAGTGGACCTCCGACTAGTAAATAGTAAGTCGGATATAACAATTATTTTTATTCATGATGCCATAATTCAATAGAGGTTAAACCATCAGTCATCGTAGGAAGACCATGAGCAGCATTGGTTAAATAGCATGACTCCTAAAATACAAACAAACTAAATAGTAGGGATTTTGGTTTTGCATACACTAATCCGGTATTGAAACGACTCAACCCGTTAAACCCGACAATCTTTTTTTTTAAACATTAGTGACATTGTACTTAGGCTCTATTGAGTCTAAGGCTCTATTGAGTCGCCAGCAATCGTCGATTTATTGGCGACTTGACTGACTCTTAGAGCCTAAATTAAATTCCAGTCAGGATTTAAAACCCATGGAAACTTGATTCTACCATTTTCATGGCGTCTACTTATTTTTATTTTATTATTTTTTATTTTTTAAAAAAAACTTTTTCCTACTTAAAGGCCGGAGGTCCTCTCGGAAGCAATCTCTTTATCCGTCAAATAGAGAGAGAGATGACTTTCTCTACTTTGAGAGTGTTTCACTCTGGGTGGAGAAATGACTTGTCTTTATTCTCGGATAGGGGAAGAATTGTCTACATCTCACCTCCCCCATACACCACTCATGTGGTATTGGGTTTTGTTGTTGTTTGTTGTTGTTGTTGTTGTAGTGACATTGTACAACATTCAAATACGTTACCCAAATAATAAGCAACCACCATGATATAAAAGGTTTTGTACAACGCTTCGAATATTAAAGTTTAGTACAATTCAAAATGTAATAACGACCCATGAGTTTAATTGCCAAACAAAACACGAGCATGGTGTCTGGGGTTAAACTTCCTGTAACGACCCGACTTTTTCGACTTATATTTTTGTGCTCTATACTTTCACGAATCTGCGTATACGTGCGTACTGAGATAGTTTATGCTATAGGATCTTTATTCATGATTAATTACTCTAGTTAATATCTTACAACATGCTATTAAGTGTGTAGTCACTTAACTTGATCCTCGAATGCTTTTATGACCGTTAGTGTCACTTGACGTTTAGAACGAGCTATGTACTTTGTACACGTTAAACTTTGGTCATAATTGGAATATTATGACCACGTAATACTAATTGTTATTTTCTAATGACAATTACTTGGCTTATTGGTTGCTTAATTACGCTTAGTAATTTACTTATGCTCACTAGTTAGTCTTGTTGGACTTTCTACCTTATTGGACTTTAGCCCACCCTACTCTAGCTAATGGACCATTTAATTAGCCCAATTTTAATAAGTTTATGACTCATATAAATGTAAGACAAAAACACATTTATTAGAGGGAATATACTAGCCTTTTTGTTAACCACAATCACAAATGTTGCATGTGATCCTAACATAAGCACCACCTTTAGACCACCACTAACCAAAAAGCAAAAAAGGTGTCCCCTTTGTCCCCCCCATACCCACGGTCACCACCACCCCCACTCACTATAAATACCAAGCAAATCTCACCCATTTCACACTTAATCTCATTCACATTTTACACACACTTACTTTCTAATTCTCTCTCTAGTCTTTCTCACTCTAAAAAGTGTAAGTTTTAAATTTTCTTCTTCTTCTTCTTCTTCTTCTCTTCTCATTTTCGACATCATCATCATCTTGCAAGGATCAAGCTTTTTAGCTTCTTGATCTTGTTATATCTTGAAGATTCAAACTTTGATTTGAATCCTTCAAGAACATGAAAGATTCAAGCTTTCTAGCTTTGAATCTTCATTACTTTGTTGGATCTAGGTTTTCTAGCTTATGATCCTTTTATTTTGTTAAAAAGATCAAAACTTGTGTTTATGATCTTCATGTAACTTGAAGATCTAGCCTTTTGCTTTAAGGATCTTCAAGAACATTAAAGATCTAAGCTTTCTAGCTTAGGGTTTTATTATTTTGTTAAAGATCTTAGCTTTTTAGCTTATGGTCTCATTACTTTCACTAGATCTTAGCTTTCTAGCTTATGGTCTCATTAATCTTGTAAAGATCCAAGCTTTCTAGCTTAGGGTTTTCTTAATACTTGAGATCTAAGTTATCATTGTAGATCTCACTTACTTGGAACCTTTTTGTGATTGTTGTGATGTAACGACCCGGATTTTTTCGACTACTTGATTATACTATTTACATGATTTAATAATTCCGACTTGATAAGCAATAAATTTTAATAAGTCTTGAACCTCCGGAAAGAGTTTTACACAAGCTTTTGGTCACCCTTTTATTTCGACGATTCACGAACGTCATAACTTGATTTAATTGTTTAATTGTTTAATTATTGTGTATATATATGGATTTATATATATTTAACTTGAAAATATGATAATTAAATATCTCATTAAGTATATTAACAAAGTATTATATATGTATTTTCATACTACTAATTTAAGGAGTTTTTGAACAATATATATGTTACTATTTAAACGACGTAATTAACTTATGTTAAAATGTATTTACATATAATATATTACGAGTGTAAATACATCCTTACAGGTATTGAATACACTTTATAATATACCAATACATATAAAGGATAGCTATACTCGTATTTCCGTTAAATTTCCTCAAGAATTCTACTCGCATTCATACGGTATTTTTACCCGTATTACACACAGCTTCTAGAAGTATTTACTATTGGTATATACCAATTGAAATCTGCAATTATTTGTGTAATATGTCATCCATGACCGAATCAATTTAATATGTCATCCATGACTTAATACATTTTAACTTATACTAGATATTTTCACTAAAAACTAAATTTTCAAGCCTATAAATAAGCACTATTTCTAACTCATTTTTACACATTCATTTTCCAAATTTTACTTCCAATTTTCACACACACTTGCAAGAACTCTCTCAAGTTTTGTTCTATTATTTCTTTCCAGCAACTTTACATTCTAAACTTGAGGTAAAAACTCTACTTCAACTCTTGTTCAATTCATATGTTTATAACTATCTATATAAGAGTTTATAAACTAGAACATAGTTTAGTTAATTCTAAACTTGTTCGCAAACAAAGTTAATCCTTCTAACTACTTGACTTTTAAAAACAACTTAACACATGTTTTATATCTATATGATATACTAACTTAATGAGTTAAAACTTGAAAACACGAAGAATACCGTAAAATCGGAAATACGTCGTCGTAGTAAAACCGGGGGCTGTTTTGGGTTGGATAATTAAAAACTATCATAAACTTTGATTTAAAAGTTTTTCTTATGGAAAAATGATATTTCATATGAACATGATACTATATCCAAAAATCATGGTTAAACTCAAAATTGAAGTATGTTTTTCAAAATGGTCATCAAGATGTCGTTCTTTCGACTGAAATGACTACCTCTTACAAAAATGACTTGTAACCTGTAACTCTGACTATAAACCATCACCTTTTCAATTTAGTTTCACAAATTACAGTTCGTTATGAAACCATAGCAATTTGATTCACTCAAAACGGATTTAAAACGAAGAAATTATGGGCAAAACAATATTGGTTAGAAATGGATAATTTGATTACGGGATTAATTCATTAAAATCTATACTAACCATATCCTAGCTAACTTTTTTTGTATTATACATGTATTCTAACATGTCATGGTTACACAATACGTCGGATAAATCAAAAGACACCACATACACAATACGTGTAACTACAATAGCGGTATTGTGGGTCATGATTGAGTCTTATACAACACGTGTAGACTATGTACTACTAACTGTGGACTACTAACTGTGAACTACTAATTGTGGACTACTAATGTTGGACTGCTAACTTGACAACTTGAACAATTACACGTGATTGAAAATATAAACTTAAACAATCACACGTGATTGAAAATTTGAACTTAAACAATCACACGTGATTGAAAGTATGAACTTAAACAATCACATGTTATTGAAGATATGATATGAATAATAGTTGTATTACATTTTGATATATATATATATATATATATATATATATATATATATATATATATATATATATATATATATATATATATATATATATATATATATATATATATATATATATATATAGATATATATATTTGTTACAGGTTCGTGAATCCAAGGACGACGGCCATATTTTTAATAAGTTGAAAACTTATTATTAATGTACTTTTACTACCGTGAGTATATAGTCCCATTTTTAAACTCTAAAAATATTTTGGGATGAGAAACATGCATTTTATGTTTTACGCCATGGACACAAGTACTTAAAATATATTCTACGTTGAGTTGTACCACTTTGCATATCTTCCCTAATAGCTTGGTAACTAATATTTACATGTTGTAAGAACATGTAAGCGCGAATCCTATTGATAGATCTATCGGGTTTGACAACCCCAACCGGGCTAGTAGCTCTAGTATCGTAAACGGTTGCATAGTACTTCGTTTTTACTACACTTGGTACAGTGTAGGGAGATTTCATAATAAAAGGAATATGCTACAGTAATGGTTAAGTATGGTTACCGAAGCGCTCAATAACTTATAGAATACTTTTATACACTTGCGAGTGTACATATATTTATAACTATGAAATCTTGTGGTCTATATTTATATCGATGCTAAACCTATATATCTCACCAAGCTTTGTGTTGACTGTTTAAGCATGTTTATTCTCAGGTCCTTAAGAAAGTCTTCCGCTGTTGCATTATCTGAGCAAGCTGTGCATGGAGTCTCATTTTTTTTAAATGAAGTGTTGCATTCAATAAAACCTTTGTCATGTATTATATTCGACTGTTATGTCACGTGTGTAGTATTTGGAAACCGAAGTATTATGGGGATTATTTCTTAAATAATCGCCCACTTGTTTAAAACATGCATTATGTATAATAATGGTGTGTTTTTAATGAAACGAATGCAATATTTTTTAAAACATATTATATAGAGGTCAAATACCTCGCTATGGGACCAATGAATAACCTATTGCGTTTATAGTAAAATGGACGGGTCGTTTCAGTTGGTATTAGAGCAGAGGTCTTAGCGAACCAGAAATTGCATTAGTGTGTCTGACCGGTATTTGTTAGGATGCATTAGTGAGTCTGGACTTCGACCGTGTCTGCATGTCAAAAGTTTTGCTTATCATTTCTTGTCGGAAATTATCTGTTTATCATCTTAAGTCTAGACGCGTCTTACTGCATTTATTGCATAGATAGTGTATAGACAAATTTTATATCTTAAGCATATCTATTACAGTAAACTCTGTCTAACATCTTCCGTAAAATCCTTTGTAACTTATGGGATTCTGGTATTATAAATACATATGTAAATTATGTATTGAGGAATACCAAACTAGTCCTATAATTTATTTCATTTCAAAAATATTTTCCCTACTCTGTACGAGATGAATCCTTCAACTGGTACAAGTTCATCGGATTCCAACAGCTATTCCGATATGGATATTCACTTGAGCTCCGAAAGCAGTGTAACCGAAATGGATCAACCGATTAGCCATCATCTATTCTGGATGGATTAGGGATGGGTTCGTAGATGACTCAGTCAATGGAGACGAGAAGAAGGCGGTCCTTTCCACCCACCAAATTTCCCTCTCGGCGAAGAACCTGAAGCATTTACCCGCGAACCAGTCCGAAACACCATTTTCACCCTCATTTCCAAAGTATCTCGCCACGATTATATATTATCTAAACTTCTAGATCTTATTCATCCGCTGGTTCTAACCGCCAATCATTCCGGTGTACTAGAATAAGTCAACGAGCTTCGCGCTATGGCTTTGGAGAATATGATGCAGAACTTACAAGCATCACAAGCTCCACAAGCACCAACTGAACCACCCGTATCCACACCAATAGTACCATTACCACCACCAACAACATCCGCATCGCAAGCCCCAACATCACAATCTGTCCCACGAGCATCAACGTCATACGCCCTGTAGATACCAAGGAATACCAACAACATCAAACGATGAAGTATTGATTCATAACTTCATCGGAGAAATATTCTACATTGATTATGTAATCTCTAAAGTTTTAGAGATTATTTATTCTAATCATAACTGTAAATCAAGATGAGTGGATGGATAGAGATGATAGAGGGGAGAATAGAAACCCTGACAGGAATGGTGCGTGCGTTACAATATAGACTTGTTATACAAGCAGCACCAGCAGTACCGACAGCATCACTAGTACCAGCAGCACCTACAACATCACAAGCTCCGCCAGTTCCATAATCACTGACATCATCACAAATCAACAACGAGCATATTGTATCAACGAGTTATGAAGTATTAACTCATTCCCTCTGAAAAATTTATATTTATATTTATATTTATATTATATATATATATATATATATATATATATATATATATATATATATATATATATATATATATATATATATATATATATATATATATATATATATATATATATATATATATGAGTTTTTAAACCACAATATATCTTTTCGTACTAAGCTATTACGTGTGAATGTTAAAGGGTAGATACTACTCGGTTAATTCATATTACTAATATGCTATGATGTACATCCTTCGTTAATGACTTAACAATCATTAATTATAATCTCTGCTTCAACTTAATAGATTCCATTTCATAATAAACCAAGTGTATTATTCGAGTACGTGTTAGATTTCACACTTTCATTTTCGATGTACTCGAAACTTTCTAGAAAACGTCATTCGTGTCTTGCGAAGTTCACAAGAATTCTACGAACACCAACATCAATCACCGAGGAAATATCAATAAAAATGAATAATAAAGTATTGATTCATAATTTCATTTACGTTGAAGAAATACTCCGCAAAAATTATGTAATCTCTAAAGTTTTAGGGGTTATTCATTCTAGCTCCAGCAAAAATCAAATGAGTTTAATAGTATATTAACTCATTAAATCTATATTACATCTGCAGAAAATATAAAAACATATATTTTCATAAAGACTGTAATAAAAATTCTCTTGTACAAAATATTACTTGTGAAACTTTAACGGGTAGGTAATACCCGAGAATTATACAAATTCACAATTAATATGTTATACTGTACATTCTTCAATTCTGATTCAATAATCGTTAACCATACTCACTACCTTCACAACAATATACATTCTTTCATAGAAACCAGAACAACCATTTTCATTCAAATTCAATTACATAATCTGGTTTTGACAGATCAGAATCCAAGTCAAGATTAAACAGATGACATCACTCTTAGATTCCTACATCCTTCAAAATCATACTTTAAATTCAAACTATACTAGAACATCACTTTTATTTACAAAACTCATAAAGATATTCGTATCATTCAAGATTCATGATGAATTCATTATACGGATATTGACGATGACAACCTGCGTCTAAACCCTTCAAATTTCTTGAAAACACCTCAACTAAGGAACAATCGAGAGAATGAACCAATCACACGATACATACGAAGAATATATGCATATAGATATGCATCCGGAGGACACTTGGAACCTAAGCAAAGGTTCAACACATATCCGTGTGAGATCCTTTAGCATTATTATTACCCAAAATAACTTTACAGTCCCTTTTCAAAATAGCGAATTTTGTCACAGCTCCAACAAGACAACTTCGAATTTTCATCTGGAGTAGCCTTATTATAACCTTGATATATACGTTGTCTTTTCACCATCGTTACCGGGGAACCTTTTATATTCCACCGCATTAGTAGTAAGCTTGCCAGCAACTTTATTGCTCTTTGAATTAAATCTCTCTGAAAGATCACTATAAAACCTTGTCATGTACCCATCTACATCTTGTAACAATAATTGCCATACCAAACCCCAGGAAGCATCAATAATTATTCTTGAATCTCACATCATTTCTGCATATACATATAACGTTATCTCCTGGAATTATAATTCTAAAATCCAGAATAGCACTTCAGCCTACGAATCAATACTATGAAGTTTTGAAAAAGCTGAATGAAGCAGCAGAAACTGTAAACAACCATAACAGTTAAAAGTTTATGATAAAGAATATTGTGTTAGCAAAGTACAGAAAAAGAGAAGGTTTGGAACTGAAAAACGGATTGAGCAAACCCTGAAGGAGGCTGTGGAAAAATCACAAGGACTAAATCTGCCTTCAAAGAATCTAAATGATTCATTGTCTACTGAAGTCTTTAGCGAATACCTTGCTCCTTACTCTAAACCCTTGTGGACAATATTCTTCATCATCCTCCGATCTTAGATATTCTAAGATATCATCATATCTTTCATTATAAATATCCTCGATATTTCTAAAGATATTTTCATAACCATTCTTATCTGAAATCATTTATCTCCTCGCATTATATGTATCACATCATAAAGGAAACTATTTTAGTTTCTAAACATCTGAAACCTCTGAGTGTAAAGTATGAATGTTTTTGAAGTAATGTTGAGAACTGAAGCATGAGCTAGTATAATATAATGACACTTGATCAACGTGATTATATTACCGTAAGTCATGCTGAGTTTCTAATAGAACGTGATGATTCACAGATCATAATGTCATCATGTGCCATGATTACATGACTCTTACATTCTATCTAATATATAAACATATCAAGAATATAATTTCTTGATAGTTTTATCTTTTCTCTTGAATTCTGGTAAGTTAACCAATCAAGATCGTACTATTACAATTTCTCTCTTATAACATTAGTCATGTTCATTCGAAACTCCATACCTACGAATTCTGGACCATTACTCGCTTTACTTAAAATCGAGAAGAGAAAACAAAAGCATGAAGCTTCGAAATAGGATTAGGAGTATAAATCACAGCAAATGTGTGACGATCGGTCCAAATCCATATGGACGAACACGTCATTCATTGATTTCATTGCGAGGTATTTGACCTCTATGATACGTTTTGTAAACATTGCATTCTTTTGAAAAGGCACACCATAAATGAATATTTAAATCAAAGGTTTTCGACATCTAATGATTTCTACATATAGACAATCACCATAAATAATAGTTTACAACAATACTTCCATTGACCATGCAGTCAAAATAAGATACATGGTGATGATTTGGTGAATGCAACGTTTCCTTGAAAAATATGTCATGCAAGACTCCATGCACATAGCTTGTCTAACATCTAAGCAAATAGCGGAAGACTTCTAGGAAACCTGAGAATAAACATGCTAACAAGTGTCAACACAAAGGTTGGTGAGTTCATAGTTTTAGTGTTTCGTATAATCTGTATATAAAAGTGGATCACAAGATTTTAGTTGTTTCATCCAGAAATGTTTATCAAAATATTCTACGAAATTGAGCACCCTGGTAACTAAACTTTAACGTATATATAATTTGTACCCTTTGTATAATCATCTTAATAATACACGCAAACCAACGTGTACGCTTCTCAAATAGCATACGTCCGTTAAAAGGCTAGTGCTCTAGCTCGGACGGGCATATCAAGCCCTATGGATCCATATACTACTACTCGCGCCCACCAGTTCTTATAACTGGCAGTTACTAGTTACCAAAGCTAAGGGATTTTCGGTTCAAACTCAGTGTAGAATTTAGTATGTACTTGTATCCATTGCGTTTAAAATAAAATGCATGTATTCTCAGCCCAAAAATATATATTGCAAAAGCAATTAAAAAGGGATCAATGAAACTCACGCATATAAATCTAGTATTTTTAGTATTTATAAACAGTCGCATGTATTCTCAGCCCAAAAATATATTGAGTAAAAGGGATCATATGAAACTCACGCATATAAATATTGTATATCGGTTAATAAAGCATTTGCATGTATTCTCAGCCCAAAAATGTAGAGAGTAAAAGGGATCATATGAAACTCACGCATATAAATATTGTATATCGGTTAATAAAGCATTTGCATGTATTCTCAGCCCAAAAATGTAGAGAGTAAAAGGGATCATATGAAACTCACGCATATAAATATTGTATATCGGTTAATAAAGCATTTGCATGTATTCTCAGCCCAAAAATGTAGAGAGTAAAAGGGATCATATGAAACTCACAGTTTAATATTGATATACAATATTGCAGGAAAGCACGTAGACGCATCGGAGATGATAAACACGAGGTTTGATTCACAAAAATACCCCCGAACATTACCCATAATTTCCTTGGCAATAACCCATATTTTCCTTAGCTCTAGCTCGCTCGGAAACTCGTTTTGAAAATTACTTGGACATCACTCCGTCGTAATATTTTTTTGTACATTATTATTTTTGTATCGCAAAAATAATAACACTAATAATAATAAAAAAAAAATAATAAGATTAATAATAATCTTATTAATAATAATAATAATAATAATAATAATAATAATAATAAATAATAAATAATAAATAATATTACGGAGTATATATATATTTGTGTATGTGTGTGATTTAAATCGAGCGAAAACACTGAAATTTATAGATGTGGCCTGAAATCTGGAGTCATGCGACTCGCATGGAAATGGCCTTCTGGCCATGCGACTCGCATGAGGACCAGGGACAGCTCACATTGTTTTGGCTCCTAGCTTGTCGACATAATATAAAATAAATATAAATATAATATATATAATTTAAATTAATTAATTATATATTATATTAAATTCACGTGCATAGTTGACTTGTAATTTTTGTTCCGATAAGTCGTACGTTGTCACTCGACTTATGTCCCGGTTCCGGTTTTTCGAACGCCCTTTCGTACGCTGAGAAAACTTGTACTTTACGTTTCGTGAATCGTACCTTTGTCAAAATATAGTCTTAAATCATCCATAAAATATACCACTGTAGCAAAGTTACTGTAGCAAAGTCAATTTTTACTGTAGCAATTCACTGTAGCATAGATCTACCGGGTTTGACAACCCCAACCGGGCTAGTCGCTCTAGTATCGTAAACGGTTGCATAGTACTTCTTTTTTACTACACTTGGTACAGTGTAGGGAGATTTCATAATAAAGGGAATATGCTACATTAATGGTTAAGTATGGTTACCGAAGCGCTCAACAACTTATAGAATACTTTTATACACTTGCGAGTGTACATATATTTATAACTATGAAATCTTGTGGTCTACATTTATATCGATGCTAAACCTATATATCTCACCAACCTTTGTGTTGACTGTTTAAGCATGTTTATTCTCAGGTCCTTAAGAAAGTCTTCCGCTGTTGCATTATCTGAGCAAGCTGTGCATGGAGTCTTATTTTTTTTAAATGAAGTGTTGTATTCAATAAAACCTTTGTCATGTATTATATTCGACTGTTATGTCACGTGTGTAGTATTTGGAAACCGATGTATTATGGGGATTATTTCTTAAATAATCGCCCACTTGTTTAAAACATGCATTATGTATAATAATGGTGTGCTTTTTATGAAACGAATGCAATATTTTCTAAAACGTATCATATAGAGGTCAAATACCTCGCTATGGGACCAATGAATAACGTACTGCGTTTAAAGTAAAATGGATGGTTCGTTTCATGTGATGATAAAGATCAACTCTTCATCATCTCATATGATGAAGATGCATAAACTTGTGTCAAAAGGACAAAGGTTGAAGCTTTATTGTGTTTATGCAATAAAGAGGCAACCATGATGTTCAAAACTTGTAAAATGTTAGCTTTTACTCTTAGTTGTGTGTTTATAGTTGAAACTTAGTCAAAGTGATGCTAAAATATCAAAGAGTTGTACACTTGAAGCTTACACGCATCAAGGATGAGAACCGTAATGAGCATCAAGCACCAAGAAACCTACCGGAGCACTTGTTTGCTATTTTTCAGGGTTTGATCAGACTCCTAGGACTTCTGAAAAATTGATTTTCAGATAGTTCAGCTCGAGTAGATGAATTTTCGTTTAGGACTCTCGCGCTTGAACCGTCACCACGGTCAAACGACATCGAGTTAGGATCTGAAAATTGGACAGCGGTTAGAGGACTCACATACGGAGCCTTGGCCACTGACCACACGTCTTTTTGATTTGTATAAAGGTCGTAACAACTGTCCGAAGTCAGCCTATTGTTTCGATCTCTATTCTTGTTGAAAACTTACTTTAGCTTTTACGAATGATGATGATGATGATGATGATGATACTTAAGACTTAATTTATTTACTTTTAAACTTTTGGGGACAATTCACTGACCTAGTAACCTTTGACTTAGGTTGAGGACCTTTTGGATCGACCAACTTACTTGTTTGGACCGACTTACTACTTGCTTACACTGTCGTATCGATTTTACCGCACATTCACTGTGAGTTATAGCTTCCCTTTTTTACTTTACTATTTTTGGGACTGATAATACATGCACTTTTTATGTTTTACATACTAGAAACGAGTACTTAAACTTTATATATGTGTGAATGATATAACGACACAGAGATTCCCCTTAGCACGGTAACGTTTAATCATTGGTTTTTGAACTGGTGAACGCGAATATTAGATATGAATCCATAGGGTTTGACATCCACACTCGGGCTAGTTGCGCTAGCATTTAACAGGTGTTTGATACTTCGGGAACATACGCACTCGCCAAGTGTACTCTTAGGGGGTATTATTATTACGTTACGTTTTGTTAAGTCTCGAACCAAAACTCAATTTAACATAACTCATGAACCGAAAACATTCAAAACGCATGCCATACATCTTTGGAAAGGTAATTTAACGAGGAACACAACTAAACACTTTTCATCAAGCAAAAAAAATCATTTACAATAACCAAATTCTCATCAAGTGATCATTAAAGGTTCATTATCCAAGTTTCAAGTTCATAAAATGCATAAGATGATTCGGGAAACCAATTTACACATACGATATGCCGTTTCAAAGGTAATTAAACATACAATACAACTAAACACTTACTAACAATGTTTCATGGCATTTAAAGCATTAAAAGTTCATTTTAAAAGCTATCAAACCCTAACTAAGAATCACAAAATGAATAATCATGTTAGTGATGTTTTCTGATATCGGCCAAAAAGTCACGTTTTTACCCCCGATATTGAGCCCTAAAACCATAAAGTTCCAAACTTTATCACCAAAATAATCACTTTGTTGGTTAATTTGGTAGATTTAGTCATTACAAAGGCTATGTTTCAAGAATCACTAAAAACGGATGAGAAACGAGGAAAAACGAGCAAAACCGGCTAAGACGATTAACTCGCGTTTAAATAACTTATTTTATAATTTTTGTAAAAGTTTAATTACTTAAAATCATGTTGTAGGATATTCAATTACGAACGCGTGGGCGCAAGAATCGTCAAAAACGGAGCTAAAACGAAGATTCTAGAGCGAAAACGGTGAAAGACAAGAAATCAAGTTACGATCCAGTGAATCAAGGCTGACCAGCACCAAATACGGCCTGCCAGTGCACCCTGCCATACGGCCTGCCAGTATGCATACGGCCTGCCAGTGCACCTTGCCAAACGGCCTGTCAGGCGTTTTTCAGGAAAAACGGCCTGCCAGGCGTTTTTTGGCCAAAAATTACAATTTTGCCCTCAAGCTTTGCTTATAAAAGGAGGGTTTCATTTCTCATTTCAACACACCAAAAACACACCAATTCCTCACTTCTCTCTCTAAATATCTCTCTATAGTCCCTCTCTAGTGATCTATAGGAGATTAGTTCTCTCTCTACTTTCTCTCTCTAGTTTCTAGAGAGAGAAAAGTACAGAGATTAGGAAATGTAATTATCTCTCTATTGTCGCTCTCTAGTGATCAATAGGAGATTAGTATGTAGTTAGTAGTAGAAGCTTTCAAGCATTGTAACGCTAAGGATGTTATGAAGTAATACAAGTGTTATTCTGCCGACATTATCCGGTACTATCTATCCTTTTCTTTTATTAATCCATCATAATGTTCTTGTTTGATGTTTGTGATTTATAAATGATTGAAATGCTTGTTGCCATAATGTGTGAGTAATTGCTTAATTGTTTGCCATGATTTAATAATGTTAGTTAGGGATGATTATCGTTTCATACTCGCTTTCTGTCTATGATATTAAACCTCGTTATTATCGTCCTTCCACCAATAAACGTGATTAAAACCTGTTATAAAGTCGACATTATAAAGGTAATTAGTTATCTGTGTTTATACATTGGTCAAGGTATGAACCCATCGGAAATACTATAAAGTACATGGGGAATTACCATAGGGCCAGATCAAGACATTGGTCAAGAGTATAAGACTCGAGGAAATACTGTTACAACAGTAGAGTACAGTGTTGATGTACTATATGACCACTTGGGCATGGTCAAAGTTAGAAGCTATGGAACCACTATAAGTCTAGTACATGGTGGATAACTAAGGGATTTATTGGTTAGATTTAAGTAAGGGCTGGTTTAAGTCATAAATGGGAGTTTAACGCACTACAATACAAACTAAGCTTATAAATCTTAAGGATGACTGAGAACTATCGGATGTTCTAATTTGTCTACAAACCCTTAGATTTTACCAAACCATTGACAGAAAGGGATTCGAAACACAATCATAACCACTCACTTGGGTGATACACTAAGGTGTTAAGAAAGATTGGATATTCTATATGTATATGGCTATGCTACTTTATTCGTGCGCTCAAGGTATGCACTGCTTCCAAGATGGGCCGCTTATATCCTTAAACTGGATAAAGCGTCGGGAGTTGAGCATAGTCCATCCGATCAGAATCTTCAAAGCTTAGTTCCTCGTGACATGCTAACCGGGAAACCGCTTAGTAGGGAATCTAGTGTTCACACCAAGGTATATCTGTCCAAGGAGTGTCTCATAATCATCCCGACACTACGTTATCTTAAATCATGGTGAACCACGTCTTCTCTGTCTTTAGTTGTTGCATGCTAGCTAGCTTATTTTAATTATATTGCTTTGCTTTAATATTTTAATTACAATTATATAAACAAATCAACCCAACTATTGCCTTTACACAATTTGATATTCCGAATAAAGTGGTGTCTAGAATAAACCGGTTGGACTTGGTTATTGGATTTTCCGAACAGTGGCCAATTTATTGGGACCAAAAGGATCCTGCCTCTCCACACAAGGTGTACCTGGCCACTAGTCTTGGATACTGAATTGTGTACAAACCCATCTTAATCACTAAATTATCTAGATAAGCTCCGTTTCAAATTCGACCGCTCAAGGAACGACCCTAGGTCATATTTGCCCTTGCTAACCCATAGGAAGGAATAATATATTTAGGCCCAGCATATATAAATTAAACATTCAACTTCTTCTCTTGGTATCCTGAATTGACGTTTTGCGACCTAACGACACTGCATAAATAAACCTTCCGATTTGGGCATATCACGGGGTAGTTAAGTTTTTTTGGCGCCGCTGCCGGGGAGCGGTTGTACGATTTGGAGCCTGTTTAGATTAGTTAATTTCTAAGAGATCCTTTTGACCGAGGCTAGCTTTGTCAGAAGTTACTAGTTTACCGTAGTTAGGTTAGATAATATTAGCTTAATTTAGATTAATTGAAAAGTTTAAAATGGACTTCCTTATTAGTGAACCTTTAGGATGGTTTAACCTACTTAGACCGCTAAGAATTTTTCCGACACATCCTTTCTTCTATCCGATATCATACATTGTACCCATCCGACGAGATCCACACTTACCTGCCGATAGTTTGACGATGGCCGCACGCATCACTCTCGCTGACATCACCAAACCCTCGTTAGAAGGACGAGGAGGACCGATACTCTATCCAGAGGTTAATGGAGCGTCTTTTGTGCTTAAGCATAGCATCATACAACTCATTCAGAATCACTGTCTATTCGATGGCTTACCAATTGATGATCCCAACTCTCACTTAGATAGATTCCTCTCTTTATCCAACTCATATAAGCAAAACGGGGTTGAACAAGATGTAGTTCGTCTGTATCTGTTCCCCTATTCCTTAACTCTTCATGGAAAAGCCTGGTTTGAGGGGTTAGAACCCAATTCTATCACCTCATGGGAGGAAATGGCAACAACTTTGTTAATCAAGTACTTTCCCCCATCAAAACAAATCAGACTTAGGAATGACATCGTAAACTTTCAACAAGAATACGATGAATCACTCTACACCGCATGGGAAAGATTCAAACACTTGCTTCGAAGATGCCCGAATCATCGTCTTGAGAGCTCTGATCAGATTTTGACCTTTTACAAAGGTCTGAATCAGAACAACAAGTCTACTCTTGATGCTGTTTCTCAGGGTAACTTCATGAACTTCACTACTGACGAGGCCTGGAGATTGATCGAGGAGATGACTATGCACTATCACAATTGGAACACGGAATAGTACATTTCATCAGCAACACCGCTTTCCGCCTCCGATCCTATCAAAACCATAAAATATCTCTCAGAACAAATAGAAAACCTCACCAAAGAAGTTGGAGAGCTAAAGAAACTCCTGCAACATGTGTCTCAAGTGCAATTATGCCAGAATTGTACTGACCCACATCTGGCCAAGGTATACGAGGCAGAATATGAGGACTCTGTTGTCTACACTGATAAGATCCTAGCTCATCCACACAACCCACCCACTAAACCCATTACCCCACCAGAGATAAGTCCAGACGATGTCCTACTGCGAATCATCAACATGATCACAGCAAGACAAGACGCAACTGACTTAGACATGACTAATCACCTGAGTAGTCTTGAAAACCAAATAAGCCAGCTAAATCAACGTCTCGATTCTCTTGGTTGTCCTAAAAATGACTCAAAGGTGGCACATAGCCAACCTTCAGTTTCTTCGAAGGAGAAGAAACTAGCTAATACCCGTTCGGTAGTAGTCATTGAGTCATCACCCAAACCCAATGGGAAAGCACCCATTCCATTCCCGGGCCATCTCAAGCAAAGACATAACACGATGAAATCTTTCAAGCTTGACGGTAAATTTTTGGACACTGTGTCTAAAAATCCTCATAGTAAGAAGTATTTTAGGAAACTCCTATCAACCAAGGATAAGGTTCCCGAAGTACCCAATGTCCCGCTGAACGTGGATTGTTCAGCTATTCTCTTAAATACTCTTCCTAAAAAACTAGGGGATACCAGACGATTTACCCTTCCTTGTTCTATCTACCAATCTGGTACTATCTATTCTCTCGCTGACCTTGGTGCCAGCATCAATCTCATGCCCTACTCACTGTTCCAGGGACTCGAAATTGGAAACCTTAACCCTACCAAAATGAGCATCCAGCTAGTTGACCAATCTACTAGATATCCTAAGGGAATAGCTGAGAACGTCATGGTTAAGGTTGACAAATTCCTTTTTCCGACCGACTTTGTGGTTATGGACTATAAAGAAGACATGAAAACCCCTATCATCTTAGGAAGGCCTTTCATGAATACAGCCAAAGTGATCGTTGACGTTTATTCACGGACTATCACCTTGAGAGCCCGTGGAGAAGAGGTCATTTTCACGATCGACGAGTCTGTATGTCCTTCTGATGGGAACGCCGAAGTAAATACCATCTCCACTAGGAAAGTCACATTCTATTCTGAGTATGAAGAGAAGGAGATAGAAGTAGAAGACAAGAAGAATAACCACTCCACACCTACCCAATCTTCACTCCCACCTTATTTTGATCTTGTAACGACTGGAAAGGACTTCGTTCTAGAAGAACTCTCTGAACCAATTATACTTGAAACTCCCAACACTAGTGATGAGGAGGCCGATGAAGAAATTGAAATGGAGAGCCCAGAGAAGAAGAAAGAGATGGAGGATTCTAGCACCGAATTAGTTGTTAATGTTGCTACCATACTGGAGACATCAATGGACATCGTCCCACCTCCATCCTTAGAGTACAACATTACCACCAACCTGAAGTCACAAAGAAGAAAGACGGGTTTTGCGTCAGGGCTACCCTATAAACCATCACTCAAATACATAATGACATACACATCATGGAGTGATGAGGACCCATTTGACCAACCCGCGCAAATCAAGGAGGTAAAAGAAACTGATAGCTTTGTTACACCTCATGTTAAACAAAGCAGTCACTTCAAACCACCTTCTCCTCTCATTGGACATACCTTATTCTATGTCCGCTTCAATCTCATCGGTATGTTCCAATATTACCTCTTGTGTCTACTGATGGATGCAAGGGAGCCGCTTAGATTTCCTGAGAAATAAGGCTAGACTCAGGCTCGTAACTCGAACAAAAACAAGCGCTTCTCGGGAGGCAACCCGTGTGTTTATTTTTTCTATAGCTTTTGTAGTAGTTAAATTAGGATAATTAGGTTAATTGAATAAATGAGAAAGTGAAACTTAAAATGAGATTTTTAAAGTTTCTTACTTGTCATGAACTTAATTGCAATATTTACATTATTTCAAAGTCTTAAAATTAAAGGCAGTCAACACTTTAAGTGTGGGATTAAGCTTTTTAGTCATACACTGATTTGTTAAATTTTCAAAAACCTAATTTTGAAACCCTCAAGTTTTCAAATAACTTTTTCATCAAAACGCAAATCAGTGAGTCTATGGCCTAAAGCTTAATCACCTGTCTAGGATTAATGTTTTCTATCTTTACAAGTAATAGACAGTTATTGATGCCTATGGTGGAGACTCTTTGAATAATGATGAAACGACAAGGAAACCCGTTGATTATTTCATTGCAAGTTATTGGTGAATGTTGTATGGAGATGAGAAAGCCCTAATGAGCTCGAGTACACTTCAAGAAGACCGATTCGAATCCAGCAGTAGATGGTTCCGACTCAGTCTACCTTCAGATCCTCAGCTCACACCTAAGGGGAGTAATTCGTTTCTTTCTCTTCGTTTATTTAGTTTGCTTCGTTATATCCTTAAACTATACCCTATCCTAAGCTTATCACTAAGTGTGGGATTCCAACCCAATATTGAGCTTAGATACATTTTTCGACATGTTCAAACTCTAAGTGTGGGATTTTAGTCCCTAAAATCTAAGAATGAACATTAGGGACAATGTTCCTCTAAGTATGGGATAGCGGTGTAGTACACCGTAATTAGTTAGGGGATGCTCGGAAAATGTTCTTAACTTAAAATTTTTACTAAGCTTTTCGAGTATACCTACTATTTAGATTCTTTATCCTCAACGTAAATTTTTCAAAATTTTTGACTAAATGATACTTTCTGAAAAAGTACTTTCAAAAATCAAGTGTGTTTGTTCAAAAATTAAGACAAATGAGGACATAAATCTTCTTAAGGATGGACCGATTCTCTAAAAGAGCATTACATGACTAGGCATTATCAACCCAATATAATTGTTGTGAGGTACCCCAAAAATGGCCCAATAAGCATTCATTTTTAATGCTTCACTATCTTTTCCGTTGAGAGTGCCGATGTTAGCAATTAGAGTTAGAACTTGACCTTGACATACATTTCGAGGCCAATGGTTAGTAAGCACCATACGTGGTGTAGGTGCGATACTCCTTCTGAAATCATTCTGAATAGAGAAGACAAAAACCATCCGTTTCCGTTTCCACTCCACGCATTTAAACCGACCAACTCCCACTAAAACAGTTGATGAATCAGAAAATAATCACCCCCAAATTCACTATCAAATACGTTACCCTTTCCACCCTCTTTCCTTTCTCATTTCCAAAATTTAGAAATTCAAAGAGATAGATCGACCAAGTTTACTTCAAACACTTGTCGAAAAATTCTGAAATTCCAGACTGTTTTTGATAGGTCATAAAAGACCTATTTCTGGTTAAATACCTTTCTATCTGGGAACAAGAAAAAAATAGACAAAGTTATGAAGATGGGATAAAAAAAAAAAATTGTTGAGCAAAGTCTCTAAAATAAAGAAGAGAAAATTCTTTAAATAAAAGCATAAATCCCCAAGAAAATGAAGATTGTGACCCAGGAGGATTGCAGAAAAAAAGCAAAGTCTTCGCTGAAAATCAGCACCCTCTAAAGGAACTCTTCAACAAAAATAGAGTATCATCTTTTCCAGAAAAAGTATATCCTCATGAAACCGAAATCTATCGAATCTCTCTAAATTTCAATGGTTCGAAAATCACGTTTTTCGCCATATCAAAACCTTCACTTTTCTCCGTAAACCAACCTTTAAACCCGCTCTTCCTCTTGAAAGAATGATTAGGGAGAAGATCAGTGCCGTCCTTATCTAACCGGTGGAGATTTGATTCTTGGTCAAGCCTATGACAATACTTGCAACATAACTGGCGATGAGAGAATTCGTTTCATAGATTGATAGGGAACCCCAAACACTTGAGTGATTTGAGTGACCCGTGTAAGGAAGCCAATGTCATGTAACCTCCTCTCATGCTTGCAGAGATAGTTTCTACCCCTTTTAGAAGACGATTTGTCTGATCTTGCTCTTATAATAAATAACAAGCCACTTGAATAATAGAACGGAAACCTCAGAAGCATCCTTGAACTCAAAATAAAATAAAGGTTTGCTTGAGGACAAGCAAAGTCTAAGTGTGGGATATTTGATATCGGCCAAAAAGTTACGTTTTTACCCCCGATATTGAGCCCTAAAACCATAAAGTTCCAAACTTTATCGCCAAAATAATCACTTTTTTGGTTAATTTGGTAGATTTAGTCATTACAAAGGCTATGTTTCAAGAATCACTAAAAACGGATGAGAAACGAGGAAAAACGAGCAAAAACGGCTAAGACGATTAACTAGCGTTTAAATAACTTATTTTATAATTTTTGAAAAAGTTTAATTACTTAACCTCATGTTGTAGGATATTCAATTACGAACCGTGGGCGCAAGAATCGTCAAAAACGGAGCTAAAACGAAGATTCTAGAGCGAAAACGGTGAAAGACAAGAAATCAAGTTACGATCCAGTGAATCAAGGCTGACCAGCACCAAATACGGCCTGCCAGTGCACCCTGCCATATGGCCTGCCAGTATGCATACGGCCTGCCAAATACGGCCTGCCAGTGCACCTTGCCAAACGGCCTGCCAGGCGTTTTTCAGAAAAAACGGCCTGCCAGTGCACCTTGCCGTACGGTCTGCTAGGCGTTTTTTGGCCAAAAATTACAATTTTGCCCTCAAGCTTTGCTTATAAAAGGAGGGTTTCATTTCTCATTTCAACACACCAAAAACACACCAATTCCTCACTTCTCTCTCTAAATATCTCTCTATAGTTGCTCTCTAGTGATCTATAGGAGATTAGTTCTCTCTATACTTTCTCTCTCTAGTTTCTAGAGAGAGAAAAGTACAGAGATTAGGAAATGTAATTATCTCTCTATTGTCGCTCTCTAGTGATCAATAGGAGATTAGTATGTAGTTAGTAGTAGAAGCTTTCAAGCATTGTAACGCTAAGGATATTATGAAGTAATACAAGTGTTATTCTGCCGACATTATTCGGTACTATCTATCCTTTTCTTTTATTAATCCATCATAATGTTCTTGTTTGATGTTTGTGATTTATTAATGATTGAAATGCTTGTTGCGATAATATGTGAGTAATTGTTTGATTGTTTGCCATGATTTAATAATGTTAGTTAGGGATGATTATCGTTTCATACTCGCTTTCTGTCTATGATATTAAACCTCGTTATTATCGTTCTTCCACCAATAAACGTGATTAAAACCTGTTATAAAGTCGACATTATAAAGGTAATTAGTTATCAGTGTTTATACATTGGTCAAGGTATGAACCCATCGGAAATACTGTAAAGTACATGGGGAATTACCATAGGGCCAGATCAAGACATTGGTCAAGAGTATAAGACTCGAGGAAATACTGTTACAACAGTAGAGTATAGTGTTGATGTACTATATGACCACTTGGGCATGGTCAAAGTTAGAAGCTATGGAACCACTATAAGTCTAGTACATGGTGGATAACTAAGGGATTTATTGGGTAGATTTAAGTAAGGGCTGGTTTAAGTCATAAATGGGAGTTTAACACACTACAATACAAACTAAGCTTATAAATCTTAAGGATGACTGAGAACTATCGGATGTTCTAATTTGTCTACAAACCCTTAGATTTTACCAAACCATTGACAGAAAGGGATTCAAAACACAATCATAACCACTCACTTGGGTGATACACTAAGGTGTTAAGAAAGATTGGATATTCTATATGTATATGGCTATGCTACTTTATTCGTGCGCTCAAGGTATGCACTGCATCCAAGATGGGCCGCTTATATCCTTAAACTGGATAAAGCGTTGGGAGTTGAGCATAGTCCATCCGATCAGAATCTTCAAAGCCTAGTTCCTCGTGACATGCTAACCGGGAAACCGCTTAGTAGGGAATCTAGTATTTACACCAAGGTATATCTGTCCAAGGAGTGTCTCATAATCATCCCGACACTACGTTATCTTAAATCATGGTGAACCACGTCTTCTCTGTCTTTAGTTGTTGCATGGTAGCTAGCTTATTTTAATTATATTGCTTTGCTTTAATATTTTAATTACAATTATATAAACAAATCAACCCAACTATTTCCTTTACACAATTTGATATTCCGGATAAATGGTGTCTAGAATAAACCAGTTGGACTTGGTTATTGAATTTTCCAAACAGTCGCCAATTTATTGGGACCAAAAGGATCCTGCCTCTCCACACAAGGTGTACCTGGCCACTAGTCTTGGATACTGAATTGTGTACAAACCCATCTTAATCACTAAATTATCTAGATAAGCTCCGTTTCAAATTCGACCGCTCAAGGAATGACCTTAGGTCATATTTGCCCTTGCTAACCCATAGGAAGGAATAATAGATTTAGGCCCAGCATATATAAATTAAACATTCAACTTCTTCTCTTGGTATCCTGAATTGACGTTTTGCGACCTAACGACACCGCATAAATAAACCGTCCGATTTGGGCATATCATTTTCCAAGTCAACCTACATATCAAATTGAAGCTAATGATGCTAGTAACACATTTAATACATGATCTTTAACATTTAAACAACATCTAATCAACCAAAATCAAAGATTAAGCACACCCATTTCAAGTTCATGCTAGTTTATGCAAAACAACAAGATCGAGCAAATAAATCACGTATTCATGCTAGACTCGAGCCATAGACACTAACTAACACCATTTCAAGTCTAATAAACGAATTTGAGAAATCTAGAGTTTTTAGAAATCTTACCCCAAGTATGAAATTGGTATCAAATTGAAGAGGATGAAGAGAGGATCACGAAAGTACAATTTGTTTTGATGTTTGCTTGCTTGAATTGAAATAGATGATGAATCTTTGAAGATGATAAAAGTGTGTTCTTGGTGATTAGAGAGAAAAAGAGGGAAGGAGGAGAAGAGGTGAATGAGTGGATGAGATGGTGGGTTGACTAGTTGATCTAGTCAACTAGTTTGCCCACTTGGCAACTTCGGTCCCTCAAGTTTAAAAGCGGGTACGTGAATTAACCAAACGAATAAATTTAAATATGCGAGAATAAACGGGAGATGTTATAATCGAATAACGGAAATATTAAGAACGTTGGTTGACGAAAGATACGAATTTAGATAGCGAAAGATATTATCTAAAAAAAAAGACGGCGTTAAAAATAAATTTAACGGAAAAATGCGGGATGTTACATTACCCACACCTTAAAAGAAATTTCGTCCCGAAATTTAGTTGGAAGTAGTAGTCGTCATTTCTTCCTCGAGATCTTGCGTTGCCAATTCTACGAATAGGTGAAGGTACTTCCTTGGGCATTTCAACGAACTTTGACAGTTGGGATTTTACGTTATTTTAGAGTTTGGTCTCACGATTCATAATTTCAACCGGTCCTCCTAGGAAGTGAAGTTTGTCATCGATTGTAAGCTCATTGAAATGGGTAACAAGTTCTTGTTCGGCAAGACGCCTCTTTAAGTTTTATACATGGAATGTTGGATGAATGGAATTCGATTGAGTCGAGAGATCGAAATGGTAAGTAACGGGTTCAATACGCTCCAAGATTTTAAAAGGATCCAAATGTCGCAGATTTAGCGTTCTACGTTTTCTGAAACGGATTACACCTTTCCAAGGTGCGATTTTTTTTAACATTTCGCGGTTACCCACTTGGGGTTCGAGAGGTTTACGTCTAACATCGGCATAGCTCTTTTGGCGACTACGGGCCGTCTTGAGCCTTTCTTGGATTTGAATAACTTCTCGGTTGTTTCATGAATGAGTTCGGGTCCGGTGGTTTGCTTGTTGCCTACTTCGGCCCAACAATTAAGAGAACGACAATTGCAGCCATATAATGTTTCGAAAAGGTGCAACGTTAATACTCGAATGATAACTATCGTTGTAAGAGGAAATCAATTAAAGGCAATAATACAATTTCGTGATATGTTTTCCAAGGTTTGAATAGTATGTTTGCTTGGTCCGTCGTTTTGTGGATGATGCGCGGTACTCATGTATAAACGTGTTCTCAAGGCTTCTTGTAAGGCACTCCGAAATCTAGAAGTGAAACGAGCATCTCGAACCGAAACAAATGACAAAGGCACACCGTGTCGAGATAGCATTCCTATAATGTATAGTTATACAAGTTTTTCCCATCTTGTTGATTTCTGAAAAACGTTTGTTGGGACAAGTTTCTTATCGGTTTCTGAAAACGTTCGTTAAGACTATTCGCCCTCGTGGCGAATACTAGTATAACGTGAAGAGTCTCTCTCTCCATTGAGAATTTAGATAAAGGTTTTCCTTACACGGAAGTACGAGTGTAATGCGAGAGAAGTTTCCGCCTCGATGTGAGCATATCAAGCGTTTCGTAGTTCGTCGATAAAAGTGTGCGAAGACGAGATAGTATACACCTGTAACATATGTTTTGAAGTTGAAAGAGTTTGTCATTCATTTGGAAGTGTAAATATGTTTTGGCAATAATCAAAGATGTGTCCCTAGTATGATTAACGATATTCTCAAAGTTTTCGGATGGCAACAAGGAAAAATAAAGTCATGTACATGGCACATGATGGTGATTAGGTTGATCGAGTCCAATCACCATCACGAGTCATTAGAACTTTGGTATGACTTACCATAATATAACTACGTTGATCGAGTGTCGTTATATTACGCTAACTCATACTTCCATTCCCACATCACTCCATAGAACTAAGTTTTGTAATCATGAAGATTTAAAATGAACAAAGTGTAACGGCATCTCTAACATGACTCGTATTAAATCGAAAGAATTAGTGCAACTCTAAAGATGCATTTCCCGAGGGAAGTGTATAACTGGTTGTTCACGTCAATGTGGTTCAAATCAAACAATAATGTCTTTAGGTACGACAAGAGTAACGAATCGTGATAATGAGTAGTATGCGACCGTAGTGATAAGCGGTGATGACAATACTCATCTAGAGTAGTGATGGTAGCAACAAGAAGTGGGAGATAGTGAAGGTTACCGGTGTAACATCGATAGTGGTTAGTGATTGCCTTATTGGTGGGAACTTTATAGTACTCGTGGATAGTAAGCTGGGACGGTGGCGAATAACAATCGAGGAGACAGAGTTCCCGAACTAGTATAACTAATGAAGTCGTCATCATCCTTACGTGTATGAATCTTGAATTTACGTGTGTTACCAGAAAGTGGCAGAGTACGAGTTCGTATGATGAGAATTTGGTACCATTAAGAAGTTCGCCTAAGAAAGGTTTAAGTATAATGCACAAGTAGTCAAGTAAGTGCTATCTATAGCAAATGCAAGTCAGAATGCAAATGTTAACTATCCGGTTGTAGTCTCGATTCACTAATGTGTCCTAACAACTCTGTCAGACACACTAATGCATATCCTAGTTCCCTACAACCAACGCTCTGATACCATCTGTAATGACCCGTCAAAATCATCATTGACGGCAGCGTTAACTTAGGTCCCGTTACGTGGTCATAGTCCCTAAATGAGACGCTTTTAACCAAAATTATGTCGCATTCATTTGAAACGTGCATGACTTGCAAAGTTTTACGTTACCAAATGGTTCGACAAGGAGTTTAAGTTTACAAAAGTATAAAGTATAAATGAAATGACTTGCGACATAATATAAGTTGAAAAAAAATCACGGTTGCTATAAATAACGTAAGTATGTAAACAGTATGCTTAAATCCAAAGGTGCTATCACTAGCGTATGCATGTATGCTTGACCCCAAGCAAGTAATCAAAGTGTGCGGAAGCATGTATCAAGTAGCCAAGTATGAACCTGAGAAACATATAGAAAACTGTCAACGAAAAACGTTGGTGAAATCTTAGGTGTATTTGTAAACGTTGTTTTGAACCACAAGATTTAGTATTTCCATAACGTTGATTATCTAAATCGTTTGCATTCCAAAAGTATGTTCGCGAGCACCCAATTATCAAATTTAACTGTTTTGTACCATCTTATGTAGTGTTAGAACATACACTATACTCGAAAATTTATTTCATCCGCTAACGGTAGCGAACCGTCCGAATGAGGGCTCGTCAAGCCCATGTGATCACATAACATAAGTTCACGTTTACACCCTACAAGTGTAACTAATGATAATTGAATTGAGGCTTTTTATTCTAACTCGCTGTGGAATGTTTGTTTTCGTACTTATGTTGAAAGCATAAAAGTATGATACGTATATGTTTCTCATCCCATAATTTAAAGAGTAAAAGTTGTTGAAAAGGTGGGACTATGATCTCACCATAGTTGCATGCAAAAGTACTTGTAATTAAACGTTGTGCAATGAAGGTTGCTTAGCCTTGACCTAAACAAATAAGTTATATCAATACCGGGTAAGACACAAGGTCGGTCGAAATGTGTTCAATTAGTCCTATGGCTCGTTACGACTCGATTAAATAGCATGTGAGTCACGTTGTCAAGTTTCATGAAAGAATCAAGTACAAAAGAAGATTAGAACAATTACATAAGTATTTGGTTAAGTTTGACTAAAAGTCAAACTTGGTCAAGTCAAAGTCAACGGGGTCGGGTCGGGTATCCGACAATTTTCCCATGATGAGGAATCATATATGAGCATGTTAACCAAATTTCATGTTAATTAGAGTTGCGGTTAAGCGGGAAAGGTTTTGTGAAAAGTAAAACACAAGTAAAATTTGGCCTGAGGAAATGCGCGGTGAGTGCAGGAGTGCGCGGCGCGCACTACAACGTGGAAACAGATCAGGTACCAGTCTAGGAGGTTTAGCATTTGCACCTCAACATGTGCGCGGCGCGCTCAAATCTGCGCGGCGCGCTCAAATCTGCGCGGCGCGCTTTACTGGAAAAAGTGCTGTTGCTGCAGTTTTGTTTAGTCTCGAACCAAAACTCAATTTAACATAACTCATGAATCGAAAACATTCAAAACGCATGCCATACATTGTTGAAAAGGTAATTTAGCGACGAACACAACTAAACACTTTTCATCAAGCAAAAACATCATTTACAATAACCGAATTCTCGTCAAGTTATCATTAAAGGTTCATTATCCAAGTTTCAAGTTCACAAAATGCATAAGATGATTTGGGAAACCAATTTACACATATGATATGCCGTTTCAAAGGTAATTAAACATACAATACAACTAAACACTTACTAACAATGTTTCATGGCATTCAAAGCATCAAAAGTTCATTTTAAAAGCTATCAAACCCTAACCAAGAATCACAAAATCAATAATCATGTTAGTGATGTTTTCCAAGTCAACCTACACATCAAATTGAAGCTAATGATGCTAGTAACACATTTAATACATGAACTTTAACATTTAAGCAACATCTAATCAACCAAAATCAAAGATTAAGCACACCCATTTCAAGTTCATGCTAGTTTATGCAAAACAACAAGATCGAGCAAATAAATCATGTTTTCATGCTAGACTCGAGCCATAGACACTAACTAACACCTTTTCAAGTCTAAAAAATGAATTTGAGAAATCTAGAGTTTTTAGAAATCTTACCCCAAGTAGTGAAATTGGTACCAAATTGAAGAGGATGAAGAGAGGATCACGAAAGTACAATTTGTTTTGATGTTTGCTTGCTTGAATTGAAATAGATGATGAATCTTTGAAGATGATAAAAGTGTGTTCTTAGTGATTAGAGAGAAAAAGAGGGAAGGAGGAGAAGAGGTGAATGAGTAGATGAGATGGTGGGTTGACTAGTTGACCTAGTCAACTAGTTTGCCCACTTGGCAACTTCGGTCCCTCAAGTTTAAAAGCGGGTGCGTGAATTAACCAAACGAATAAATTTAAATATGCGAGAATAAACGAGAGATGTTATAATTGAATAACGGAAATATTAAGAACGTTGGTTGACGAAAGATACGAATTTAGATAGCGAAAGATATTATCTTAAAAAAAAAGACGGCGTTAAAAATAAATTTAACGGAAAAATGCGGGATGTTACACTGTATGCTATTGCTTATTCTCACTACTGCATGCTACTACCTGCTTTTAATTGCATGTTACTTCTGTTTGATACTATTACTATTGCCATGCTATGTACTGCTGTAGACGATATAGGCTGCTGTAGTTATCATGCCTGATTACGTTCTCGCTACATGTCCGTTATTCGCTATACCGACTTGGAAAATTTATCTTTCCTAATTCAGATGTTTCTCTGTGAAAGGACCCGTCCTAATCCATCTGGACGAAGTCACTAACAACTGGTTCCATTGCGATGATCGACTCCAAATACTATCTTTAAAATGAGCAAATGCACAGCGGAATGTTTCTTTTATACCTGAGAATAAACATGCTTTCAAGTGTCAACCAAAAGGTTGGTGAGATCATTAATTTAACACAAATAATCATTTTATAATTTTAATAGACCACAAGATTTCATATTTCCATTTCTCATAAACATACGTCCCATGCATAGAGACAAAAATATCATTCATATGGATTGAACACCTGGTAACCGACCTTAACAATATGCATATAGAATATCCCATGTCATTCCGGGATCCTCCTTCGGACATGATATAAATTTCGAAGTACTAAAGTATCCGGTACTTTGGATGGGGCTTGTTGGGCCCGATAGATCTATCTTTAGAGTTCGCGTCAATTAGGGTGTCTGTTCCCTAATTCTTAGATTACCAGACTTAATAAAAAGGGCATATTCGATTAGATAATACAACCATAGAATGTAGTTTCGATTACTTGTGTCTATTTCGTAAAGCATTTATAAAAGCAGCGCATGTATTCTCAGTCCCAAAAATATATATTGCAAAAGCATTTAAAAGGGATTAATGAAACTCACCTATTGTATTTTGTAGTAAAAATACATATGACGAAACTGAATAATGTAGGGTTGGCCTCGGATTCACGAACCTATATCAATTGTATATATATTAACACATATATTTGTAATCGAACAAAGTTGTATATATATTTATTATAATATAATATTAAATTGTAACTTATTGTTATGTATATATAATGTTTTAAAAACTAATATTTATATTTTTATATGTGTTTATATTAATATTTATAATATCTTAAAATATTTTATATGCTATATGTAATTTAGTTATTATTATAATTAATAATATTTCATATAAAAATATAGTATATAGTATACTTTTGTATATAATTCTCTTTTATTTGAAAAATTAAAAATTATAATACTGTTAAAATAAAGATAATAATACTAATACTTAGATATAAAAATGAAACTTGGTAATTTTTCTAATAATGATTCTTTAGATAATAATATAGTTGTAAGAATAATAGTTTTTAATAATACAATACTAATAATGATAACATCAGTAGTTTTTAATATAATCAAGGATTTAATAATAATGATGATAAAAATAATAATTTTGATATTAATACTTAATATCTAATAAGGATAATAATTATAACAATCTTATTACAAATAGTAATCTTAATAATAATAATAATAATAATAATAATAATAATAATAATAATAATGTTAACGATAACAATAATGGTAATAATACTTGTAACATTAATAATAATAATAATAATAATAATAATAATAATAATATAATAATAATAGTAATAATAATAATAATAATAATAATAATAATAATAATAATAATAATAATAATAATAATAATAATAATAATAATAATAACAAAGGATTACAACCTTTGAAGAAAAGCCCAAAAAAATGCCACCGCCAAGACTCGAACCCATGACCTCCCGCTCACTCGTCAACACCCCTCACCAATGCTCCATCTGTGTTTTTCTGTTATAACCTAACCTTATATATATACATACCGTGTTTAACTGATCTTCTTCTTCTCCTTTATTTATTCGATCGTAAATCCATGTAATCATAATCAACATCTTTATTATTATCCTAACTCACCGGAATCATCATCAATATCGCCATCAATTCTCTTCGTTGTAATACCATTTCCTTTTGACCATCATATTCGTTTATCACTATCATCATGATCATGATCATGATCACGATCACGTGGTATCATAATCATCATCTTTAACGAATCACGTTCTTCACCATACATCATGAACGTTATCAGTTTCACTCGTCATCATGTATCATCGAAAGAGAAAGGAAATATCAAAGCAACACCAGCAAGTCGTTAATGGTTAGTCCAAGTGGACTCTTGGGACGTAATGAAATGAATTGAGATTAAATGGTCCGTTTTAGATAGCACAAGCCCATCGAAATATTGCAGTCCAACAAATAGGAACACGGTCCAATTAATCAATGGGTGAGTGAAGTATTATCGACGTTCAAACGGAAGGAGAAGGAAAAAAAATGCAACAGACAAGGATTAAAAGGTCTAGTATTCTTTACACCTCAACAAACCTCATCAAGTGGGGTTATACATATAATGGATGTCGGCCAATATAAAAGAAAAGTGGCATCATACAAACGGCAATATCACTTTTTAAGTTGCAATAATAATTAATAGAATAATCATGCAACAAATTGATCATTTATCATTATTCACGCGATCACCATCACTTTTCACGTAGTCGTTATTATTAGTTTCGACCTTGGCAGCAGCAGTACATGCGTAACAGTTTTTGGGTTACTCGTGGTGGTCGTTTATGGTAGATAAAACAGGAAACGGTAGAGGGTTGATGGTTGTCGATATAGTGGTGATTTATGTACGACTATTGAGGTGGTTGTTTGAGTGGGTTTGTGGAGTTTATACGATTTAACCGAAACACACAAGCAGTAGTTGGTGATGGTTTGGGTTTCGTGGTTGTTTCTCAACCATAAAAGTAGAAATAACGGTTTTTGGAACAAGAATTTGAGAGAGAGAAAGAGGTGGTTTCAAGGTGGAGGTTGTAATAATTTGAGTTTGCGGTCGATCGAAACCCAGGAAGCATGCAGCATATACAACAGTTGTGCAAATTGTGTTGTTGGTGAGTTTGTTGATCATTCGTTCTCGTTCATAAACATGTTGCAGGTTAATTTATTGATGATGATGTTCATGGGTTCGTTTTCAATTGTAGCTTGTGGTCGTAGATAGAAAATTTAATAAGTGTAGCAATAGATTGGTCATGATATGGTTCGATTGTGGAGTTTGCTTTTTGATTTATTCGTGTAGAACATAAGCGTAGCAGCACTAGAACATCATTTAAGTAAACAAATATTAGCAGACAAGAATAGTAGCAGATGGAAGTGGTCGTGGTAGTTAGCTTCGGTTGTTCACGACAGAAATTCATCAGATCAAATGGTGCAGGAGATGGTGGTTGTCGTGAAATGATCATAGCAGTGGTAGTTGTTATGGGTGATGATTAAAGGTGGTGTACGATGGCGGTATAAAAGTGACCTGTGATTGTTGTGTTGTTCTCGGACAGAAACATAAACCGAAACAGTTTGATGGGGAATGGTGGTGTTCTTGAGCGAAGAAGGAAACAGAAAGAGAATGAATTAGAATAGAGAGATAGGTAGATTGATTAGGAAAAGGAGAAATAAGTTGATTTACATAATAAATCATGTACCGACACTTACTCACGGAAAATAAATAAAAAGAGTAAAAGTGATAGTGATGTATAATAATTTATGATAATGAATGTTATTGGTGATCGTGTAACGAAAAGAAAGAATACAAACTGGCGGGGTTTAATATGATTTCAAATATCTTTCTGTATGTATGATGTAAAATCTCCCAAACCCAAATATATAAGATCATATAGGTATATAGATTATAAATATAGATATATAATAATATAACATAGAATATAATAATAAATCACTGGTTAATGTGTATTGAAACGAACACTAAATCTAATCTATAATATGGAAGAAAAGTCTATCAGTTAAGCATAGTAACCAATTATTTATTTAAAATTATTAAATAAAAATTACATTAATTATTAGCGCTCATTCCCAGGTAAAATATGCGTAGTGTTAAAACTCAACTTAAGATAATTAAATATATTTTAGGAGCTCTAAAATTTATATAACTCAATTACATACCAACACTTATTTGTAACATCTCACAAGTCCGAATTAAACTTATTTTAATATCAATCGAATGACAAATGAGTGTTACTGTTGTTTACAAAATAAATTCGAAATCACATATATATATATTTAATATATCTCAATTATATATATTGATATATTTTAAATAGTAATTATTATAATATCATATTTTATTTTATATTACATAATTAATAATAATAACATATAATAATTCAAATTATATTACCAATTCCCATTTATATATATATATATATATATATATATATATATATATATATATATATATATATATATATATATATATATATATATGTATACACATACATATCTATTTACAATGAGTTGTTCGTGAATCATCGAGAGCAGTCGAAAGTCAATTGAATATATGAACATTGTTTCAAAATTTTCTAGACTCAACATTACATACTTGCTTATCGTGTCGGAAACATATAAAGATTAAGTTTAAATTTAGTCGGAAATTCTCGGGTCGTCACACTCTGAACCCTTTTCTCACTCGTCTAACCCTAAGGACTAGTATTGTAATCCACCTGTTACTACCGTTCCAACATTCCAGAGATCGAAACATTACTTCACGCAATCCAGGAAGAGTACCCCTCGGATTACATGCCCACTAAAGTTGATCCTCAGAGGAGGAGATATGTGAGGACATGTCGGAGTAACCGCACCTCGCCCCACCCCCGAGCTCACCCTAATTAGCCACGTACAACGTATGAACATTAGAAGGTTGTTCAGTCTTCGCAAGTTGACCCGTATCCCGTACGCTTTCATGACCGTCACTTATCTCTTTCATCCTTCACCACTACTAGAAGATCTAACGACACTTCTGGACTTAGGTCCCTAACACTCTTAGGCATTGGAGAAGTCGGGAGGACATCTCCTTCCACAAGGTTAGAGTGTCTTCTACTGATGCTCAGCCATACCCAAAGACTTGGGAGTCGCCTCAAGACATATCGTATTACTACTTGCTACACGTGCAACTCGACACGAGACCCATATTGAATTTCTAGAAAGGAACCTAACGACATTACCTGAACCCGAACATTTTGAAAAAAATTTCGAGACATTTAGGCATTGATGCATGACCTATGGAACCTACGCACCCACACCAAGAAATCGTGAGATTAATTATGTAGATTTTTTTTGAAATAGCATAAATAAAGCACTGTTAGATGAAATTGAGTAGAACCTGAAGTGATCACGTTACATTGACCATATGGAGTGATATTGGAATGAACGTATGATTTAGTACAATATAATGACGCCAGGCCAGCGTGATTATATTGAAGTAAATCATGCAGAAGTTCCAATGTTACTACGTAAGGAATATGAAGTGATTCAAAGAAAATTTTGGTAGGAACCACTTAAGTATACGCATTATGGTCTGTTAGAGGTAGGGAAAGAATAACCACATAGCCCAGATATCGTACAAGAAGGGCCTTGATTGCAGAATTGATAACCCAAAAATTTGTTATAGATATAGACACCCTGGACACTTAAGGAAAAAGTTCTCAATAGGAAAAACTTTGACTTACTTGCGATAGAGCAATCATTATCTCAGCTATGGAGGCTCCCATGGATCCTGATTTTAGTTAGGGTACGTTTCACCACAACATTTTATTGTCTCGAAATTGTTTAATACTAGAGCGATAGAAACCTTATATCTAAGAACCTTAGTGTTATGACTAATAAGTCATTAACAACCACGAGAGTTAAGTATTCTATAGGACAAGCTAATGGTAAGCTGGCAGAAATAGAGGAATAATTTAATGTAGTACCTTAAAATTAACAGGTGGATCATTTGGAGATGACCTCATGTCAACAAAACTTGGAAGTTTTAAAGTAGTAGTGGAAAGGATTAGTTACCTACGCACAAGCAGATGTTATTTGAGAAGATTGATAGAATTTTTCACGGTAGTACAATAAGATTTGGTTGGAATGAACCTTAAGACTAACCTAACACCCATAAATTTGGGAAGCTTGATGCAATAGTTGGAATGGACTTTAGGATTAACCTAATACTCATCAAGTTATGAAACTTTGATGAAATAGTTGGAACAGACTGGCTTTCAAGGATGAAAGCGAAAGCTATTTATAGTGAAAAGATTATTCGTATACCTCGCAAGAATGGTGAGCCATTAATAGTTTACGGGAGAGGAGTCGCCTGAAGCCAAACCTTATTAGTTGCATGAAGGCATAAAAGGTCATGAGAAAAGGACATTGCTACTTATGTTGGGAAGTGTCTGACTTGTTCCAAAGTCAAAGCCGAACACCAAAAGCCATCTGGGTTACTTCAATAGCCCGAAATCCCACAATGGAAGTGGGAAGGAATAACAATGAATTTCATTACGAAGCTACCGAAAACGGTAGGCGGTTATAACACTATCTGGTTTACTGTTGACCGTCTCACCAGTACTGCTCACTTTCTAACCATGAAAGAAACCGATGCAATGGATAAACTTTCACAACGATACATACAAGAAATTGTATCCCGTCACTTCAGCAATTCAGATTCTATATTAAAGACTACCCAAGAATCTTATTTGATAATCCTAACTTATTCCGAGAGATTTAATCGATGATAATCACACCATCATCCTTCTTACTTCGATATTAGTCATACCAGTTCAAAATTTTCCAAAATCAATGAGTGGTTAGTTCCCATCCTCGTACTCTTCCATTCGTATCTCACTTATAAGCAACAACTTCACACTTAAGCATTTTTGGTCGAAGGACTTATGCCCTACTAATAGTCATCAACCACATTTAAATTCAATAGTTTTTATTACCTCAAATATCACCCGAAATTTTCAAAAATCTTTTACCCAATCCTCATCAATCTTTTTCCAACTTGTAACCTCCGAAATATGAAAATTTTGTTTGCCAAAATTTAATCACACTGTTTTACTGTGAGATTCTCTCAAAGTTTTATAAAGATGAATTTATTTTATTGCCATTCGTACAAATTTTAGAAACCG
Organism: Rutidosis leptorrhynchoides; assembly: GCF_046630445.1. NCBI lineage: Eukaryota > Viridiplantae > Streptophyta > Magnoliopsida > Asterales > Asteraceae > Rutidosis > Rutidosis leptorrhynchoides. Next base: position 80,682,333 of record NC_092336.1, on the reverse strand, counting down.
TATATGTTATATATAATAAAGAAAATAATTACTTATTTTTGACTAGTACATATGAATTTTTACTTTCACTTTTACAAATCAATTCTTTTATTCAAAAGATATTTTACTTAGAATAGTACATGTTGTACATAACTCTAATTTACTAAGAACTTCATTTCTTTTCTTACATTGTCACCTAAAACGATTTCTATAAAAATTTTGTTGCTTATTATATAATTTTTTTGTTGCTTATTCGTATCAAAGTCATCATGAAGACTTTACAACCGTCAAAATCGAGAGATTTATGTGTGTGTGTGTGTGTGATAAAGGCACTCACTACCACGTCATGCAGAGCCTTCGGGCATCCATTAACACTTAAACCATTCAAAATTATTGTGTTACCCCAAGGATCTTATTTACCACACCTGTTGAAACGATGCTCTTTCTTACATAACTCTAAGCCCTGACTTATTCCAAGGGATTCTCATTTAGTGATATTAACACCATCGGTATTCCGAATTTAATATTAGTCATAACCTGTTTGGCTTTTTGCAAAGTCAAGAAGCGATTAACTTCTCGCCCTCATGCACTATCCTTCATACCTCATTTTTTAGCAACGGCTTCGCACGTGAACATTTTTGGCCCAAAGACTGATGTTATCAAAACTACATTTAATTTATTAGTTTTTATTACCTAGTAACATGTCACCCGATGATTCAAAGATTTTTCACTTGATCTTTTTCAACTCGTAACCTCTGAAATACGAAAAACTATGTTTATCAAAATTTTTACACGTTGTTTATTTGTGCGGTCAACACAAGATTTATGGACAAATGAAAGTAATAAATTTTTTCTGTCACTTATGCGATTTATAAAATCATATATGTATGTATATAATTAAGTTAATAAATTTACCCTTACTTATTTTGGGTTAGTACATACTAAGTTATACCTTCAAATTATTTAAAAATCGCTCCTTTATTGAGTTGTTTAACTTAAGTCAAATAGTTTAATGCAAAATGATACACGTTGTACATACTTCTAAATTTACTAGGAACTTCGTTCCATTTATGTTGTCACATCAAACGTTTAAAGGTTTTTCAAAACTTCCTTGGTTGATTTTATTAAAGATTTTCGTATTAGACTACACCATGTATGGATCACACTTCTTCTCGCCCTCCGTTAGAGACGAAGCTTACTATTAAGATCTTTGTTAAAAACTCTTGAGCCACTCTGGATGGCGGATTTATAAAAATTTGTGAGGAAGTCTTTGCGCTCGTAAAATGTTCCTTTTAAGGTTAGACATGGCAAAAACGCGGGCCGATAAATCAGTTTTCTGAGGTACACTCAGTGGTCACCCCATTATAGGAAAGGCACTAGGTGGGTTTCTACTCTCAATATTTCACGGCTAATTGCAACCCCCCTCGTAAACATCATCTCCATGAATCAGTAGGTTGAGGTACAACGAATCGTTTTTGAGATTCTTTTCACTTAGAGTAAACCATTCTTTATGACTAAGGGTTCATGTATCTTCTCATCCGTGCATCCCCTTAAGTATAAGGATAAATTCAGATCAACCCGCTCGAAGAGCTCACTCTCGTTCAAAGATCACACCTTTCGTGCGATTTTCTTTCGAAAATGTAATGTAAAATACTTTAAGAATCTATGAATCTTGTTATCCTCTTGGAAGGGACTGCTTAAAATGTCTATAACACTGATGTGGTTACTCTACATATTCCTTCCTTCGTTGGTTGCAACTATATGTTGTTCTAGTTAATGTTAACCATAACTTCAATGTGTAACTGAAAGGATAAAGTTACATTATGGAATTGTGCTTTCATTCCATCCAAGGATAAGTTCGCATGCAGTATGTTGTGATCGTCATGTTTTTCATTCTATCTGTCAGCCTTGTATTGCGACATAAGCGCTCAATGTTTTAGATGAGTTGGTAACATTCATGATGCATTTCATGCATCCAGTTTACTGAAGATGCCTGTAAGGCTAAAAACATCATCTTTCCTTTTGTGGGTATATATTCAGATGACATACTCGTGTTAACTAGAAACAAAATCAATTTGTTGATCTCTTAGGACAAGAGACTTAATTAATGGCATATACCTATTCTTACTTTTATACGCCCAAGTACCTTTCAAGGTAAATAGCTCACTTCTGAGCCCACGAGTCCTTCGAAACTTTGATACGCTCATTCTTCTCCAAATTCGGTACCGTTGTTAGTCCCTCCTCAAAATTTCGGGACGAAATTTTCTTTAACAGGTGGGTAATGTAACGACCCGAATTTTTCGACTTATATTTTTGTGCCCTATACTTTCACGAATCTGCGTATACGTGCGTACTGAGCTAGTTTATGCTCTGGGATCTTTATTCATGATTAATTACTCTCGTTAATATCTTACAACGTGCTATTAAGTGTGTAATCACTTAACTTGATCCTCGAATGCTTTTATGACCGTTAGTGTCACTTTACATTTAGAACGAGCTATGTACTTTGTACACGTTAAACTTTGGTCATAATTAGAATATTATGACTACGTAATACTAATTGTTATTTTCTAATGACAATTACTTGGCTTATTGGTTGCTTAATTACGCTTAGTAATTTACTTATACTCACTAGTTAGTCTTGTTGGACTTTCTACCTTATTGGACTTTAGCCCACCCTACTCTAGCTAATGGACCATTTAATTAGTCCAATGTTAATAAGTTTATGACCCATATAAATATAAGACAAAAACCCATTTATTAGAGGGAAGATGCTAGCCTTTTTTTTAACCATAATCACAAATGTTGCATGGGATCCTAACATAAGCACCACCTTTAGACCACCACTAACCAAAAAGCAAAATAGGTGTCCCCTTTGTCCCCCCATACCCACAGTCACCACCACCCCCACTCACTATAAATACCAAGCAAATCTCACCCATTTCACACTTAATCTCATTCACATTTTACACACACTTACTCTTTAATTCTCTCTCTAGTCTTTCTCACTCTAAAAAGTGTAAGTTTTAAATTTTCTTCTTCTTCTTCTCTTCTCATTTTCGACATCATCATCATGATGCAAGGATCAAGCTTTTTAGCTTCTTGATCTTGTTATATCTTGAAGATTCAAACTTTGATTTGAATCCTTCAAGAACATGAAAGATTCAAGCTTTCTAGCTTTGAATCTTCATTACTTTGTTGGATCTAGGTTTTCTAGCTTATGATCCCTTTATTTTGTTAAAAAGATCAAAACTTGTGTTTATGATCTTCATGTAACTTGAAGATCTAGCCTTTTGCTTTAAGGATCTTCAAGAACATTAAAGATCCAAGCTTTCTAGCTTAGGGTTTCATTATTTTGTTAAAGATCTTAGCTTTTTAGCTTATGGTCTCATTACTTTCACTAGATCTTAGCTTTCTAGCTTATGATCTCATTAATCTTGTAAAGATCCAAGCTTTCTAGCTTAGGGTTTTCTTAATACTTGAGATCTAAGTTATCATTGTAGATCTCACTTACTTGGAACCTTTTTGTGATTGTTGTGATGATAAAGATCAAGTCTTCATCATCTCATATGATGAAGATGCATAAACTTGTGTCAAAAGGATAAAGGTTGAAGCTTTATTGTGTTTATGCAATAAAGAGACAACCTTGATGTTCAAAACTTGTAAAATGTTAGCTTTTACTCTTAGTTGTGTGTTGATGGTTGAAACTTGGTCAAAGTGATGCAAAATCATTAAAGAGTTGTACACTTGAAGCTTGCACACATCAAGGATGAGAACCGTGATGAGCATCAAGCACCAAGAAACCCACCGGAGCACTTGTTTGCTATTTTTAGGGGTCTGATCAGACTCCAAGTGAAATGTCCCGTTCTTATTGATTAAAAACGTTCCATATTAATTGATTTCGTTGCGAGGTTTTGACCTCTATATGAGACGTTTTTCAAAGACTGCATTCATTTTAAAACAAACCATAACCTTTATTTCATCAATAAAGGTTTAAAAAAAAACTTTATGTAGATTATCAAATAATGATAATCTAAAATATCCTGTTTACACACGACCATTACATAATGGTTTACAATACAAATATGTTACAACAAAATAAGTTTCTTGAATGCAGTTTTTACACAATATCATACAAACATGGACTCCAAATCTCGTCCTTATTTAAGTATGCGACAGCGGAAGCTCTTAATAATCACCTGAGAATAAATATGCTTAAAACGTCAACAAAAATGTTGGTGAGTTATAGGTTTAACCTATATATATCAAATCATAATAATAGACCACAAGATTTCATATTTCAATACACATCCCATACATAGAGATAAAAGTCATTCATATGGTGAACACCTGGTAACCGACATTAACAAGATGCATATATAAGAATATCCCCATCATTCCGGGACACCCTTCGGATATGATATAAATTTCGAAGTACTAAAACATCCGGTACTTTGGATGGGGCTTGTTGGGCCCGATAGATCTATCTTTAGGATTCGCGTCAATTAGGGTGTCTGTTCCCTAATTCTTAGATTACCAGACTTAATAAAAAGGGGCATATTCGATTTCGATAATTCAACCATAGAATGTAGTTTCACGTACTTGTGTCTATTTTGTAAATCATTTATAAAACCTGCATGTATTCTCATCCCAAAAATATTAGATTTTAAAAGTGGGACTATAACTCACTTTCACAGATTTTTACTTCGTCGGGAAGTAAGACTTGGCCACTGGTTGATTCACTAACCTATAACAATATATACATATATATCAAAGTATGTTCAAAATATATTTACAACACTTTTAATATATTTTGATGTTTTAAGTTTATTAAGTCAGCTGTCCTCGTTAGTAACCTACAACTAGTTGTCCACAGTTAGATGTACAGAAATAAATCGATAAATATTATCTTGAATCAATCCACTACCCAGTGTATACGTATCTCGGTATTGATCACAACTCAAACTATATATATTTTGGAATCAACCTCAACCCTGTATAGCTAACTCCAACATTCACATATAGAGTGTCTATGGTTGTTCCGAAATATATATAGATGTGTCGACATGATAGGTCGAAACATTGTATACGTGTCTATGGTATCTCAAGATTACATAATATACAATACAAGTTGATTAAGTTATGGTTGGAATAGATTTGTTACCAATTTTCACGTAGCTAAAATGAGAAAAATTATCCAATCTTGTTTTACCCATAACTTCTTCATTTTAAATCCGTTTTGAGTGAATCAAATTGCTATGGTTTCATATTGAACTCTATTTTATGAATCTAAACAGAAAAGTATAGGTTTATAGTCGGAAAAATAAGTTACAAGTCGTTTTTGTAAAGGTAGTCATTTCAGTCGAAAGAACGACGTCTAGATGACCATTTTAGAAAACATACTTCCACTTTGAGTTTAACCATAATTTTTGGATATAGTTTCATGTTCATAATAAAAATCATCTTCTCAGAATAACAACTTTTAAATCAAAGTTTATCATAGTTTTTAATTAACTAACCCAAAACAGCCCGCGGTGTTACTACGACGGCGTAAATCCGGTTTTACGGTGTTTTTCGTGTTTCCAGGTTTTAAATCATTAAGTTAGCATATCATATAGATATAGAACATGTGTTTATTTGATTTTAAAAGTCAAGTTAGAAGGATTAACTTTTGTTTGCGAACAAGTTTAGAATTAACTAAACTATGTTCTAGTGATTACAAGTTTAAACCTTCGAATAAGATAGCTTTATATGTATGAATCGAATGATGTTATGAACATCATTACTACCTTAATTTCCTTGGATAAACCTACTGGAAAAGAGAAAAATGGATCTAGCTTCAATGGATCCTTGGATGGCTCGAAGTTCTTGAAGCAGAATCATGACACGAAAACAAGTTCAAGTAAGATCATCACTTGAAATAAGATTGTTATAATTATAGAAATTGAACCAAAGTTTGAATATGATTATTACCTTGTATTATAATGATAACCTACTGTAAGAAACAAAGATTTCTTGAGGTTGGATGATCACCTTACAAGATTGGAAGTGAGCTAGCAAACTTGAAAGTATTCTTGATTTTATGAAACTAGAACTTTTGGAATTTATGAAGAACACTTAGAACTTGAAGATAGAACTTGAGAGAGATCAATTAGATGAAGAAAATTGAAGAATGAAAGTGTTTGTAGGTGTTTTTGGTCGTTGGTGTATGGATTAGATATAAAGGATATGTAATTTTGTTTTCATGTAAATAAGTCATGAATGATTACTCATATTTTTGTAATTTTATGAGATATTTCATGCTAGTTGCCAAATGATGGTTCCCACATGTGTTAGGTGACTCACATGGGCTGCTAAGAGCTGATCATTGGAGTGTATATACCAATAGTACATACATCTAAAAGCTGTGTATTGTACGAGTACGAATACGGGTGCATACGAGTAGAATTGTTGATGAAACTGAACGAGGATGTAATTGTAAGCATTTTTGTTAAGTAGAAGTATTTTGATAAGTGTATTGAAGTCTTTCAAAAGTGTATAAATACATATTAAAACACTACATGTATATACATTTTAACTGAGTCGTTAAGTTATCGTTAGTCGTTACATGTATGTGTTGTTTTGAAACCTTTAGGTTAACGATCTTGTTAAATGTTGTTAACCCAATGTTTATAATATCAAATGAGATTTTAAATTATTATATTATCATGATATTATCATGTATGAATATCTCTTAATATGATATATATACATTAAATGTCTTTACAACGATAATCGTTACATATATGTCTCGTTTAAAAATCATTAAGTTAGTAGTCTTGTTTTTACATATGTAGTTCATTGTTAATATACTTTATGATATGTTTTCTTATCATAGTATCATGTTAACTATATATATATATCCATATATATGTCATCATATAGTTTTTACAAGTTTTAACGTTCGTGAATCACCGATCAACTTGGGTGGTCAATTGTCTATATGAAACATATTTCAATTAATCAAGTCTTAACAAGTTTGATTGCTTAACATGTTGGAAACATTTAATCATGTAAATATCAATCTCAATTAATATATATAAACATGGAAAAGTTCGGGTCACTACAGTACCTACCCGTTAAATAAATTTCGTCCCGAAATTTTAAGCTGTTGAAGGTGTTGACGAATCTTCTGGAAATAGATGCGGGTATTTCTTCTTCATCTGATCTTCATGCTCCCAGGTGAACTCGAGTCCTCTACGAGCATTCCATCGAACCTTAACAATTGGTATTTATTTTTGCTTAAGTCTTTTAACCTCACGATCCATTATTTCGACGGGTTCTTCGATGAATTGAAGTTTTTCGTTGATTTGGATTTCATCTAACGGAATAGTGAGATCTTCTTTAGCAAAACATTTCTTTAAATTCGAGACGTGGAAAGTGTTATGTACAGCCGCGAGTTGTTGAGGTAACTCTAGTCGGTAAGCTACTGGTCCGACACGATCAATAATCTTGAATGGTCCAATATACCTTGGATTTAATTTCCCTCGTTTACCAAATCGAACAACGCCTTTCCAAGGTGCAACTTTAAGCATGACCATCTCTCCAATTTCAAATTCTATATCTTTTCTTTTAATGTCAGCGTAGCTCTTTTGTCGACTTTGGGCGGTTTTCAACCGTTGTTGAATTTGGATGATCTTCTCGGTAGTTTCTTGTATAATCTCCGGGCCCGTAATCTGTCTATCCCCCACTTCACTCCAACAAATCGGAGACCTGCACTTTCTACCATAAAGTGCTTCAAACGGCGCCATCTCAATGCTTGAATGGTAGCTGTTGTTGTAGGAAAATTCTGCTAACGGTAGATGTCGATCCCAACTGTTTCCAAAATCAATAACACATGCTCGTAGCATGTCTTCAAGCGTTTGTATCGTCCTTTCGCTCTGCCCATCAGTTTGTGGATGATAGGCAGTACTCATGTCTAGACGAGTTCCTAATGCTTGCTGTAATGTCTGCCAGAATCTTGAAATAAATCTGCCATCCCTATCAGAGATAATAGAGATTGGTATTCCATGTCTGGAGACGACTTCCTTCAAATACAGTCGTGCTAACTTCTCCATCTTGTCATCTTCTCTTATTGGCAGGAAGTGTGCTGATTTGGTGAGACGATCAACTATTACCCAAATAGTATCAAAACCACTTGCAGTCCTTGGCAATTTAGTGATGAAATCCATGGTAATGTTTTCCCATTTCCATTCTGGGATTTCGGGTTGTTGAAGTAGACCTGATGGTTTCTGATGCTCAGCTTTGACCTTAGAATACGTCAAACATTCTCCTACGTATTTAGCAACATCGGCTTTCATACCCGGCCACCAAATTGTTTCTTGAGATCCTTGTACATCTTCCCCGTTCCAGGATGTATTGAGTATCTGGTTTTATGAGCTTCTCTAAGTACCATTTCTCTCATATCTCCAAAATTTGGTACCCAAATCCTTTCAGCCCTATACCGGGTTCCGTCTTCCCGAATATTAAGATGCTTCTCCGATCCTTTGGGTATTTCATCCTTTAAATTTCCCTCTTTTAAAACTCCTTGTTGCGCCTCCTTTATTTGAGTAGTAATGTTATTATGAATCATTATATTCATAGATTTTACTCGAATGGGTTCTCTGTCCTTCCTGCTCAAGGCATCGGCTACCACATTTGCCTTCCCCGGGTGGTAACGAATCTCAAAGTCGTAATCATTCAATAATTCAATCCACCTACGCTGCCTCATATTCAGTTGTTTTTGATTAAATATGTGTTGAAGACTTTTGTGGTCAGTATATATAATACTTTTGACCCCATATAAGTAGTGCCTCCAAGTCTTTAATGCAAAAACAACCGTGCCTAATTCCAAATCATGCGTCGTATAATTTTGTTCGTGAATCTTCAATTGTCTAGACGCATAAGCAATCACCTTCGTTCGTTGCATTAATACACAACCGAGACCTTGCTTTGATACGTCACAATAAATCACAAAATCATCATTCCCTTCAGGCAATGACAATATAGGTGCCGTAGTTAGCTTTTTCTTCAATAACTGAAACGCTTTCTCTTGTTCATCATTCCATTCAAATTTCTTCCCTTTATGCGTTAATGCAGTCAAGGGTTTTGCTATTCTGGAAAAGTCTTGGATGAACCTTCTGTAGTAACCAGCTAGTCCTAAAAACTGGCGTATGTGTTTCGGAGTTTTCGGGGTTTCCCACTTTTCAACAGTTTCTATCTTTGTCGGATCCACCTTAATACCTTCTTTGTTCACTATGTGACCGAGGAATTGAACTTCTTCCAACCAAAATGCACACTTTGAAAACTTAGCGTACAATTCTTCCTTCCTCAATACTTCTAACACCTTTCTCAAATGTTCACCGTGTTCTTGGTCATTCTTTGAGTAAATAAGTATGTCATCAATGAAAACAATGACAAACTTGTCAAGGTATGGTCCACACACTCGGTTCATAAGGTCCATGAACACAGCTGGTGCATTAGTTAAACCAAACGGCATGACCATAAACTCGTAATGACCGTAACGTGTTCTGAAAGCAGTCTTTGGAATATCATCTTCTTTCACCCGCATTTGATGATACCCGGAACGTAAGTCAATCTTTGAATAAACAGACGAGCCTTGTAGTTGATCAAATAAGTCGTCGATTCTCGGTAGTGGGTAGCGGTTCTTGATGGTAAGTTTGTTCAACTCTCGGTAGTCGATACACAACCTGAATGTACCATCTTTCTTCTTGACAAACAAAACAGGAGCTCCCCACGGTGATGTGCTTGGTCGAATGAAACCACGCTCTAAAAGTTCTTGTAATTGGTTTTGCAGTTCTTTCATCTCGCTGGGTGCGAGTCTGTAAGGAGCACGAGCTATTGGTGCAGCTCCTGGTACAAGATCTATTTGAAATTCAACGGATCGATGTGGGGGTAATCCCGGTAATTCTTTCGGAAATACATCGGGAAATTCTTTTGCAATGGGAACATCATTGATGCTCTTTTCTTCAGTTTGTACTTTCTCGACGTGTGCTAGAACAGCATAGCAACCTTTTCTTATTAGTTTTTGTGCCTTCAAATTACTAATAAGATGTAGCTTCGTGTTGCCCTTTTCTCCGTACACCATTAAGGGTTTTCCTTTTTCTCGTATAATGCGAATTGCATTTTTGTAACAAACGATCTCCGCTTTCACTTCTTTCAACCAGTCCATACCGATTATCACATCAAAACTCCCTAACTCTACTGGTATCAAATCAATCTTAAATGTTTCGCTAACCAGTTTAATTTCTCGATTCCGACATATATTATCTGCTGAAATTAATTTACCATTTGCTAATTCGAGTAAAAATTTACTATCCAAAGGCGTCAATGGACAACTTAATTTAGCACAAAAATCTCTACTCATATAGCTTCTATCCGCACCCGAATCAAATAAAACGTAAGCAGATTTATTGTCAATAAGAAACGTACCCGTAACAAGCTCCGGGTCTTCCTGTGCCTCTACCGCATTAATATTGAAAACTCTTCCACGGCCTTGTCCATTCGTGTTCTCCTGGTTCGGGCAATTTCTAATAATGTGGCCTGGTTTTCCACATTTATAACAAACTACATTGGCATAACTTGCTCCGACACTACTTGCTCCGCCATTACTCGTTCCGACACCATTTGTTCCTTTCGTTCTATTAACCCCTTGTCCGTAGACCTCACACTTCGCCGCGCTATGACCATTTCTTTTACACTTGTTGCAAAATTTGGTGCAGAACCCCGAGTGATTCTTTTCACACCTTTGGCATAGCTGCTTCTGATTGTTGTTGTTGTTGCGGTTATTATTGTTGTTGGGATGATTGTTGTAGTTGCTGTTGTTGTTGTTGTTGTTGTTGTTGTTGGGCCGTTTGTTGTAGTTGCGATTGATGTTGCGATTGTTGGGATAATTGTTGCGATTATTGTTGTAATTGCTGTTGTTGTTGTATTGGTGATTCTTATCACCGTTTTCCTCCCACTTTCTTTTGACTTGCTTCACATTGGCCTCTTCAGCAGTCTGTTCTTTAATTCTTTCTTCAATCTGGTTCACTAGTTTGTGAGCCATTCTACATGCCTGTTGTATGGAGGCGGGCTCGTGTGAACTTATATCTTCTTGGATTCTTTCCGGTAATCCTTTCACAAACGCGTCGATCTTCTCTTCCTCATCTTCGAATGCTCCCGGACACAATAGGCACAATTCTGTGAATCGTCTTTCGTACGTGGTAATATCAAATCCTTGGGTTCGTAACCCTCTAAGTTATGTCTTGAGCTTATTGACCTCGGTTCTGGGACGGTACTTCTCGTTCATCAAGTGCTTGAATGCTGACCACGGTAGTGCGTACGCATCATCTTGTCCCACTTGCTCTAGATAGGTATTCCACCATGTTAACGCAGAACCTGTGAAGGTATGCGTAGCGTACTTCACTTTGTCCTCTTCAGTACACTTACTTATGGCAAACACCGATTCAACCTTCTCGGTCCACCGTTTCAATCCGATCGGTCCTTCGGTTCCATCAAATTCCAAAGGTTTGCAGGCAGTGAATTCTTTGTAGGTGCATCCTACACGATTTCCTGTACTGCCAGATCCAAGGTTATTGTTGGTATGTAGCGCAGCCTGTACTGCGGCTATGTTTGAAGCTAGAAAAGTACGGAATTCCTCTTCATTCATATTCACGGTGTGTCGAGTAGTCGGTGCCATTTCCTTCAAAATAGTCAAATGGAACAAGTTAATCATACAAAATATTAAGAGTAGTTAATAGTATTTCGTAGCATAATATGAACTCATTTATAAAAGCTTTTTCTTCATATTAGCGTTTTATAAGTTTAAATTCGGGTAGCACCTACCCGTTAAGTTCATACTTAGTAGCTAATATACAATTCAACTACTACAATTCTATATGAAAAACTGATTATAATAATATTTCGCGTTCAAACTTTTATACAATATTTTACAAACTTACAATACCGCTTATTTTACATAAAGCATGAAATATAGCACACAATAACTTTGATACAAGATAGTTGTGAAGATAATTCTAGCTAGTACACAAGTCGTTCAGCAAAGACAATAAAGACACGTAATTCATACGTCCAGAAACAAGTCATGCATTCTGGTTTTACTAGGACTACTTCCCATCCTTGGTCTTGTGCAACATAACCGTTATGGCCATTGATAAGACAGCGTGTTGTAACGTCATCAAAGGGACGAGGGTTACGTAATGTCCAACAGTCCCGTAACAATCTAAAAACCTCATTTCTTACCCCAATTACCGACTCCGTCACTTGTGGAAACGTTTTGTTTAATAGTTGTAGCCCGATGTTCTTGTTCTCACTTTGGTGAGAAGCGAACATTACTAATCCGTAAGCATAACATGCTTCTTTATGTTGCATGTTAGCCGCTTTTTCTAAATCACGAAGTCCAATATTCGGATATATTGAGTCAAAATAATTTCTTAACCCGTTGCGTAAAATAGCATTTGGGTTCCCCGCAATATATGCGTCAAAGTAAACACATCGTAACTTATGGGTTTCCCAATGTGATATCCCCCATCTTTCAAACGAAAGTCTCTTATAAACCAAGACATTCTTGGAACGTTCTTCGAATGTCTTACAAACTGATCTCGCCTTAAATAGTGGTGCCGAAGAATTCTGGCCAACTCTAGACAAGATTTCATCAATCATGTCTCCGGGTAGGTCTCTTAAAATATTGGGTTGTCTATCCATTTTGTGTTTTTAAACTGTAAAATAGACAAGAGTTAGATTCATAAAAAAATACTTATTAATACAAGCAATTTTTACATATATCATAAAGCATAAGAACACTATATTACATATATTACACCACACGAATACAACTATCTTATTCCAACTCGCTCGTTTCTTCTTCTTCGGTTTTGGTTCGTTTTGCCAAGTTTCTAGGGATATATGATGTTCCCTAATACGAGCCGTCGTTGTCCACATTGGTTTAGAAAAACCTGGTGGTTTAGAGGTTCCCGGGTCATTGTTACAACTTAAGGACTTCGGGGGTTGACGATACATATAAAGTTCATCGGAGTTGGAATTAGATTTCTCTATTTTTATGCCCTTTCCCTTATTATTTTCTTTTGCCTTTTTAAATTCAGTTGGGGTAATTTCTATAACATCATCGGAATTCTCGTCGGAATCCGATTCATCGAAGAATTTGTAATCCTCCCAATATTTTGCTTCCTTGGCGGAAACACCATTGACCATAATTAACCTTGGTCGGTTGGTTGAGGATTTTCTTTTACTTAACCGTTTTATTATTTCCCCCACCGGTTCTACTTCTTCATCCGGTTCCGATTCTTCTTCCGGTTCCGATTCTTCTTCCGGTTCCGATTCTTCTTCCGGTTCCGACTCTTCTTCCGGTTCTTCTTCGGGAACTTGTGAATCAGTCCACGAATCATTCCAATTTACATTTGACTCTTCATTATTATTAAGTGAGTCAATGGGACTTGTTCTAGAGGTAGACATCTATCACATAATATCAAACGCGTTAAGAGATTAATATATCACATAATATTCACATGTTAAAAATATATAGTTTCCAACAAAATTTGTTAAGCAATCATTTTTCAAGTAAACACGGTCGAAGTCCAGACTCACTAATGCATCCTAACAAACTCGATAAGACACACTAATGCAAAATTCTGGTTCTCTAAGACCAACGCTCTGATACCAACTGAAATGTCCCGTTCTTATTGATTAAAAACGTTCCATATTAATTGATTTCGTTGCGAGGTTTTGACCTCTATATGAGACGTTTTTCAAAGACTGCATTCATTTTAAAACAAACCATAACCTTTATTTCATCAATAAAGGTTTAAAAAAAAACTTTACGTAGATTATCAAATAATGATAATCTAAAATATCCTGTTTACACACGACCATTACATAATGGTTTACAATACAAATATGTTACAACAAAATAAGTTTCTTGAATGCAGTTTTTACACAATATCATACAAACATGGACTCCAAATCTCGTCCTTATTTAAGCATGAGACAGCGGAAGCTCTTAATAATCACCTGAGAATAAATATGCTTAAAACGTCAACAAAAATGTTGGTGAGTTATAGGTTTAACCTATATATATCAAATCATAATAATAGACCACAAGATTTCATATTTCAATACACATCCCATACATAGAGATAAAAGTCATTCATATGGTGAACACCTGGTAACCGACATTAACAAGATGCATATATAAGAATATCCCCATCATTCCGTGACACCCTTCGGATATGATATAAATTTCGAAGTACTAAAACATCCGGTACTTTGGATGGGGCTTGTTGGGCCCGATAGATCTATCTTTAGGATTCGCGTCAATTAGGGTGTCTGTTCCCTAATTCTTAGATTACCAGACTTAATAAAAAGGGGCATATTCGATTTCGATAATTCAACCATAGAATGTAGTTTCACGTACTTGTGTCTATTTTGTAAATCATTTATAAAACCTGCATGTATTCTCATCCCAAAAATATTAGATTTTAAAAGTGAGACTATAACTCACTTTCACAGATTTTTACTTCGTCGGGAAGTAAGACTTGGCCACTGGTTGATTCACGAACCTATAACAATATATACATATATATCAAAGTATGTTCAAAATATATTTACAACACTTTTAATATATTTTGATGTTTTAAGTTTATTAAGTCAGCTGTCCTCGTTAGTAACCTACAACTAGTTGTCCACAGTTAGATGTACAGAAATAAATCGATAAATATTATATAGAATCAATCCACTACCCAGTGTATACGTATCTCGGTATTGATCACAACTCAAACTATATATATTTTGGAATCAACCTCAACCCTGTATAGCTAACTCCAACATTCACATATAGAGTGTCTATGGTTGTTCCGAAATATATATAGATGTGTCAACATGATAGGTCGAAACATTGTATACGTGTCTATGGTATCTCAAGATTACATAATATACAATACAAGTTGATTAAGTTATGGTTGGAATAGATTTGTTACCAATTTTCACGTAGCTAAAATGAGAAAAATTATCCAATCTTGTTTTACCCATAACTTCTTCATTTTAAATCCGTTTTGAGTGAATCAAATTGCTATGGTTTCATATTGAACTCTATTTTATGAATCTAAACAGAAAAGTATAGGTTTATAGTTGGAAAAATAAGTTACAAGTCGTTTTTGTAAAGGTAGTCATTTCAGTCGAAAGAACGACGTCTAGATGACCATTTTAGAAAACATACTTCCACTTTGAGTTTAACCATAATTTTTGGATATAGTTTCATGTTCATAATAAAAATCATCTTCTCAGAATAACAACTTTTAAATCAAAGTTTATCATAGTTTTTAATTAACTAACCCAAAACAGCCCGCGGTGTTACTACGACGGCGTAAATCCGGTTTTACGGTGTTTTTCGTGTTTCCAGGTTTTAAATCATTAAGTTAGCATATCATATAGATATAGAACATGTGTTTAGTTGATTTTAAAAGTCAATTTAGAAGGATTAACTTTTGTTTGCGAACAAGTTTAGAATTAACTAAACTATGTTCTAGTGATTACAAGTTTAAACCTTCGAATAAGATAGCTTTATATGTATGAATCGAATGATGTTATGAACATCATTACTACCTTAATTTCCTTGGATAAACCTACTGGAAAAGAGAAAAATGGATCTAGCTTCAATGGATCCTTGGATGGCTCGAAGTTCTTGAAGCAGAATCATGACACGAAAACAAGTTCAAGTAAGATCATCACTTGAAATAAGATTGTTATAATTATAGAAATTGAACCAAAGTTTGAATATGATTATTACCTTGTATTAGAATGATAACCTACTGTAAGAAACAAAGATTTCTTGAGGTTGGATGATCACCTTACAAGATTGGAAGTGAGCTAGCAAACTTGAAAGTATTCTTGATTTTATGAAACTAGAACTTTTGGAATTTATGAAGAACACTTAGAACTTGAAGATAGAACTTGAGAGAGATCAATTAGATGAAGAAAATTGAAGAATGAAAGTGTTTGTAGGTGTTTTTGGTCGTTGGTGTATGGATTAGATATAAAGGATATGTAATTTTGTTTTCATGTAAATAAGTCATGAATGATTACTCATATTTTTGTAATTTTATGAGATATTTCATGCTAGTTGCCAAATGATGGTTCCCACATGTGTTAGGTGACTCACATGGGCTGCTAAGAGCTGATCATTGGAGTGTATATACCAATAGTACATACATCTAAAAGCTGTGTATTGTACGAGTACGAATACGGGTGCATACGAGTAGAATTGTTGATGAAACTGAACGAGGATGTAATTGTAAGCATTTTTGTTAAGTAGAAGTATTTTGATAAGTGTATTGAAGTCTTTCAAAAGTGTATAAATACATATTAAAACACTACATGTATATACATTTTAACTGAGTCGTTAAGTCATCGTTAGTCGTTACATGTAAGTGTTGTTTTGAAACCTTTAGGTTAACGATCTTGTTAAATATTGTTAACCCAATGTTTATAATATCAAATGAGATTTTAAATTATTATATTATCATGATATTATCATGTATGAATATCTCTTAATATGATATATATACATTAAATGTCTTTACAACGATAATCGTTACATATATGTCTCGTTTAAAAATCATTAAGTTAGTAGTCTTGTTTTTACATATGTAGTTCATTGTTAATATACTTTATGATATGTTTTCTTATCATAGTATCATGTTAACTATATATATATATATATCCATATATATGTCATCATATAGTTTTTACAAGTTTTAACGTTCGTGAATCACCGATCAACTTGGGTGGTCAATTGTCTATATGAAACATATTTCAATTAATCAAGTCTTAACAAGTTTGATTGCTTAACATGTTGGAAACATTTAATCATGTAAATATCAATCTCAATTAATATATATAAACATGGAAAAGTTCGGGTCACTAAACCAAGGACTTCTGGAAAATTAATTTTCAGATAGTTCGGTTCGATTAGATGACTTTTTGTTTAGGACTCGGCTAAATCCGATATTCAGTTTAGGATTTATAACCTTCCGAAAGTCACTACGCCTTTGTAACGACGTGCTGAAAATTCTGACCTACTCGCGCTTGAACCGTCACCACGATCAAACGACATCGAGTTAGGATCTGAAAATTGAAAAGCTGTTAGAGGACTCACATACGGAGCCTTGGCCACTGACTACGCGTCTTTTTGATTTGTATAGAGGTCTTAACAGCTGTCCGAAATCAGCTTATTGTTTCGATCTCTATTCTTGTTGAAAACTTACTTTAGCTTTTACGAATGATGATGATGATGATGATGATACTTAAGACTTAATTTATTCACTTTTAAACTTTTGGGGACAATTCACTAACCTAGTAACCTTTGACTTAGGTTGAGGACCTTTTGGATCGACCAACTTACTTGTTTGGACCGACTTACTACTTGCTTACACTGTCGTATCGATTTTACCGCACATTTACTGTGAATTATAGCTTCCCTTTTTACTTTATTATTTTTGGGACTGACAATACATGCGCTTTTTATGTTTTACATACTAGACACGAGTACCTAAACTTTATATGTGATGCTCCGTACAAAACCATCGTGTACGAATCATCAACAACAGGATCATTACAAGGTCAAATACTATATGCGGTTTCAAAAGAAGTTTGCATTCATGAATAAAGGTGATGTCTTAACCAATATCAAATGTCTTATAACAAAAGTATGCTTAAATGAACAGAAGCAATTAGTAATAGTGTGTGACCCAATGGTCGTTATAAATCATAGTTTCAAAAGATAACATAGTTTGAATGCAAATAAAACGTTTCATGCAGTGACAACTCTAACAAGCGCAACGGGTGTCTACAAGGCATGACTAGTACAACAGCGGAAGCAAGCACCTTAAGTACCTGAGAAAAACATGCTTAAAAATGTCAACACAAAGGTTGGTGAGCTATAGTTTAAGTATAACATTATGTAAGGTAGGCCACGAGATTTCAGTGCTACGAATAGCGTATCAAAATCGTATGAAAAGTATATGTTTAACCGTGGGTACTTGGTAACTAACTTAACGTTTATCACCCCCTAAAAGTACACTTAGCGAGTGCGTATGTTTATGAAGTATTTAACACCCGTTAAATGCTAGCGCTACTAGCCCGAGTGGGGATGTCAAACCCTATGGATCCATATCTAAGATTCGCGTTCACCGGTTCAAAGACTAATGACTAAACGTTACCGAGCTAAGGGGAAAGTTTATGCCGTTGTATAACCCACACATATATAAAGTTTAAGTACTCGTGCCTAGTATGTAAAACGTAAAATGCGCATGTATTCTTAGCTCCCAAAATAGTTAAAGTAAAAAGGGATGCTATAACTCACAGTGGTAAAGTAGTAGTAAAGTTGACTCGGGAAAGTAAGCAAGTAGGTAGGTTCGGAAAGTCCTCAACCCAAGTCAAAAGTTACTAAGTCAGTAAATCATCCCAATAGGTTTATAAGTATGTAAATTAAGTCTTAAGGGTCATCATCATTCATCATCAAATAAAAAGTATA
Organism: Rutidosis leptorrhynchoides; assembly: GCF_046630445.1. Taxonomy (NCBI): domain Eukaryota; kingdom Viridiplantae; phylum Streptophyta; class Magnoliopsida; order Asterales; family Asteraceae; genus Rutidosis; species Rutidosis leptorrhynchoides. Next base: position 80,663,768 of record NC_092336.1, on the reverse strand, counting down.
AAGTAAGTTTCGTTCTAGAAAAGAGTTTAAAACAAAGGCTAACTTCAATCAGTCATCACGGCCTCTATACCTACTGAAATAAGGTGAGACCAGTGGCCATGACTCCGTATATAAGTCCTTTAGTTGCTGTAAAAATTCCAGAACCAAAATCATCTTCGTTTGACCATGGCGACGGTTTAAGTGCGAGTAGGTCAGAATTTTTAGCACAACGTTAAAAGGACATAGTGACGTTCGGAGGGCCATAGATCCTAAACCATAACTCGGATTAAGACAAGTCTTAAACAAAAAATTATCTACTCGAACAGAGCTAACTGAAAATCATCTTTACAGTAGCCCATGTATTCTGATCAGTTCCATAAAGCAGTAAACAGTGTGTTCCGGTGGGTTCTTGGTGCTTGATGTTCATCACGGTTCTCATCCTTGATGCATATAGCTTCAAGTGTACAACTCGTTGATGTGTTTACATCATCTTTACCAAGTTTTGACCATCATAACACAAGTGTAAGTCTAAGATAATTAGCACAACTCAATTAAGTGTTGCAAGTAGTTTGATGAACCAAAGTTACATCAAGATCTTAGATCCGACACATACATGACCTCTAAAAGTAATATTAAGCTACAAACTTGAAAGTAAACTAAATAATCAAGATCTTAAGTTGTAGAATATAGTTCTTAGTTTGATCTTGAATATCCTAGACCCAAAAGTCTAGATCTAAAGTTCTTAAGTTAGATCCTAAGTAATAACACTTGAATCTTTACTTTAATAAAACCATAAGTTATAAAACTTAGATTTTCATCTAGTAAAGTGTACGTAAGCTTACAAGCTCTTGTTTATAACAAAATTAGAAGACCATAAGCTATAGAAACTTAGATCTTTCATAAGTATATGAAGTTATAACTAGAAAGTTATACTTCCATGTTCTTGAACTTATAAAGTTAACTTTTAGTTTCAAGAAATATGAGATCAAGATTAACTAGTAATACTTGACCAAATTACAACTTTAAAGTACATAAAATGAAGAAGTAAGTTAAATCTACAAGTAATAAGTTCATGGTTGTTCATATTTGAAAAGATTCAAGCCTAAGCTTTGATCCTTAAGAAAGTAAACTTTAAGTTTACATCATGAACACAAGTATGATTATAACTCATGAACTTACAATCTTTTAAAACATTAAGTGTAGAACATAAACTAGAAAGTTTTGTTCTTGTATGTTCTTGTATGAACAAGATAAAATGAAGAACAAACTAGAGAGTTTGATTCTTAATAACTAGTAAAGAAACAATAACAACTACAAGTAATTAAACAATAACAAGGAACAAGTATCAAAACAAACAAATGATGATGATATGCATGTATATATTTCGGTTTCTATGAAGAAAAAGAAGAGAAAAGTAAGCTTGTTACTTACAAGAATGGAGAGAAAAGATGAGAGAAAATGTGAGGTAAAATGAAGTGTGTGAAAGAGTGAAATGGATACAAGTAATAAGTAATAATAAAAAAAATTTTGAACTCTCCCTCCCACCCCATCAAACCCACGGTTTTGGAAGAGAAAAGAGGAAGGGAAAAGTCCACAAGTTTCTTGCATGTAAAGGTGAAGATTCTAGCTAAAAATGGTATTAAAGTAAGTTTGCATGGGGAAGATGTGTAATGATACTTGTAACTAGCCTTTCATGACACTTACTAACTAGTTAAGCCTTAATGGACTACTTACAACAAAAGGGCTCCTAAATTAATCCATTAAGATAAGTAGGGTGGGCTTCTAAGTCCATTAACATTAATAAAAGTCCAAGTTCAAGTAATTAACAATTTAATCCAATAAAGCCCAAGAAATTAACTAGTAACCTTAGTTAATTAAAAATGATTAATGATAATTAACCATGTATGAAAATAATATCCAGAATATTATTCGTGAAAAGTTCATGTGTCACAAAGACGTGTCGGGCATTTAAAAGTCATGTATGGTAACAAGTAAATGTATAAAAATACATTCGTTAAACACGAGCATTAATAATAAGTATTATTAATTAACGTTGGAAAATCCATGGTCGTTACATTACCCACCTGTTAAAGAAAATTTTGTCCCAAAATTTTAAGCTGAGGTAGATGGAGGAGTCGGGAAAAGGTGACGATACTTCTGCATCATTTGATCCTCTCGCTCCCAGATAAACTCAGGTCCTCGTTTGGCATTCCACCGTACTCGGACGATCGGAATCTTGTTGTGTTTCAAAGTTTTGACCTCACGATCCATAATTTCGACAGGCTTTTCCACGAAGTGAAGTTTGTCGTCAATTGCAAGTTCCTCCAAAGGTATAACATGTTCCGGTTCAGCAAGACACTTCTTCAAATTTGACACGTGGAAGGTAGGATGAACTGAGCTCAATTGAGTTGAAAGATCCAAATGGTAAGCAACGGGTCCAACACGTTCCAAAATTTCAAAAGGACCAATGTATCGTGGGTTCAACTTTCCACATTTTCCAAAACGGATCACACCTTTCCAAGGTGCAACCTTCAACATTACACGGTCGCCTATGTTGAATTCAAAGTCTTTACATTTAAGATCAGCATAACTCTTTTAACGATCACGGGCAGTCTTAAGTCTCGCTTGAATTTGAGCAATCTTTTCCGTTGTTTCATGGACTATCTTGGGTTCGGTGATTTGCGTTTCGCCTACTTCGGCGCAACAAATAGGAGATCGGCACTTGTGGCCATACAACGCTTCAAAAGGTGCGGCATTAATACTCGAGTGATAACTGTTGTTGTAAGAAAATTCGGCGAGTGGCAAATGTCTTTCCCAGGCTTTTCCGAAATCAATAACACATGTACGCAACATGTCTTCCAAGGTCTGAATCGTTCGTTCACTTTGCCCGTCGGTCTGTGGGTGATAAGCAGTACTCATGTCGAGACGAGTTCTAATGGCTTCTTGCAAAGAACGCCAAAATCTAGAAGCAAAACGGGGATCGCGATATGAGATGATCGATAAAGGTACACCATGACGAGATACAACCTCTTTAATGTATAGTTGAGCGAGTCTCTCCATCGTATCCGTTTCCTTCATCGCTAGAAAGTGTGCAGATTTGGTAAGATGGTCAACGATAACCCAGATGGTATCGTATCCGCCCATCGTCTTTGGTAGCTTGGTGATAAAATCCATTGTTATCCTTTCCCACTTCCATTGTGGGATTTTCGGTTGTTGAAGTAATCCAGATGGCCTCTAATGTTCAGCCTTAACTTTCGAGCAAGTCAAACACTTACCAACATAAGTTGTAACGTCCTTATTAAGATTAGGCCACCAATACTGTTCTTTAAGATCGTGGTACATTTTTCCCGCTCCGGGATGAATCGAATATCTCGACTTGTGGGCTTCATCTAATATAAGGTTCCGTAAATCTCCATAACGAGGTACCCAAATCCTTCCGGCATAGCATCGGAGTTCAGTCTCCTTAACTTTAAATCGTGAAACGAGAATGTTCAAGTGTTCATGAGATATATTCTCCTCTTTGAGAGCCTCATCGTGGGCTACTCGGATCTGGCTATTGAGGTTTGAATGAATGGTGATGTTCAAGGCTCGAACACGAAGAGGTGCCGTTTTCTCCTTTCGGCTTAAAGTGTCAGCTACAACATTGGCCTTGCCAGGATGATAACGAAGTTCACAATCATAGTCATTCAATGTCTCAATCCATCGACGCTGTCTCATATTCAGTTGCTTCTGATCAAAGATGTGTTAGAGGCTTTTATGATTGGTGAAAATAGTGCTCTTAGTTCCATAAAGATAGTGTCTCCACAGCTTTAATGCAAAGACAACGGCTCCAAGTTAGAGATCGTGAGTAGTGTAGTTTCGCTCGTGAATCTTCAGTTGTCGAGAGGCGTAAGCGATAACCTTTATGCGTTGCATCAGTACACAACCAAAATCACTTTTCGAAGCATCACAATAAATGACAAAATCATCACTGCCTTCAGGAAGTGATAAGATAGGTGCGGTGGTTAACTTCTTCTTCAAGGTTTGAAATGCAGATTCCTGTTCGGGTTCCCAAGTGAACTTCTTCCCTTTGTGAGTCAGCGCGGTCAAAGGACACGCAATCAGAGAGAAATCTTCTATAAATCTTCGGTAGTAACCGGCGAGACCTAAAAATTGGCGGATGTGAGTTGGAGTAGTGGGAGTCTACCACTTGCTGATAGCTTCAATCTTAGCGGGATCAACTTTGATACCCTGGTCGCTCACAACATGACCCAGAAATTGGACTTCCTTCAACCAACATAAAGTTGCTCTTGTCTCAAGAGTTCAAGCACTAATTGAAGATGTTGCTCATGCTCTTCTTCGCTCTTGGAGTAGATGAGGATATCATCTATGAAGACGATAACGAACTTATCCAGGTATGGCTTGCAGACACGATTCATGAGGTCCATGAACATGGCAGGTGCGTTGGTTAAACCGAATGGCATTACGAGGAACTCATAATGACCATAACGAGTTCTGAATGCAGTCTTCATCACATCGCTTTCTTTCACCCTCAACTGGTGATAACCGGATCGCAAATCGATCTTAGAGTAAACGCTCAATCCTTGTAGTTGATCAAAAAGATCGTCAATTCGGGGAAGAGGGTACCGATTCTTGATTGTCAATTTGTTGAGTTCACGGTAGTCTATACACATGCGGAAGGATCCGTCCTTCTTCTTTACAAGCAAAACAGGTGCAACCCAAGGCGAGAAAATTGGTTGGATGAATCCACGGTCTAGCAGTTCTTGTAATTGGCTCTGCAACTCCTGCATTTCGGAAGGTGCGAGTCGATAAGGTGCGCGAGCTACAGGTGCAGCTCCTAGCACTAAGTCAATCTGAAACTCTACTGCTCTTGGTGGCGGCAATCCAGGCAATTCCTCCGGAAAGACATCGAAAAACTCGTTCACAATTCGAACATCGTTCACACTCTTCACCTCGGTTTCTACTGTTTTCACATGTGCTAGCACAACAAGACGTCCTTTCTTCATGATCTTTTGCGCTTTTACGTAACTAATGAGGTTCAGCTTCGAGGTACATCTCTCTCCGTAAATGATCAGTGGCTCGCCATCTCCGTGTGGTATACGAAGAGCTTTATCTCCACAGATAATGTCAGCCCTTATCTTGGTCAACCAGTCCATACCGACAATAACATCAAAGCTTCCCAACTTAATGGGTATCAAGTAAATCTCAAAATCCACACCAGCTATATTGATAATAGCTCATCGACTAATATGGTCAACTTTCTCAAGTTTTCCATTGACTACCTCTACAAGCGTACTCTCCTTTAAAGGAACTAACGACCAATTTATCTTATCACAAAAGTGTCTACATACATAACTTCTATCGGCACCAGTATCAAATAGGACAGAAGCTAATAGATTGTTGATAGTGAATATACCTGTCACCAAGTCGGGGTTCTCACGAGCATCCCTTGCATTAACATTGAAAGCTCGTCCATGCGGTGGTCCGCCGTCCTTTCGCTTGTTGGGACACTCATTTCTGAAGTGGCCCGTCTGTCCGCATTCATAACACTTTCTCGGTCCATTGGGGTTCGGCTTCCCAGTCATGGTGATGATCTTGCAGTCCCTGCTAATATGCCCGGTCTTTTTGCATTTTTCACAAACAATGTTACAGTACCCGGTATGGTGCTTGTAGCACCTCTTGCATTGCGATAGGGTACCCTTGTAGTTGGGGTTTGAGCCAGTGTTCAGGTTGGGGTTCCCACCGTTGTTGTTTCCTTTGAAACCCTCATGTCGCTTCGCCGGGTTTTGATCATAGGCTCTACCCTTGTTGTTATCCCACTTTCGCTTTTCACTACTACCCGCTTCAGATTTTGCCTTTTTCAGTTCATCGATGATGATTTAGTTCATTAAAGTGTGTGCCATACGCATTGCTTCCTGGACATTAGGTGGCTTAGATGAGGTGACATTTCCCTTAATGGACTTAGGAATTCCCCACAAGTATCTCTCCATATGCTTGAATTCCGGGGTGACCATGGTAGGACACATCAGGGCTAGTTCCAAATACATACGATTGTACCCATCGAGATCGTTCCCTACAACCTTCAACTGCATAAACTCAATCTCCATCTTCTGTAACTCAGTTCTCAGACAATACTCTTCAATCATGGCCGCTTTGAATTCTTCTCATGACGTGGCATACGCCTCATCAATACCCTTGGCTTGAGCCATTGTGTTCCACCAAGTGAGGGCGCCATCCGCCAGTGTACAAGAGGCATATTTTATCATGTTTGCCTCTGAGCAGTTGCTAACTCGGAATACAGACTCTAGTTTTTCAAACCACCTAGTGAGACCAACTGGCCCCTCCATTCCACTAAAGTTATGGGGCTTGCAGCTTTGGAACTCTTTGTATGTGCATCCATTATGAATGGGCTGGATAACCGGTGGCGGTGGAGCTTGGGGGTTCATTTCTGCTAAAGCTGCGGCGACTCGTTCATTGATCATTTCCTCGATTTGGGCTGTGGTCGGTGTTGATCTTCCGTTGGCCATGATGTTCTAAACAAAATTTTTGACTCAAGTCAAAATCTGGTATTCAAATAGTAATAATACAGTATATGGTAACCAACATGGAATCAAAACATCATATGTTAATTAAGTAATGCAACCAGGTACGAATACCACAGAATCATCATACAGTAACGTAAATAGAACACTGTGCAAGAATTAAATAAGGCAAGGTTCCATTCATTAATAATAATAAGTTGCATACATTCGCATAGGTTCGTACAATACATAAGTGAAACATGAAACTACAACTAGATTACATAATGAAATCTACTACAAAAGCCCTACGATGACGGTGGGTGTAGGATGTCCATTACGAGGGACATCTGGTCCTCAGGCTCAGTTACCCGAGCACGGAGGATCTCCACCTCCCTCATCAGTTCCTCGACAGAGGGAGAGGGTGGGGCAGCAGTGCAGTCGGTACGGGTGGTGCTGGTGGAGCTGGTGGTGCAGACGGTCCGGCTCCAGAAGTAGAGACTGTGAAGCGGTAAGGCTTACGGACGAAGGGATCAGCAGGATATGGTACAAGCCGCTTATGGGCGGTAACCCTACGACGCCGACCATATGCGTCAGTGAATGCTCGACCCCCATTAATCCCTGGAATGACGGTACCATCAAAACGGTACCGCTTCTTCGGCGGGGTGGAGGGTGGATGTACAGGTGCATCATCAGGGTCCTCATCAGAATCATCGTCACTGGAGTCGTCTGAGGAGGTGTCGTCGGATAAAGAGTTAGCGAAAAATGGGTCGTCTGAATCATGTGGAGGTGGCTGCACGGGTGGCTGTACTGGCTCTCCTCGGGCGGCCATCATATGTCGGTATCTGGCGGGTCCGATCGGCACGAGACATCCATCAGGAGCGCGTCGGCACAAATGGTTATACTTATTACGGATTGGACCTTCCCCAAGATCCGCGGAAATCACAGCACCACCGGGATGGTGCTGTGGCTCCGAGGGTCCGGGGGCAAGTGGAGCTGGAATCTCCTGGAGGTCCTCGGCTCCGTTAGCGGTAACCACTGAGGCAGGTGCATGACTACTGGCACCAGAGGATGAAGCGCCAGGGTCACTGGTGGGTGTCGACGACGGCATCTGGGAATCGTCAACAACAGTCGGTGAAGTGGCTGACGAGTCTGAGTCACTGTCCAAAATGATGACAGGTGGAATATCCGACATTTGAACAAGGAAAAATAACTTTTTCCACATCAGTAAGTCATAAAGCAAGCACGTATTAGGCAAAGTAACTACGACAGTCTAAATCATGTATAGCAGTAAATAGCATGGTAATAATAACGAATCGTACAGAAGTAGCATGCAATCGAAAGCAAATAATAGCATGCAGTAGTGAAAACAAGTAGCATACGGCATATAGCAGTAAAAGTAAGCAGCATCATGCAGTAAGTTCAGCAAAAACAAGTAAACTAGCAAGTTGTAGATTAGTCCTATTAGTGAATCCTACTCGGGTCGGTCTTAGACTCACTAATGCAACCTAATTCCCTACAACCAATGCTCTGATACCAAATGTGATGCCCCGTACAAAACCATCGTGTACAAATCATCAACAACAGGATCATTACAAGGTCAAATACTATATGCGGTTTCAAAAGAAGTTTGCATTCATGAATAAAGGTGATGTCTTAACCAACATCAAATGTCTTACAACAAAAGTATGCTTCAATAAACAGAAGCAATTAGTAATAGTGCGTGACCCAATGGTCGTTACAAATCATAGTTTCAAAAGATAACATAGTTTGAATGCAAATAAAACGTTTCATGCGGTGACAACTCTAACAAGCGCAGCAGGTGTCTACAAGGCATGACTAGTACAACAGCGGAAGCAAGCAACCTTAAGCACCTGAGAAAAACATGCTTAAAAATATCAACACAAAGGTTGGTGAGCTATAATTTAAGTATAACATTATGTAAGGTAGGCCATGAGATTTCAGTGCTACGAATAGCGTATCAAAACCGTATGAAAAGTATATGTTTAACCGTGGGCACTTGGTAACTAACTTAACGTTTATCACCCCCTAAAAGTACACTTGGCGAGTGCGTATGTTTACGAAGTATTAAACACCCTTTAAATGCTAGCGCTACTAGCCCGAGTGGGGATGTCAAACCCTATGGATCCATATCTAAGATTCGCGTTCACCGGTTCAAAGACCAATGACTAAACGTTACCGAGCTAAGGGGAAAGTTTATGCCATTGTATAACCCACACATATATAAAGTTTAAGTACTCGTGCCTAGTATGTAAAACGTAAAATGCACATATCCCAAAATAGTTAAAGTAAAAAGGGATGCTATAACTCACAGTGGTAAAGTAGTAGTAAAGTTGACTCGGGAAAGTAAGCAAGTATGTAGGTTCGGAAAGTCCTAAACCTAAGTCAAAAGTTATTAATTCAGTAAATCGTCCCAATAGGTTTATAAGTATGTAAATTAGGTCTTAAGGGTCATCATCATTCATCATCAAATAAAAAGTATAAAGTAAGTTTCGTTCTAGAAAAGAGTTTAAAACAAAGGCTGACTTCGATCAGTCACCACGGCCTCTATACCTACTGAAATAAGGTGAGACCAGTGGTCATGGCTCCGTATATAAGTCCTTTAGTTTCTTTAAAAATTCCAGAACCAAACTCGTCTTCGTTTGACCGTGGCGACGGTTTAAGTGCGAGTAGGTCAGAATTTTCAGCACAACGTTAAAAGGACATAGTGACGTTCGGAGGGCCATAGATCCTAAACCGTAACTCGGATTAAGACAAGTCTTAAACGAAAAACTATCTACTCGAACAGGAAAATCATATTTACAATAGCCCAGGTATTCTGATCAGTTCCAGAAAGCAGTAAACAGTGTGTTCCGGTGGGTTCTTGGTGCTTGATGTTCATCACGGTTCTCATCCTTGATTCATATAGCTTCAAGTGTACAACTCGTTGATGTGTTTACATCATATTTACCAAGTTTTGACCATCATAACACAAGTGTAAGTCTAAGATAAGTAGCACAACTCAATTAAGTGTTGCAAGTAGTTTGATGAACCAAAGTTACATCAAGATCTTAGATCCGACACATACATGACCTCTAAAAGTAATATTAAGCTACAAACTTGAAAGTAAACTAAATAATCAAGATCTTAAGCTGTAGAACATAGTTCTTAGTTTGATCTTGAAGATCCTAGACCCAAAAGTCTAGATCTAAAGTTCTTAAGTTAGATCCTAAGTAATAACACTTGAATCTTTACTTTAATGAAACCATAAGTTATAAAACTTAGATTTTCATCTAGTAAAGTGTATGTAAGCTTACAAGCTCTTGTTTAAAACAATATTAGAAGACCATAAGCTATAGAAACTTAGATCTTTCATAAGTATATGAAGTTATAACTAGAAAGTTATACTTCCATGTTCTTGAACTTATAAAGTTAACTTTTAGTTTCAAGAAATATGAGATCAAGATTAACTAGTAATACTTGACTAAATTACAACTTTAAAGTACATAAAATGAAGAAGTAAGTTAAATCTACAAGTAATAAGTTCATGGTTGTTCATACTTGGAAAGATTCAAGCCTAAGATTTGATCCTTAAGAAAGTAAACTTTAAGTTTACATCATGAACACAAGTATGATTATAACTCATGAACTTACAATCTTTTAAAACATTAAGTGTAGAACATAAACTAGAAAGTTTTGTTCTTGTATGTTCTTGTATGAACAAGATAAAATGAAGAACAAACTAGAGAGTTTGATTCTTAATAACTAGTAAAGAAACAATAACAACTACAAGTAATTAAACAATAACAAGGAACAAGTATCAAAACAAACAAATGATGGTGATATGCATGTATATATTTCGGTTTCTATGAAGAAAAAGAAGAGAAAAGTAAGCTTGTTACTTACAAGAATGGAGAGAAAATATGAGAGAAAATGTGAGGTAAAATGAAGTGTGTGAAAGAGTGAAATGGATACAAGTAATAAGTAATAAAAAAAAATTTTGCACTCTCCCTCCCACCCCATCAAACCCACAGTTTTGGAAGAGAAAAGAGGAAGGGAAAAGTCCACAAGTTTCTTGCATGTAAAGGTGAAGATTCTAGCTAAAAATGGTATTAAAGTAAGTTTGCATGGGGAAGATGTGTAATGATATTTGTAACTAGCCTTTCATGACACTAACTAACTAGTTAAGCCTTAATGGACTACTTACAACAAAAGGGCTCCTAAATTAATCCATTAAGATAAGTCGGGTGGGCTTCCAAGTCCATTAACATTAATAAAAGCCCAAGTTCAAGTAATTAACAATTTAATCCAATAAAGCCCAAGAAATTAACTAGTAACCTTAGTTAATTAAAAATGATTAATAATAATTAACCATGTATGAAAATAATATCCAGAATATTATTCGTGAAAAGTTCATGTGTCACAAAGACGTTTCGGGCATTTAAAAGTCATGTATGGTAACAAGTAAATGTATAAAAATACATTCGTTAAACATGAGTATTAATAATAAGTATTATTAATTAACGTTGGAAAATCCAGGGTCGTTACATTATATATGTGTGGGTGATATAACGGCACAAATATTCCCCTTAGCACGGTAGCGTTTAATCATTGGTTTTTGAACCGGTGAACGCGAATATTAGATATGGATCCATAGGGTTTGACATCCCCACTCGGGCTAGTCTTGCTAGCATTTAACGGGTGTTTGATACTTCGAGAACATACGCACTCGCCAAGTGTACTTTTAGGAGGTATTATTATTACGTTAAGTTAGTTACCGGGTGCCCACGAATAAGCATATACTTTATCATACGGTTTTGAAACGCTGGTTGAAGCACTGAAATCTCGTGGTCTACATTACATTACTGATTACAAACAAACTATAGTTCACCAACATTCGTGTTGACTTTTTAAGCATGTATTTCTCAGGTGCTTAGACGTTGTTGCTCCCACTATTAGACTTGCTGTTATAGTCTTGGTGTTATAGACTTGCTGTTATAGACTCGCTGTGTTAAACTTCTGCTGCATTACTTAGAGATGTCTCAATCATGGAACTTTTATTTTGCATTCGTAACTTATGTTATTTTGAATAATGGATTTGTAACGACCTTTGTGTCACGTTATCTTTTGTAAAACGTTATCTTTTCATAAATGCAAAACTTGTTTTGAAACAGCATGTAGTATTAAACCGTGTAATGGACCTTTTGTTGACGATTCGTACATGATGGTTTTGTACGGGACGTCACACTTCCCAACTAGTTCGCATCCAAAAATACCCTCCATTAACCCACTAGACGGAGGTCGCTAATCCAAAAGTATACCATTGCCTTTGTCCACACCGGAACCTAAAAAGAGTAAACAACGAGAGGGTAAGCAAAAGCTTAGTGAATGCAATAATTACACATATACATATATAATATACTTATTTGCAAACACTTACACAAATACCGCATACGAACAAGCAATTCAACAACCATGCATTAACAACGTATAATGCTAAATACTCACAAATTCATAACAAGCTAGCATCACCAATAGCATGTTCTTATCACAATAAAAAAATGCTAAATAAACAACACACACACATCCCATATGGTTAACCATACTCGCGTCATGGTGCTACCGGCTCCATGGTTCACACCATACGCATTTGTCATGATGCTACCGGCTCTGTGGTTCACATCATAACTCGAGTCATACTCACGTTAATACGCTACCGGCTCTGTGGTTCACCCCTTAACAACTCGTGCTATAATACTACCGGCTCCGTGGTTCACACTACAACACACGTACCATGATACTACCGGCTTCGTGGTTCGCATCATAGCACCCGTACCATGATGCTACCGGCTCCGTGGTTCACATCATAGTACACTAGCACATGCTATGGCACTACCGGCTCCGTGGTTCATACCATAGCACACAAATAAATACACTATATACATACATGTATAATTATTCCACTCACCTTGTATCCAAAACGAAGGTAAGCCAACAAGCTCTTCAACCGTCAATGAAATCACCTATTACATTAACATAAATCATCACTTATTTAAATGGAACTTCCGACCCGCCCAAATAGACACCTAGTGCAAATGTTCACCATTTGCACTCACAACGCCAATCGTAGGCCTAAATCACCAATAATCACTAAAGCTAGTGACCATGGCATTAAATCACCTAACTACACATCACTAGGTCATTAAATTCGTGCTAGTGTACTTTTTGGCCCAAAAACCCATTTTGACCTAATAATGGGTCAAACCCTAAACTTGTAAGTCTCATTCTCCAAATCACTAGTTAATCAAGCTCATTAGTGAACTTTAACTAAGATTAACTCCTTTAATTATTCATTTCATCAACTAACTCAAAAGTCACCAACTTTAGGTTACTTACACTTTCACCCAAACCATAACCCCCAATTTCACCAAAACTAGGGTTGATTACTTGCAAGACCCAAATATGAACACTAACACAATTAATTCACAAAATCCGAATTAGAGACTTACCACAACACTTATAGAGGTGCTAGAACGTAGAAGCACGAAGGATTGGACTCGATCTAGCAAAAACCCACTTGGAAAGCTTCAAGATCTACTTTCTCTCACTACTCTCTCTCTCTACTTGAAGGTGGAGGTGATAAGGTTGGTGGATGAGAAGTAATAAGCTCCATCAGCCTTCTAATGGCCATAAATTCAGCCATGAGTGAAAGGTCCAAACTACCCTTCTTTTAAATCACAAAATAATAAATATGCTGAATCAGGGGGTGTGTGCGCCGCGCACACTATAATACACACCCCTCACACCAAGTGTAACTGTGTGAGCTGCGTACATAAAAGTGCGCCCCTCACAAATGCGTTTGTGAGCCGCGCACATAAAAGCACGCCCCTCACATCATGTGCAAATTTTGACTGGTTGCTTTTTCTTCATATACGCGCGCCTCACACTATATCTAACGCGCCTCACACCTTCCAAACTTCAATTTATGGACATTTTCTTGCACTTATACCCACAATCTTTATAACCCACGATAACATACGAGCTTCAAAATATAGGAAAATAACACAATTTGCGTGATAAACACTATAAACCCAAATCCTCCAACTTTAATCATTATACAATTGCACTTTTGGATTTAGGGTCTTACAACTCTCTCCCACTTGATTCGAATTGCGTCCTCGCAATCCAAGCAGCATGACAAGCAGGAAGATATACCAAAACAAATTCTTCGGATTTCCACATGAACTCGGAACCCTTTTGATGTCGACATTGGACCTTAAAAGTCCTCACCTCCTTGTTACGCAACACTTTAACCCTTTCATAAAGGATAGCCACCGGTTCTTCGACATACTCTAACTTGTTGTTCAAAGAAATATCGTCCAAAGGCACCAACGCCGAGTCATCTGTAAGGCACTTACGGAGATGGGAAACATGGAATGTGTTATGGATTCCCGCAAGCTCTTCGGGTAACTTTAGTCTATATGCAACCTCACCAACACGAGCCAAAATTTTGAAAGGCCCAATTAACCGAGGAGCTAACTTTCCCCTCTTCCGAAACCGAATAATACCCTTCCATGGTGAAACCTTAAGCATCACCATGTCGCCTTCTTGGAATTCAATCGGTCACCTTCGTTTATCGGCATAAGATTTTTGCCTATCTTGCGCCGTCTTAAGTCGAGCCCGAATCATCTCAATCTTACTATTCATCTCTAAAATCAAATCGGTGTTCCCGATTTCCTTTTGTCCTACTTCACCCCAACAAATCGGAGTTTGACACCTTCGCCCATAAAGCATCTCGTAAGGTGGCATCCCAATACTAGTATGATAACTATTGTTGTACGAGAATTCCACCAAAGGCAAGTGCTCATCTCAACTACCACCGAAATCAATAACACATGCCCGTAGCATATCCTCCAACGTTTGATTCGTACGTTTGGTTTGACCGTCCGTTTGAGGATGATACGCCATGCTCATCTTCAATTGTGTACCCATATCTTCATGAAACTTATTCCAAAATCTAGATGTGAAACGAGTATCCATATCCGAAACAATAGATATAGGAACCCTGTGTCTTGATATCACTTCCTTGATAAATAACTTTGATAGTGTCTCTGACGATATAATCTCTCGGATGGGAAGAAACAATGCACTTTTCGTCAACCGATCAATTATCACCCAAATTGTATCAAATTGAGTTCTCGCCGTCTTTGGCAACTTTGTAATGAAATCCATGGTAATGTGCTCCCATTTCCATTTCGGGATTTCTAATGGTTGCAACATACCATACGGCTTTTGGTGCTAGGCCTTAACTTGCAAGCACGTAACGCATTGTTCAACATATTTAACCACATCACGTTTCATTCCGGGCCACCAATACTCTTTCTTCAAATCAAGGTATATCTTTGTCGCACCCGGATGAATGGAATACTTTGACTTATGTGCTTCATCAAGTAGCACTTATTGGTAGCCACCCATTTTAGGCACCCACACTCTTCCTTGAAAGGACAACAAACTATGCGGACCTAAGGTAATAGACTCTGTTTGCCTCATGATTCGCTCTTCATGTTTGTTGTTAACAAAAGCTTCAATTTGAATCTCATCAAGCTTTACAAGAAAATCATTAGTGATAGTCATGCGTAATGATCCCACTCGTATTTCCGAATATTGACTCTTTCGACTTAATGCATCCGCAACCACATTCACCTTACCCGGATGGTATAGTATCTCACAATCGTAGTCATTCAACAAATCGATCCACCTACGTTGACGATTGTTCAAATCTCGTTGATCAAAGAGATGTTTCAAACTCTTATGATCCGAATAAATCGTACACTTAACACCATACAAGTAGTGGCGCCAAATTTTCAATGCATGAACCACCGCCGCCAATTCAAGATCATGAGTCGGATATCTCTTTTTGTGTTCCTTTAATTGTCTAAAGGCATAAGCAATGACTTTACCCCGTTGCATTAAAACACAGCCGAGCCCATTGAATGAGGCATCACAATAAACCGTCATATCTTCTATACCTTCCGGTAACACCAACACTGGAGCTTGACAAAATTTCTCTTTCAACAATTGGAAAGCAATTTCTTGCTCATTTTCCCAATTAAATCTCACGTTCTTCCTTGTCAACTTTGTTAACGGAGAAGCGATTGTAGAAAAGTCTTGGATAAACCGACGATAAAAACCGGTCAATCCCAGAAAACTTCGAATTTCCGTTGGTGTAGTCGGCTATTTCCAACCCTTTACCGCCTCTATCTTCCCCGAATCTACTTGAATATCTTCTTTATTCACAATATGGCTAAGGAATTGCACTTCCCTTAGCCAAAATTTACACTTGGAGAATTTAGCATACAACTTCTCCTTCCACAACATCTTCAACACTTCGCGTAAATGGTGTTCATGTTCCTTCATACTCTTAGAGTAAATGAGTATGTCGTCGATGAACACTATTACCGACTTGTCTAACATAGATTGGCACACTCGATTCATAATGTGACGCCCCGTAAAAAATCATCGTGTACGATTCGTCAACAGGATCTTTACACGGTCGAATACTACATGCTATTTGAAAACCAGTTTTGCATTCATAAAAGATAGCGTTTACAAAAGATAACGTGGCACAAAGGTCGTTACAAAGTCATTATTTGAAAATAACATAAGTTACGAATGCAAGATAAAAGTTCCATGATTGAGACATCTCTAAGTAATGCAGCGGAAATCTAACACAGCAGGTCCATAACAGTAAGTCTAAAACACCAAGATAGCAAGTCTAACAGTGTAAGCAACATCGTCTAAGCACCTGAGAAATACACGCTTAAAAGTCAACACGAATGTTGGTGAGCTATAGTTTGTAAACAGTAAAGTAATGTAGACCACGAGTTATCGTATTTAAAACAGTATGAAAAGTATATGCTTATCCGTGGGCACCCGGTAACTAACTTAACGTAATAGTAATACCCCCTAAAAGTACACTTGGCGAGTGCGTATGTACTCGAAGTATCAAACACCCGTTAAATGCTAGCGCGACTAACCCGAGTGGGGATGTCAAACCCTATGGATCCATATCTAATATTCGCGTTCACCGGTTCAAAACTAATGATTAAACGTTACCGTGCTAAGGGGAATGTTTATGCCGTTTTATAACCCACACATACAATAAGTTTAAGTTCTCGTGTCAAGTAAGTAAAACGTAAAAAGAGCATGTATTCTCAGTCCCAACAATAGTAAAAAGTAGTAAGGGATGCTTTAACTCACAGTGAATAAGCAGTAAAAGTCGATATGAAACGTATGCAGGTAGTAAGTCGGTCTAAAAGGTCGTTAACCTAAGTCAAAGGTCACTAGGTTAGTATGTTGTCCCAATAAGTTTAAAATTGAATAAATTAAGTTTAAGTGTCATCATCATCATCATTCATCATCATAAAAGCTAAGTAAGTTTGACAAGAATAGAGATCAAAACAATAGGCTGACTTTGGTCAGCTGCTATGACCTCTATACAAAACGAAAAGATGCGTAGTCAGTGGATATGGCTCCGTATATGAGTCCTCTAACCGATGACCAATTTTCAGAACCTAACTCATCTTTGTTTGACCGTGGCGATGGTTTAAGTGCGAGTAGGTCAGAAATTTCAGCACAACGTTACAAAGGCGTAGTGACTTTCGGAGGGCTATAAATCCTAAACCGTATGTCGGATTAAGTCGAGGCCTAAACGAAAAGTCATCTACTCGAAACGAACTAACTGAAAATCAATTTTCCAGAAGTCCAGGAATCTGATCAGATCCCAAAAAACAGTAAACAAGTGCTCCGGTGGGGTTCTTGGTGCTTGATGCTCATCACGGTTCTCATCCTTGATGCTTGTAAGCTTCAAGTGTACAACTCATTGATGGGTTAGCATCACCTTGACCAAGATTCTACCATCAACACATAATATGTTAAGACCAAGTAAGAACACAACTCATTTAAGAGTCTTAGATGGATGATGAACCAAGGTTACATCATATCATTAGTCTTAACACAATTACAAGTTCTATTTACAATTAAAGCTATAAACTTTACTTCAATCAAAAAAGTATAAACATAATCTAAATCAAATAAAGTGATGGAACCCTAAGCTAGAGAGCTTGGATCCTTTTCACATAAGTTATAAGATTACAAAGCTAGAAAGCTTGAACCTTTACAAGATTAATGAGACCATAAGCTATAAAGCTAAGATCTTTAATAAAATAATGAAAGTAATGAGATCATAAGCTAAAAAGCTAAGATCTTTAACATAATAATGAGACCCTAAGCTAAAAATCTTGGATCTTTAGTATTCTTGAAGATCTTGAAGCATAAAGCTTGGATCTTTAAGATACATGAAGATTACAAACACAAGTTTGAATCTTTATAACAAAATAACAAGATTAAAGCTAAAAGATTTAGATCTACAAAGTAGGTGAAGATTCAAAGCTAGAAAGCTTGAATCTTCCATGTTCTTGAAGGATTCAAATCCATGTTTGAATCTACAAGATGTAATCAAGATCAAAAGCTAAAAAGCTTAATCTTCTAATGATGACGATGAACTCGTGATGATGAGAAGGAGAAGAAGAAAATAAATTCAAAATACTTACAAGCTTTAGACTAGAAAGAAAATAAATGAACAAGTGTGTGTAAATTGTGAATGAAAATCAAGTGTGAATGGTGAGGAAATGGCTTAGTATTTATAGGAGGTGAGGTGAGGGTGGTGGTGGTTAGGCCGTGGGTATCAAGGGGGGACAAGGGGGACAACTTTTTGTTTTTTGGTTAATAGTTGTCTAAAGTTGGTGCTTATGTTAGGATCCCATGCAACATTAAGGATAATACTTGACAAAAATGCTAGTATGTTCCCTCTAATAAATGGGCATTTGTCTTACATATTAATGGGTCACTAGTTACTTATAATTGGGCTAATTAAATAGTCCACTAACTAGTGTAGGGTAGGCTAAGGTCCAACAAGGTAGAAAGTCCAACAAGACTAACTAGTGTGCTCTAGTAAATTACTAAGCGTAATTAAGCATCCAAAAACCCAAGTAATTGTTATTATAAAATAACAATTAGTATTTCGTAGTCATAATGTTCCGATTATGACAAAAGTTAAACGTGTACGCAGTTCGTTAAAAACGTCAAGTGACACTAACGGTCATAAAGGCTTCCGAGGGTTAAGTTAAGTATCCTACGTACTTAATGATATGTTTTAACATATAAATGAAAGTAATCAACATGTAGGGAGTTCCCAGAGTATAATATAGCTCAGTATGCACAAATACGCAGTTTCATGAAAACACAAAGCACAAAAGCAAGTCGAAAAAGTCGGGTCGTTACATTACCCACCTGTTAATTAAAATTTTGTTCTGAAATTTTAGGCTGAGGTAGATGGTAGAGTCAGGAAGAGGTGAGGATACTTCTGTATCATTTGATCCTCTCGCTCCCAAGTAAACTCTGGTCCTCGTTTTGCATTCCATCGTACTCGGACAATCGGAATCTAGTTGCGTTTCAAGGTTTTGACCTCACGGTCCATAATTTCAACAGGTTCTTCCACAAAATTAAGTTTGTCATCAATCGTAAGCTCCTAATGTGGTATGACGAGTTCTGGTTCCGCAAGACACTTCTTCAGATTCGATACATGGAAGGTAGGATGAACGGAGCTCAATTGAGTCGGAAGATCCAAACGGTAAGCAACGGCTCCAACACATTCCAAAACTTCAAAAGGACCAATATATCGCGGATTCAACTTTCCACGCTTTCCGAAACGGATTACACCTTTCCAAGGTGCGACTTTCAACATAACGCGATAGCCGATTTGAAATTCGCGATCTCCACGTTTAAAGTCGGCATAGCTCTTCTGATGATCACGGGCCGTCTTGAGCCTCGCTTGAATTTGGACAATCTTCTCCATTGTCTCATGGACTAACTCGGGTCCGGTGATTTGCTTCTCACCTACTTCGGCCCAACAAATAGGAGAACGACACTTGCGACCATACAATGCTTCGAAAGGTGCGGCATTAATACTCAAATGATAGCTGTTGTTGTAAGGAAATTCGGCTAGTGGCAAATGCTTTTCCCAAGCTTTTCCAAAATCAATAACGCAAGCACGCAACATGTCCTCCAAAGTCTGAATTGTTCGTTCGCTTTGTCCATCAGTTTGTGGGTGATATGCGGTACTCATGTCAAGACGTGTTCCCAAGGCTTCTTGCAAAGAACGCCAAAATCTAGAAGCAAAAAGGGTATCGCGATCTGAGATAATCGATAAGGGTACACCGTAGCGAGATACAACTTCCTTTATGTATAGTTGTGCCAGTCTTTCCATCGTATCAGTTTCCTTCATGGCTAGGAAGTGAGCAGATTTGGTAAGACGATCAACGATAACCCAGATGGTATCATAACCTCCTATCGTCTTCGGTAGCTTTGTGATGAAATCCATTGTTATTCCTTCCCACTTCCATTGCGGGATTTCGGGTTGTTGGAGTAATCTAGACGGATTTTGATGTTCAGCTTTGATCTTAGAACAAGTCAAACACTTTCCAACATAAGTTACAACATCCCTTTTGAGGTTCGGCCACCAATATTGAACCTTGAGGTCGTGGCACATCTTACCAGTTCCTGGATGAATTGAATACCTTGACTTGTGGGCTTCGTCTAGAATATGGCTCCGTAAATCTCCATATTTGGGCACCCAAATTCTTATAGCAAAGTATCGGAGTTCAGTCTCCTTAACCTCAAATCGAGAAATGAGAATGTTTAAGTGCTCTTGAGAAATATTCTCCTCCTTGAGAGCTTCCTCTTGAGCTACGCGGGTCTGGCTGTTGAGATTCGTCTGAATGGTGATGTTCAAGGCACGGACACGAAGTGGTACCATTCTCTCCTTTCGGCTCAAGGCATCGGCTACAACATTTGCCTTGCCAGGGTGGTAACGAAGTTCACAATCATAGTCGTTCAACGTCTTGATCCTTCGATGCTGTCTCATGTTCAGTTGCTTCTGGTCGAATATGTGTTGGAGGCTTTTGTGATCGGTGAAGATGGTACTCTTGGTTCCATAAAGATAGTGTCTCCACAGTTTTAGTGCAAAGACAACGGCTCCAAGTTCAAGATCATGCGTTGTGTAATTTCGCTCGTGAATCTTCAATTGTCGAGAGGCGTAAGCAATAACCTTCGTTCTTTGCATCAATACGCAACCAAAACCATTTTTTGAGGCATCACAGTACACAACAAAATCATCACTGCGTTCGAGAAGAGATATGATAGGTGCGGTGGTTAACTTCTACTTCAAGGTTTGAAATGCTGACTCTTGCTCGGCTTCCCAAACAAACTTTTTCCCCTTATGAGTCAGTGCTGTTAATGGGCGTGCAATCAGAGAGAAACCTTCAATGAATCTTCTGTAATAACCGGTGAGGCCTAAAAATTGGCGGATATGAGTCGGAGTAGTGGGGGTTTCCCACTTGATGATAGCTTCGATCTTTGCGGGATCAACTTTGATACCCTGGTTGCTCACAATATGACCCAAAAATTGGACTTCCTTCAACCAAAACTCACACTTGGAGAATTTGGCATAAAGTTGCTCTTGTCTCAAAAGTTCCAACACTAGTCGAAGATGTTGTTCATGTTCTTCTTCACTTCTGGAATATATGAGGATATCATCTATGAAGACGATAACGAACTTGTCCAGGTATGGTTTGCATACTCGATTCATGAGATCTATGAATACAGTAGGTGCATTGGTTAAACCGAATGGCATCACAAGAAAATCATAATGACCATAACGGGTTCTGAACGCAGTCTTCATCACATCGCTCTCCTTCACCCTCAACTGGTGATATCCTGATCGTAAATCGATCTTAGAGTAAACGATTGATCCTTGCAGCTGATCGAAAAGATCGTCAATTCTGGGAAGGGGATATCGATTCTTAATCGTCAACTTGTTCATCTCACGATAATCGATACACATGCGGAAAGATCTGTCCTTCTTTTTCACAAACAAAACAGGAGCGCCCCAAGGCGATGAACTCGGTTAGATAAATCCACGGTCTAGCAATTCCTGCAGTTGACTCTGCAACTCTTGCAGTTCGGAAGGTGCTAGTCGATAAGGTGCGCGGGCTACAGGTGCAGCTCCTGGTACTAGATCAATCTGGAACTCCACTGATCGCGGCGGCGGTAATCCATGCAACTCTTCTGAAAAGACGTCGGGAAATTCGTTCACAATCGGCACATCATCAACACTCTTCTCCTCGGTTTCTAACTTCTTCACATGTACTAGAATAGCAAAACGCCCTTTTCTCATGACTTTCTGTGCCTTCATGCAACTAATGAGGTTCAATTTTGGGCTACCTTTCTCTCCATGTACGATCAATGGCACACCGTCTTCGCGAGGTATACGGATAATCTTCTCTCCACAAACAATTTCTACTCTTACTTTGGACAACCAGTCCATACCATCTATCACATCAAAGCTTCCCAATTTGATGGGTATCAAATCAATCTCAAAGTCCACACCGGCTAGGTTTATTATGCCTCCTCGGCCAATTTGGTCAACTTTCTCAAGTTTCCCATTGGCTACTTCAACAAGCATACTCTCCTCCAAAGGTACTAACGACCAGTCTATCTTAGAACAAAAAATGTCTACATACGTAACTCCTATCAGCACCCGTATCAAATAAGACAGAAGCAAGTAGATTATTGACAGTGAATATACCTGTGACCAAATCAGGATCCTCACAGGCATCCCTGGCATTCATGTTGAAAACTCTCCCACGTGCTGGTCCGGCATCCTTTTTCGTGTTCGGGCACTCATTCTTGAAGTGGCCCTGTTGATTGCACTCAAAACACTTTCTTGGTCCAGTAGGGTTTGTCTTCACAGCTGAGGTGGTAATCTTGCAGTCCCTGCCAATGTGTCCAGTCCTTTTACACTTTTCACATACCACGTTGTAGTACCCTGTATGATGCTTGTAGCATCTCTTGCACTGCGGAAGATTACCCTTGTAGTTAGGGTTCGAGCTATGATTCGGGCTGGGGTTCCTTCAGTCGTTGTTTCCCTTGAAACCCTCATGCCTCTTAGCTGGGTTCTGATCAAAGACCTTCTCTTTGTTGCTCTCCCACTTACGCTTCTCATACTAGCTCCTGATTCTGGTTTAACTTTCTCTGGTTCCTTGCGGACGATCTTGTTCATCAGGGTGTGCGCCATGCGCATAGCTTTCAGGACATCTGCTGGTTTCGAAGAGGTAACATTTCCCTGAATGGTCTTGGAAAGTCCCCACAAGTATCGTTCCATTCGCTTAAATTCAGGGGTAACCATCGTGGGGCACATCAAAGCTAACTCTAAATATCTTCGGTTATAGCCATCAAGGTCGGTTCCCACAACCTTCAGCTCCCAAAACTCAGCTTCCATTTTCTGAATTTCGGTTCGGGGGCAATACTCCTCGATCATAGCACTCTTAAACTCCTCCCATGATGTAGCATAAGCCTCGTCAATTCCCTTGGTCTGAGCAAGCGTGTTCCACCAGGTTAAAGCGCCGTCCGACAGAGTACATGAGGCGTACTTAGTTTTGTTCACTTCCGAGCAGTTGCTCACACGGAACACAGCTTCCAACTTCTCAAACCATCTCGTCAGTCCAACTGGCCCTCCAGTACCACTGAAATTGTGGGGCTTGCAGCTCTGGAATTCCTTGTAGGTACACCCGTTCTGAACAGCTGGGTTGGCTGGTGGAGCTGAAGCAGGGTTGGCATTCGCCATAGCTGCGGCTATTCGAGCAGCAATCATTTCCTCAATCTGTGCCGCTGTGGGCATTTCCCATGGGGCTCTTCCGTTTGCCATTGTTCCTCTGAACAAAAGTTTTAACTTACGTCAAAATTCCGCATTCAATTATATTATAGCATAAGTCATCCAGTATGGAACACAACACACAATTAAGTAAAGCAACCAGATACAGATACCACAAAATCATCATACAGTAGCGTAAATAGAACACCGTACAAAATTTCAAACAACATTAAGTTCTATTCATGAATAAGAAAGTTGCATACATCCGCATAAGGTTCGTACAATACATGAGCAAAACATGAAACTACTAACAGAGTTACATAAGAAAATCTAATACAATAGCCCTATGGTGAAGGTAGGTAAATGATGTCCATCAGGTGGGACATCTGTTCCTCGAGCTCAGTTACCCGAGCACGGAGGATATGCACTTCCCTGGTTAGTTCCTCGATGACGGGGGATGCTGGTGGGGCAGGCGGTGCAGATGGTGCCAGTGGTGCAGATGTAGACGGCACAGTGCGGGTGGTTTTACGCACGAATGGATCGGCGGGATACGGTACAACCCTATTATGGGCTGTGACCCTAACCAACTGTCCATGTGCATCCACGAACGGTCTTCCTCCGTTAATCCCTGGGATAATAGTACCATCGAAACGATCTTGCTTCTTCGGAGAGGTAGAGGGTGGCTGCACGGGCTCCTCCCCAGGGTCCTCCTCGAAATCATCCTCGGGATCCTCTTCGGAATCCTCCTCGCTGGAGTCATTGGATGATGAATCGTCTGAATCATCTAAAGGTGGATCTGCTTGGCCGGTGGTAATAATTCGATATCTGCTAGGTGGGATCGGCACGACGCGTCCATCAGCAAGGCGTCTGACCCAATGTCCTCGCTTATTACGGAAAGGACCATCCTCAATTTCCCCAGGAATCACAGTACCACCGGGATGGTGCTGTGGCCCCGGGAGTCTAGGGCTAGGTGGAGCTGGAATCTCCTCTAGATCCTCATCTCCGTCTGAGACGTCCATAAGGTCAAGCACTAGTCCACTGGAACGTGAATCGCCAGAGTTGTCGACGGGTAGCGGTGAGTCAGCAACAATGGTAGGTGAGGCAACAGTCGTCTCTGAGTCACTCTCTAAGTCAAAGGTCATGGGCAGCATGTCTGACATCTGAATAAGGAAAAAATAACTTTTTCCATGTCAGTAAGACATATAGCAAGCACGTAATTAGGCACTACAGCATCCTAGCAGTACATATCATGGCAATATTAACAAAATCCTACAAAAGAACCATGCAATCGAAAGCAGATAGTAGCATGCATCAGCGAGAATAAGCAGTAGCATACAGCAAGTACACATAGTACTAAAAGTAAGCAGTAGCATGCAGTAAGTTCCACAGAAACAGTTAAACAAGCAAGTTGTAGATTAGTCCTATTAGCGAATCCTACTCGGCTCTGTCAGGACTCACTAATGCAACCTAATTCCCAACACCCGATGCTCTGATACCAAATGTGACGCCCCGTACAAAACCATCGTGTACGATTCGTCAACAACAGGATCTTTACACGGTCGAATACTACATGATATTTGAAAACCAGTTTTGCATTCATAAAAGATAGTGTTTATAAAAGATAACGTGACACAAAGGTCGTTACAAAGTCATTATTTAAAAATAACATAAGTTACGAATGTAAGATAAAAGTTCCATGATTGAGACATCTCTAAGTAATGCAGCGGAAATCTAACACAGCAGGTCCATAACAGCAAGTCTAAAACACCAAGATAGCAAGTCTAACAGCGAAAGCAACATCGTCTAAGCACCTGAGAAATACACGCTTAACAGTCAACACGAATGTTGGTGAGCTATAGTTTGTAAACAGTAAAGTAATGTAGACCACGAGTTATCGTATTCAAAACAGTATGAAAAGTATATGCTTATCCATGGGCACCCGGTAACTAACTTAATGTAATAGTAATACCCCCTAAAAGTACACTTGGTGAGTGCGCATGTCCTCGAAGTATCAAACACCCGTTAAATGCTAGCGCGACTAGCCCGAGTGGGGATATCAAACCCTATGGATCCATATCTAATATTCGCGTTCACCGGTTCAAAACCAATGATTAAACGTTACCGTGCTAAGGGGAATGTTTATGCCATTTTATAACCCACACATAGAATAAGTTTAAGTTCTCGTGTCAAGTAAGTAAAACGTAAAAAGCGCATGTATTCTCAGTCCCAAAAATAGTAAAAAGTAGTAAGGGATGTTATAACTCACAGTGAATAAGCAGTAAAAGTCGATATGAAACGTATGCAGGTAGTAAGTCGGTCTGAAAGGTCGTCAACCTAAGTCAAAGGTCACTAGGTCAGTATGTTGTCCCAATAAGTTTAAAAGTGAATAAATTAAGTTTAAGTAGTCACTAGGTCAGTATGTTGTCCCAATAAGTTTAAAAGTGAATAAATTAAGTTTAAGTGTCATCATCATCATCATTCATCATCATAAAAGCTAAGTAAGTTTGACAAGAATAGAGATCGAAACAATAGGCTGACTTCGGTCAGTTGCTACGACCTCTATACAAAACGAAAAGACGTGTAGTCAGTGGCTATGGCTCCGTATATGAGTCCTCTAACCTCTTACCAATTTTCAGAACCTAACACGTCTTCGTTTGACCCTGGCGACGGTTTAAGTGCGAGTAGGTCAGAAATTTCAGCACGACATTACAAAGGCGTAGTGACGTTCGGAGGGCTATAAATCCTAAACCGTATGTCGGATTAATTCGAGGCCTAAACAAAAAGTCATCTACTCGAAACGAACTAACTGAAAATAAATTTTTAGAAGTCCAGGAATCTGATCAGACCCTGAAAAACAGTAAACAAGTGCTCCGGTGGGGTTCTTGGTGCTTGATGCTCATCACGGTTCTCATCCTTGATGCTTGTAAGCTTCAACTGTATAACTCATTGATGGGTTAGCATCACCTTGACCAAGATTCTAGCATTAACACACAATATGTTAAGACCAAGTAAGAACACAACTCATTTAAGAGTCTTAGATGGATGATGAACCAAGGTTACAACATATCCTCAGTCTTAACACAATTACAAGTTCTATTTACAATTAAAGCTACAAACTTTGCTTCAATCAAACAAGTATAAACATAATCTAAATCAAATAAAGTGATGGAACCCTAAGCAAGAGAGTTTGGATCCTTTTCACACAAGTTATAAGATTACAAAGGTAGAAAGCTTGAACCTTTACAAGATTAATGAGACCATAAGCTATAAAGCTAAGATCTTTAACAAAATAATGAAAGTAATGAGACCATAAGCTAAAAAGCTAAGATCTTTAACATAATAATGAGACCCTAAGCTAAAAAGCTTGGATCTTTAGTGTTCTTGAAGATCTTGAACCATAAAGCTTGGATATTTAAGATACATGAAGATTACAAACACAAGTTTGAATCTTTATAACAAAATAACAAGATTAAAGCTAAAAGATTTAGATCTACAAAGTAGATGAAGATTCAAAGCTAGAAAGCTTGAATCTTCCATGTTCTTGAAGGATTCAAATCCATGTTTGAATCTACAAGATGTAATCAAGATCAAAAGCTAAAAAGCTTGATCTTCTAATGATGATGATGAACTTGTGATGATGAGAAGGAGAAGAAGAAAAGAAATTCAAAATACTTACAAGCTTTAGACTAGAGAGAAAATAAATGAACAAGTGTGTGTAAATTGTGAATGAAAATCAAGTGTGAATGGTGAGGAAATGGCTTAGTATTTATAGGAGGTGAGGTGAGGGTGGTGGTGGTTAGGCCGTGGGTATCAAGGGGGGACAAGGGGGACAACTTTTTGCTTTTTGGTTAATGGTTGTCTAAAGTTGGTGCTTATGTTAGGATCCCATGCAACATTAAGGATAATACTTGACAAAAATGCTAGTATGTTCCCTCTAATAAATTGGCATTTGTTTTACATATTAATGGGTCACTAGTTACTTATAATTGGGCTAATTAAATAGTCCACTAACTAGTGTAGGGTGGGCTAAGGTCCAACAAGGTAGAAAGTCCAACAAGACTAACTAGTGTGCTCTAGTAAATTACTAAGCGTAAGTAAGCATTCAAAAACCCAAGTAATTGTTATTATAAAATAACAATTCGTATTTCGTAGTCATAATATTCCGATTATGACAAAAGTTAAACGTGTACGTAGTACGCAGTTCGTTAAAAACCTCAAGTGACACTAATGGTCATAAAGGCTTTCGAGGGTTACACATAAGATCCATGAATGCCGCAGGCACATTCGTAAGATCAAAAGGCATTACCACAAATTCAAAATGCCCATAACGAGTTCGAAAGGCCGTCTTCTCAATATCTTCCTCACGGACCCGCATCTGATGATAGCCGGGCCGTAAGTCGATTTTAGAAAAATAAGTCGCGCCTTGGAGTTGGTCAAACATATCGTCAATCCAAGGTAATGGATAACGATTCTTGATCGTCACTTTGTTCAACTCCCAATAATCGATGCACATTCGCATGCTACCATCTTTCTTCTTTACGAATGAAACCAGAGCACCCCATGGCGAAGCGCTCGGTCGGATAAAACCCTTTTCAAGCAACTCTTGGGTTTGATTTAACAACTCTTGCATTTCCATTGGCGCTAAATGATAAGGAGTTTTAGCAATGGGAATGGCCCCCGGAACCAACTCAATGCGAAATTCAACTTGTCTTTCAGTCGAAACACCCGGTAATTCATTCGGAAAAACGTCTTCGAATTCATTAACCAACGGAATATTACGAATGGACAGAGGCTCTTCACGCGTATCAACTACATGTGCGAGAAAAGCCATGCCATCAACACTAAGGAAACGCCGTGCCGGTGCTTAAGTGCATAATGGCACAAGTCTTCTCCATTTCTCGCCATGAATAATTAACTCTCCCCCACTTTCTATAACGGTCGAGCCAATCCATACTAACGACGATATCAAACTCACCCAAAGTCATTGGGATAAGATCGATTTTAAAGTTTCGGCACTAAACACAACATTACAATCTTTACACACATCAACCCCTAGCACCGTCTTACCATCCGCTATTTCAACTTCTACCGGATGACTTAACTTAGCTAGCAGTTTATTAAGCTTAGACACAAATCGTGGAGACACAAACAATAAATTATCACCGCTATCAAATAGTATCCTTGCCGGATTAGAGTTAACCATGAAAGTACCTGAGACAACTTTATTAGATTGTTTGGCTTCATCATTGGTCATCAAATAATTTCATCCCCTAGCTGTACCCGTCGCTTTCTCTAGCTTCTTTACTTGATCACTCTGCAATTCGGGACATTCCGTCCTTCGGTGCCCTTCCTTTTGACAATTATAACAAGTGAGTTTAGGTGTTGAGGATGGGTTCGTACAATCACGAGCCATGTGCCCTTGTCATCCACAATTATAACACTTGGGTTCAAAACCCCCGGAAGCACCCTTCTTCACACTACTGACGCTCTCGATCACACCCCTACTCTTCTTGTTGGAATGACTAGTAGCTTCAAACTTTCTTTTGCTAAAACCGAAGTCACTCCTTTTTGGAAGAAGCGACTCAAAGCCCTTAGCTATGTCAAATAACTCATCAAAAGTTTTCACCGAATTCCTACTAATCTTTTCTTGATAGTTGTCATTCAAGGTTCGATAGAAGTCTTCCTTCAACATATGATCATTCCCAACATACTCAGGGCAAAATTGGGTCTTTGATAAGAAAGTGGACTTAAGAGTGTTCAAATCCATCGACCCTTGTTTTAAGGCACGCAACTCATCCTTAAGCCTCGAAAGATCGGTCAAAGTTCGGTACTCCTTGAAAAACTCCGCCTTGAATTCATCCACATCAAACTCATACTTTGCACTTCACCGTAAAGTCAGATTTTCGCGTCCCACCACAATTTTGCATCACCCCTCAACATACTACTACCGTACCTCGTCTTCTTATCGTGAGGGCACTCACTAGTAGGAAAGGCCCCCTCCATATCGGATATCCAACGAGCACTCTTTAGTGGGTCTCGTTCACCATCAAAAATGGGATGTTGAGCATCCTTGAAATTCTTATAGTGGAAGTCTCGCCTTCCAACATTATCGCCTTGAACAATAGCACTAACTTGTTCCTTGATTAGATCGGTTACTTGTTCGTCAAATGACTCTAGAAACATCTTCTTAACGTCCGCTAGAAAAGTCGCATGGTACTTTTGCAAAATGGCCTCAACCTTGCCGTGAACTAGGAGTCTTCGCTCGTACCTCGGTTATCGGTATCGTGCCCATTTCTCATCTCCATTCTATAAAACGGATAGGTTAAACAACGAAATAAAAGGGAACGACATACGTATACCATAGCACCCATCTTGCTCAATACTCATCGTACATTGCTTGTTCGACACGATTTGGATCCGTAACAATGGTAGCTAGTCATTGTTACGCGAGCACGTCGCATCAACTTGCTAGTACAACGTCTATCTCGCTTGATGATTGCAAATACAATACAAAATAATTATCACAAGGTTAGTTCACCTAAGCCTAGGCACTAACCGAACCCGGTCCGACCTGTCTCCTACAAGTCCCGCATAAAATGCATACACAATAAAGTCTAAGTCTAGGCACCTATCTTAAGTCCCCTAAATACCTTAGACCATGCTCTGATACCACTTGAAACGACCCAACCCGTCTTAAATCGGACAAAGTTTTTTTTAAACATTAGTGACATTGTACAACATTCAAATACGTTACCCGAATAATAAGCAACCACCATGATATAAAAGGTTTTGTACAACGCTTCGAATATTAAAGTTTAGTACAATTCAAAATGTAATAACTACCCATGAGTTTAATTGCCAAACAGAACACGAGCATGGTGTCTGGGGTTAAACTTCCCAACTAGGTCGCATCCAAAAATACCCTCCATTAGCCCACTAGACGGAGGTCGCTAATCCAAAAGTATATCATTGCCTTTGTCCACACCGGAACATAAAAAGAGTAAACAACGAGAGGGTAAGCAAAAGCTTAGTGAATGCAATAATTACACATATACATATATAATATACTTATTTGCAAATACTTACACAAATACCGCATACGAACTAGCAATTCAACAACCATGCATTAACAACGTATAATGCTAAATACTCACAAATTCGTAACAAGCTAGCATCACCAATAGCGTATTCTTATCATAATAAAAAAATGCTAAGTAAACAACACACACACACACACATCCCATATGGTTAACCATACTCACGTCATGGTGCTACCTGCTCCGTGGTTCACACCATATGCATTTGTCATGATGCTACCGGCTCCGTGGTTCACATCATAACTCGAGTCATACTCACGTTAAGGCTCTACCAGCTCCGTGGTTCACAACTTAACAACTCATGCTATAGTGCTACCGGCTTCGTGGTTCACACTACAACACACGTACCATGATGCTACCGGCTTCGTGGTTCACATTATAGCACCCGTACCATGATGCTACCGGCTTCGTGGTTCACATCATAGTACACTCGCACATGCTATGGCACTACCAGTTCCGTGGTTCATACCATAGCACACAAATAAATACACTATATACATACACATATTATTATTCCACTCACCTTGTATCCAAAACGAAGGTAAGCCAACAAGCTCTTCAACCGTCAATGAAATCACCTATTACATTAATATAAATCAACACTTATCTAAATGGAAATTCCGACCCGCCCAAATAGACACCTAGTGCAAATGTTCACCATTTGCACTCACAACGCCAATCGTAGCCCTAAATCACCAATAATCACTAAAGCTAGTGATCATGGCATTAAATCACCCCACTACACATCACTAGGTCATTAAATTCGTGCTAGTGAACTTTTTGGCCCAAAAACCCATTTTGACCTAATAATGGGTCAAACCCTAAACTTGTAAGTCTCATTCTCCAAATCACTAGTTAATCAAGCTCATTAGTGAACTTTAACCAAGATTAACTCCTTTTATTAGTCATTTCATCAACTAAATCAAAAGTCACCAACTTTAGGTTACTTACACTTTCACCCAAACCATAACCCCCAATTTCACCAAAACTAGGGTTGATTACTTGCAAGACCCAAACATGAACACTAACACAATTAATTTACAAAATCCAAATCAGAGACTTACCACAACACTTATAGAGGTGCTAGAAGGTAGAAACACGAAGGATTGGACTCGATCTAGCAAAAAACCACTTGGAAAGCTTCAAGATCTACTTTCTCTAACTACTCTCTCTCTACTTGAAGGTGGAGGTGATAAGGTTGGTGGATGAGAAGTAATGAGCTCCATCAGCCTTCTAATGGCCATAAATTCGGCCATGAGTGAAAGGTCCAAACTACCCTTCTTTTAAATCACAAAATAATAAGTATGTTGAATCAGGGGTGTGCACGTTGCGCACACTATAATACGTGCCCCTCACACCAAGTGTAATTGTGTGAGCCACGCACATAAAAGTGCGCCCCTCACAAATGCGTTCGTGAGCCGCGCACATATATGTGCACCCCTCACATCATGTGCAAATTTTGACTGGTTGCTTTTTCTTCATATACGTGCGCCTCACACTATATCTAATGCGCCTCACACCTTCCAAACTTCAATTTATGGACATTTTCTTGCACTTTAAACCATTTGAACTTATACCCACGACCTTTATAACCCACGATAACATACGAGCTTCAAAATATAGGAAAATAACACAATCTGCGCGATAAACACTTTAAACCCAAATCCTTCAACTTTAATTATTATACAATTGCACTTTTGGATTTAGGGTCTTACAGGTATAAATCTTATTAATAATAAAATATGACCCAGAGCCATTTTCTTTTATGTAGTCATAACGATGGAATGTAAAAAAAACTTAGAATTACAAATCTCCTCTAAAATAAAAAAATATAATACATCATAAGCTTGTAATCCCAAATCAAAAAACACCGCATTAAAAACCAAATTCGAATTTTATAGAATTAACAATATGTATGCAAAGGAGATGATAAACAAAACGCATAACTGACTTAGCTAATACACCTGGAAACATAAGGATACCAAAATTAACAAGACAATACGAAATTAAAGTTACCAATTTTAAGCCGAAGTACGACTAAAATCCGAACACCCAACATCTGCTATTTGTAAGATGACAAAAGGAAACAAGATTTATAGATATTGAATAGAAGAAAGGTACAAAAGGGGGGAAAAATACACATACCTACGATCATTTTTGAGTTTACAGTCACAAATGGGTAAAGATGAGGAGGTTTCATCATGTCGGTGATACATGTAGTTTTGTTTGGTGTAGAGAGTTTATTTAAGATAAGGATGGATGGAGATGATTCATGAATCAATTAAATCCATGCGTTTGATTTGAAATGCCCCGTTCATATCGATTATAAACGTTACATAATAATTGATTTCATTGCTTAATACTTGACCTCTATATGATACATTTTACAAACATTGCATTCATTTTTAAAAGATAAACTTCCATTACATCGAAAGTTGATGGCATGCATACCATTTCATAATATATCCAACTATAATTGACTTAATAATAATCTTGTTGAACTCAATGACTCGAATGCAACGTCTTTTGAAATATGCCATGAATGACTCCAAGTAATATATCTAAAATGAGCAAATGCATAGCGGAAGATTCCTTTTATACCTGAGAATAAACATGCATTCAAGTGTCAACCAAAAGGTTGGTGAGTTTATAAGTTTATCGTAAACAATAAAATTCATTATTTTGATAGACCACAAGATTCAAATACAGTACACCTATCTCGTGTACGAAACCATTTTTCATAATGCTTAGCAGAGTAGGTTCGTATCCTTTTCTCCCCCGTAGGTTGCCTGGCGATTTTCAATAATCGTGCACATATCTCGTGCACAAAACTAATACACATAACCTGTGTATAAAAATCATTCTTTCGATACATAACATTCATTTCGATTTTATTGCTCAACATGGTAACCGACCTTAACATATAATGCGCATCAATAATATCCCCAAAACAGAACATCTCGTCTGTATAATATATAAACTTCGAAGTACTAAACAACACGCCTACTAGCCCTTCCGTCTAGTGGACATTCTAGGTGGAGGTGTTAAACCAGGTAGCTACCTTTAGGACTCGCGTGAATTAGGGCCATACCCGACTCTAATTCTTAGGTTAACAAGCAATAATAATCAAGGGAAAAATATTCACCTCAATTGGTGGCAATTATCATGTCCACATAATTCAATAATAATCCACAGAACTTCCATCTGCATAATAATTCATTCGAGGAATGTTTTGCTTGTGTCTATCTCATCAAACATTTATAAAAGTATTTCATGTATTCCCAGTTCAAAAATGTATTTCAAAAGCATTTAATAAAGCAGTTGTAAAAACGGCGCATGTATTCTCAGTCCCAAAAATGTAAAGAGTAAAAGGGATCAAATGAACTCACAATACTGTATTTTGTAGTAAAAATACATATGACGACATTGAACAATGCAGGGTTGGCCTCAGATTCACGAACCTATATCATTTATATATATATTAACACATATAATTGTAATCGCACAAATTTATATATATAAATTTATTAGTTATATCATTTTTATATTAATAACCTATATGTTTCATATATTCTTTTTATATATTTAAAATACAAATATTACTTTTGTTATGTTATATGTATTAAATATATTTTTGTGTGTGTGTGTATATATATATATATATATATATATATATATATATATATATATATATATATATATATCGTTTGTTTGTTAAAAATATAATAATATTAAAATAATATTAGTAATGGTAAAAATAATAATAATGATTATAGAGTTAGAAATGATACTTAACGATAAAAATGATAACTTAAATTAAAATGAGATTTAATAAAAATTTTAATTTTAATAATAATGAATACTAATAATAACTATAAAAATAATAATTTTACTAATAATAATAATGATACTAATATTTATATTTTTAATATTTGTAATAACGTAATAATAATAATAATTACTAATAACAATAATAATAATAATAATAATAACAATAATATTAATAAGTAATAATAATAATGATACTAAGTAATAAATAAACTACCTCAAAGAAGTAGCTCTTAAAAAAAATGCCCAAGTCCGGGTTTGAACCCGCGACGTCCCGCTAACCCGAAAACAATCCTAACCATTACGCTATTTGTGTTTTTCTGAAATAATCACCATCTTAATTTCTTTTACCCCTTTTCTGTCACTTCTTATTCTTCCTAAAATTAAACTACTGTAATTTACCATGATCATCTATCATGATCATAACCATCCTATTTTCATCATTAACAATATCATTCACGGTCTCCATCATCTTCATCTATATCATCATCATCTACTTTATCATTATCGACATCACCATTCCATCATTATCGTACCAAGACATCATTTTTATTATCATAACATCGTCTAATCGTCATCAATCGAGAACCATAATCAATTTACATGATCATCATTTTCATTAGTCATCATCATTATACCATCCTTACCATCATAATCACATCCTCACCATAAACATCACATCACGTTATCATAATCATCATTGTATCATCATCATCTTATATCCTTATTATAATCATCATCATCATCCTATAATATCATAAATTAAGGAAGAGTTTTGGTTTTTGTTTATGGGTCGACAGAAACAGAAGTGCAGTCTACATGAATTACGACCCCAACCTAGTGTACTAGTCCACCAGCAGGCCCAACTAATAATAAGTTGTAGTAATCGGCCCAACACGTTCATGAACTCAACTTGAGAGTTAAATTGTTCGACCCAAGTACGCTAAATAATTTCAGTTTCTATACTCAACAACTGGGATTACATTGTTGGTTACCTGTCGGCCATAAAAGGGAAAAGAAAAGGAAATGTGAAAGCAATCATCAATTGTTATTAATCATTATCTTCCTCTTCCACCCTCTTCGTTAACAGTAGCAGAGAAAACAAAAAGCAGGAAACAAGTGGTAGCAGCAATCGGTTAATGGCGGCTGTGGTGTGGTGGTTTGATGATTAAATGGGTTAATGTTTTCGTGACTTCGGTGATGGTTTGAACAGCAACACGAGTTATAGTAGTAGTTCAGCAGAAATTTGTAGCACAATTTATGGTGTTTTGTAGTGGTTTTATTAAGAAAAGGATGAGAGAGAGGAAGAGAGAAAAGGGAGTTGGGTTTTTGATTATTTCAGCTTACATGGTGATGGTGGATTGAGGTGGTGACACAAAATAAGTACTAGTAGCGTAACAATAACCCAGAACTGTAGCAGTAACATCGAGCAGTTTTTGTTGGGTTTAAAATGGTGTTTTACAATCGTGAAAGGTGGTGGTTTTGATAGTGTTTACGGCTGTCCTACAGCAGCTACAACAATGTGTAAGTGGTGTTGAATGGTGGTGGTTTGATCAAAATAGGAATGACAGAAATTTATAGTATTCGATCAAGGCAGAAACAGAAGTTATTCAAACAGGAAAACAAACGCAGCTGCAGTAACATTAGTAGGTGATGTTATGGGTGGGTTTTTACATGTTTGGTGGTTTAAAACGTTACACACAGCAGAAACAAATGGGCAGTAGCTTTAACATGGAACAAAGAAGAGGAAGAAAAATAACTAAATATAAAAGGTGGTGGTTGTCGTGGGTATTCCAGTATGTGATGTTTACCGGAGGTGGTTTAAGGTGGCGATGATAGTTGATGGAGAAGAAAGGTGATCGAATTTGATGGTTGGGTGATGTGATGGTTAGGAATGAAAGAGAGGGATGAAGCACGGGTGAGGAGAGAGATGGTGTTCAATTTGATAAGTAAAAGAAAGAAATAGAAATTGATTACTTGGTGGTGATTGAATTCATTGTCTATGTATCACATATATATACAAGATAAAGAAATAATATATATATATATATATATATATATATATATATATATATATATATATATATATATATATATATATATATATATATATATATATATATATATATATATATATATATATATATATATATATATATATATCATGCTGAATTTAAGAACGTGTATGTATTGATATATTACTCAATCAAGCATAGTAATCCATTTAGATTTCAATTAAGTATAGTAAATGATAAAGTATGAAATGGACATGAAACAGAACGTACAGTAATCCTTTAACATTTTCTACAGACAGTTTTCATGGACTATTATATCGTGGTCCGTTGTTAAATCAGTGGCAGATAAAAGTGTTCTGAAAAATCCCATATTTTTAAATTAACTATATTTATTTATTTTGGTCATTATGGTATAAAATTCGATCATTAATTTATTAAATAAAAATTACATCAACTGTCCCTCTCATTTATGGGTGAAATATAAAAAGTGTTAAAACTTAACAAATAGTTCCTAAATACATTTTTAATAAGCCTAAAATTTATAGAACTCATTTTCGTAACACTGTTTATTTTAAAATTACATAAGTTTGAATTTAACTTGTTTAGTATCAATCGAAACATCAAACGAGTATTACAATCATTTAATACTTATTTTTAATATACTTTATTTATATATAGAGATATATTTTAAATACTAATTATTATAATATCCTATTTTTATTTTATTAATTTTTAATAACAACAGCATATAATACTTCAACTTATATTTTGAATTATTATTTATATATACATACACACATAACTATTTACAATTAATTGTTCATGAATCGTCAAAACTGGTCGAAGGTCAAATGATTTCATAAAATAGTTCAAAAATTTTGGAACTCGGTTTAATAGACATTGCTTATCGTGTCGGAAACATGTAAAGATTAAGTTTAAATTTGTTCGAAAATTTCCGGGTCGTCACAGTACCTACCTGTTAAAGAAATTTCGTCCCGAAATTTGATTGGGATCGTCATAACTGACAATAAGTATGTTTTCATGACTCATATGAGTTGAAATTTAGAGTTTTATCACCAATGAGTAATATGGATAAAACCGTTCGTTTATGTGAAGAGTACGAGTGAAGATATCACAAAAGAATGAATTAAGTAAATACATGTTCTTCTTGACCGGTGATGTAGTCACGGTTGATTTTGGATTTCAAGGAATTCTAAAAGAAAATCTTTGTAATAAGATTTGATTCCTTGGTAATTAAGAAAATTAGGATCTTCTTTGGTTAAGTGCGATGATCTGTCTCAATTGCTCTGTCGGATATTTCACTATAAATCCACTCTCTTCATTTCCTTATTTCCACAACTCACACCTTCTATTCTTTCTCCCTCAACTCATACTTTAAAGCATTCGTCAATATGCTCCATCCAGTTCTGATTCTTGATATACTCCTAACTTTCATATCTATTGTTCTTCTTTTTCATCTGCCACTGGAAGAATCTGTTTATTTCTACTACGCTCTAAGGATTATTGTATTTATAATCCTCCCGTGTCTTTATATTGCTATACGCAATGATATTCACGGTTTGTAATTTCTGTGTTGTTATTGTGCTTTATATTTTCTCTTATATTTTGGAGCTCTTTGCCTTTTTATTCTCTTCTCGGCCTCTAGTACAGCGAGTAATGGTCCAGAATTCGTAAATATGGAGTTTCGAATGAACTTCATGTTCTAAACAAGAATGAACGTAATAGCACGATTTGATTTGTCAAATTACCATAATCACTGAGAATAGAACTATCAAGAATATACTTTCTTGATATGTTCAGAAGTTAAGCAGAATGAAAGAGTTATGTAACATAGCACATGATGACGTTATGATCTGTGAATCATCACGTTCCATTAGAAACTCAACATGACTTACTGTAATATAATCACGTTGATCAAGTGTCATTATATTATACTAACTCATGCTTCAGTTCCCAACACTACTTCAAAAACATTCATAATTTAAACTTGAAGGTTTACAGAATATAGAAACTAAACAGTTTTCTTTATGATGTAACACGGATAGTGCGAAGGGGTATAAAAGGTTCCCCGGTAATGATGACGAAAGGGCAAACGTATATATCAAGGTTATTATAACGCTACTTCGGATGAAAAGTCGAAGTTGTCTTGCTGGAGCTGTGACAAAACTAGCTACTTTGGAAAGGAATTGCAAAGTTATTTTCGGTAATAACAACACTAATGGCTCATGGATTTGTGTTAAACTTCTACTTAGGTTCCGGAAGTTTCCCAGATGCATGACTGTGGATAACATGTGGTTGGATCATCATCTCGATTGAGGTGTTTTCAAGGATCATGAAAGGTTTGAACACAAATTGTAATAGTCAATATACAAACGAGGTTTAAGATGAAATCAAGTGGCAAACTTGAATAGTTTCATATGTTATAATCAATATTTTAATTCATTTTAATTGTCCAATGTTTGCATTTCACTGTTAGTAGTCCAATAATTCATATATAGTTTAATATATAATATTCGAATTAATTAATACGTATCGTGACCCATTATATACATGTCTCAAACTGGATCACAACTCAAAGTATATATATTATTTGAGAATCAACCTCAATCCTGTATAGCTAACTCGAGCATTACTGCATATAGAGTGTCTATGGTTATTCCAAATAATATATATAGATGACGTCAATATGATATGTCAAAACATTGTATACGTGTCCCGATATTTAAAATGCGTAAATAACAGTATTTAAATGGCGATAAATAAAGTGCGTAAAATAAATAACAAAAATTAAATGACGATAAATAAAATTGCGAGAATTAAAATTGCGATAAATAAATTGCGATAAATAAATGTAATAAGGAATTAGCAGTTAGCTAGGAACAGTTAGCTTGGATTTTATTAGCGTGTATTCTTAACAAAATTTCTCATAGTTAATTTGTCTATTTCTAACAAATTTTATTTTGTCAAATGTTTTCTTCATTATGCCACTTGTTGGATTCTGATAGGTCAAAATCAAAATATGAAATTGAATGAAAATGGTTATTCTGTGGTGAACGGATACGTATATCAGTGGATGTAAGTAAGATAGTAAGTGATTGTTGAATCAGATTCGAAGAATGTACAGTGTAACTTATTAATGTGAAATTTAAATATTTCTCGGGTATTACCTACCCATTAAAATATTTTCACCATTAACAGTTTGTACAAAAGAATTTTTGATTACAATCTTTATGATAACATATATACATATATATTTTCTTCAGATAAAATTATGGATTTAATGAGTTAATATGATATTAAACTCATTTGATTTATCGTTAGAACAGAATATATAATCTCTAAAACATTAGAGATTACATAGTCGCCTTGTTGAACGAAGATAAATGATGTAGAACATCATGTAGAACGATGATTATGCTCGAGGTACAGATCGTGATGTTGAGGCGTGTGTTGTTGATTGTACGGGTGCTGTTGCTGGTGGTTCTGTTGATGTCGGTGATGTTGCTGAAGCTGGTAAGTTTTGCACCATGTTTTCAAAAGCTACAACTCGGGCGCGAAGCTCGTTGATTTCTGCTATTACTCCGGGATGGTTGACGGTTAGAACGAGCAGACGAATAAGGTTTCGAATTTGAGATAGTATATAATCATGGCGAGATATTCGGGGAATGATGGTGAAAATGGTGTTTCGGACTGGTTTGCCCGTAAGTGCTTCAGATTCTTCGCCAAGAGTGCAGGTTGGTAAGTGGAAAGGATCACCTTCTTCTCGTCTCCATTGATTAAGTTGACTACGAACCCATCAGATGAATTGGGGATGGATGATTGGTTGATTCATTCTGGTGACGCTGCTTTCGGAGCTTAGGTGAACATCCATGTCGGAATAGCTGTCGAGTTCCGAAGAATTTGAACTCGCGACGAGTTCCATTTCGTACGATTGAGTAAAGGATTTTTCGATAGGAAATGATTTCCGGCTATTGGATGGTATTCTAATTACATAGAATATCCATATATATAGAGCAAAAGATTTCGTAGATTACGGAGAAATTTACGGAATATGCGAGGCAAAGTTTACAGTAACAGATACGCTAAGATATGAATTTTTGTCTATACACTATTCATGCAATTAATGCAGTAAGATGTGTCTAGACTAAGAACGATAAGCAGGTAATTTCCGACAAGAAATGATAAGCAAAACTTTTTACATGCATACACGGTCGAAGTCCAGACTTACTAATGTATCCTAACGACTTTCTGTTAGACACACTAATGCAAGACCTGATTCGCTAACACCACCACTCTGATACCAACTGAAATGCTCCGTTCATATCAATTATAAATGTTACATAATAATTGATTTCATTGCGAGGTACTTGACCTCTATATGATACATTTTACAAATATTGCATTCATTTTTAAAAGACAAACTTTCATTACATCGAAAGTTGACGGCATGCATACCATTTCATAATATATCCAACTATAATTGACTTAATAATAATCTTGTTAAACTCAATGACTCGAATGCAACGTATTTTGAAATTTGCCATGAATGACTCCAAGTAATATCTCTAAAGTGAGCAAATGCACAGCAGAAAATTTCTTTCATACCTGAGAATAAACATGCTTTCAAGTGTCAACCAAAAGGTTGGTGAGTTCATAAGTTTATCGTAAACAATAAAATTCATCATTTTGATAGACCACAAGATTCAAATACAATACCCCTATCTCGTGTACGAAACCATTTTTCATAATGCTTAGCAGAGTAGGTTCGTATCCTTTTCTCCCCCGTAGGTTGCCTAGCGATTTTCAATAATCGTGCACAAAACTAATACACGTAACCTGTGTATAAAAATCATTCTCTCGATACATAACATTCATTTCGATTTTATTGCTCAACATGGTAACCGACCTTAACATATAATGCGCATCAATAATATCCCCAAAACAGAACATCTCGTCTATATAATATATAAACTTCGAAGTACTAAACACCACGCTGATAATGCTGAAAACGAACATATATTTCATAGCATTATCCCTCAAGAAAGACAAGCTTTTAGTTGCAATTGTTCTATTTACAAGTGATATTCGTTTAAATAATAAAGGTTGAAGACAAAAGACAGATTCGACGAATTGAAGGCGCAAACGACCAAAAAGCTCAAAAGTACAAAATACAATCAAAGAGGTTCCAATTATTGGTGAGAAACGTCTCAAAATTACAAAAGTACAAGACGCGAAATGCAAAGTACAAGATATTAAATTATACGCAAGGACGTTCGAAAATCCAGAACCGGGACCAAAGTCAACTCTCAACGCTCGACGCAACAGACTAAAAATTACAAGTCAACTATGCACATAAATATAATATAATATTTAAATAATTCTTATAATTATTTATATATTATATTTATTTATTAAAACGTCGACAAGCAAAGAAACAAAAATATGTGAGCTGCTACCTACCCCCATGCGATCGCATGGCCTGGAGGCATAAAAGCCATGCGATCGCAAAATAATATATAGAGTGTCTATGGTTATTCCAAATAATATATATAGATGACGTCAATATGATATGTCAAAACATTGTATACGTGTCCCGATATTTAAAATGCGTAAATAACAGTATTTAAATGGCGATAAATAAAGTGCGTAAAATAAATAACAAAAATTAAATGACGATAAATAAAATTGCGAGAATTAAAATTGCGATAAATAAATTGCGATAAATAAATGTAATAAGGAATTAGCAGTTAGCTAGGAACAGTTAGCTTGGATTTTATTAGCGTGTATTCTTAACAAAATTTCTCATAGTTAATTTGTCTATTTCTAACAAATTTTATTTTGTCAAATGTTTTCTTCATTATGCCACTTGTTGGATTCTGATAGGTCAAAATCAAAATATGAAATTGAATGAAAATGGTTATTCTGTGGTGAACGGATACGTATATCAGTGGATGTAAGTAAGATAGTAAGTGATTGTTGAATCAGATTCGAAGAATGTACAGTGTAACTTATTAATGTGAAATTTAAATATTTCTCGGGTATTACCTACCCATTAAAATATTTTCACCATTAACAGTTTGTACAAAAGAATTTTTGATTACAATCTTTATGATAACATATATACATATATATTTTCTTCAGATAAAATTATGGATTTAATGAGTTAATATGATATTAAACTCATTTGATTTATCGTTAGAACAGAATATATAATCTCTAAAACATTAGAGATTACATAGTCGCCTTGTTGAACGAAGATAAATGATGTAGAACATCATGTAGAACGATGATTATGCTCGAGGTACAGATCGTGATGTTGAGGCGTGTGTTGTTGATTGTACGGGTGCTGTTGCTGGTGGTTCTGTTGATGTCGGTGATGTTGCTGAAGCTGGTAAGTTTTGCACCATGTTTTCAAAAGCTACAACTCGGGCGCGAAGCTCGTTGATTTCTGCTATTACTCCGGGATGGTTGACGGTTAGAACGAGCAGACGAATAAGGTTTCGAATTTGAGATAGTATATAATCATGGCGAGATATTCGGGGAATGATGGTGAAAATGGTGTTTCGGACTGGTTTGCCCATAAGTGCTTCAGATTCTTCGCCAAGAGTGCAGGTTGGTAAGTGGAAAGGATCACCTTCTTCTCGTCTCCATTGATTAAGTTGACTACGAACCCATCAGATGAATTGGGGATGGATGATTGGTTGATTCATTCTGGTGACGCTGCTTTCGGAGCTTAGGTGAACATCCATGTCGGAATAGCTGTCGAGTTCCGAAGAATTTGAACTCGCGACGAGTTCCATTTCGTACGATTGAGTAAAGGATTTTTCGATAGGAAATGATTTCCGGCTATTGGATGGTATTCTAATTACATAGAATATCCATATATATAGAGCAAAAGATTTCGTAGATTACGGAGAAATTTACGGAATATGCGAGGCAAAGTTTACAGTAACAGATACGCTAAGATATGAATTTTTGTCTATACACTATTCATGCAATTAATGCAGTAAGATGTGTCTAGACTAAGAACGATAAGCAGGTAATTTCCGACAAGAAATGATAAGCAAAACTTTTTACATGCATACACGGTCGAAGTCCAGACTTACTAATGTATCCTAACGACTTTCTGTTAGACACACTAATGCAAGACCTGATTCGCTAACACCACCACTCTGATACCAACTGAAATGCTCCGTTCATATCAATTATAAATGTTACATAATAATTGATTTCATTGCGAGGTACTTGACCTCTATATGATACATTTTACAAATATTGCATTCATTTTTAAAAGACAAACTTTCATTACATCGAAAGTTGACGGCATGCATACCATTTCATAATATATCCAACTATAATTGACTTAATAATAATCTTGTTAAACTCAATGACTCGAATGCAACGTATTTTGAAATTTGCCATGAATGACTCCAAGTAATATCTCTAAAGTGAGCAAATGCACAGCAGAAAATTTCTTTCATACCTGAGAATAAACATGCTTTCAAGTGTCAACCAAAAGGTTGGTGAGTTCATAAGTTTATCGTAAACAATAAAATTCATCATTTTGATAGACCACAAGATTCAAATACAATACCCCTATCTCGTGTACGAAACCATTTTTCATAATGCTTAGCAGAGTAGGTTCGTATCCTTTTCTCCCCCGTAGGTTGCCTAGCGATTTTCAATAATCGTGCACAAAACTAATACACGTAACCTGTGTATAAAAATCATTCTCTCGATACATAACATTCATTTCGATTTTATTGCTCAACATGGTAACCGACCTTAACATATAATGCGCATCAATAATATCCCCAAAACAGAACATCTCGTCTATATAATATATAAACTTCGAAGTACTAAACACCAC
Source organism: Rutidosis leptorrhynchoides (assembly GCF_046630445.1). Classification (NCBI taxonomy): domain Eukaryota; kingdom Viridiplantae; phylum Streptophyta; class Magnoliopsida; order Asterales; family Asteraceae; genus Rutidosis; species Rutidosis leptorrhynchoides. The sequence continues at coordinate 80,619,669 of NC_092336.1, read as the reverse complement.
GCTGATAATGCTGAAAACGAACATATATTTCATAGCATTATCCCTCAAGAAAGACAAGCTTTTAGTTGCAATTGTTCTATTTACAAGTGATATTCGTTTAAATAATAAAGGTTGAAGACAAAAGACAGATTCGACGAATTGAAGGCGCAAACGACCAAAAAGCTCAAAAGTACAAAATACAATCAAAGAGGTTCCAATTATTGGTGAGAAACGTCTCAAAATTACAAAAGTACAAGACGCGAAATGCAAAGTACAAGATATTAAATTATACGCAAGGACGTTCGAAAATCCAGAACCGGGACCAAAGTCAACTCTCAACGCTCGACGCAACAGACTAAAAATTACAAGTCAACTATGCACATAAATATAATATAATATTTAAATAATTCTTATAATTATTTATATATTATATTTATTTATTAAAACGTCGACAAGCAAAGAAACAAAAATATGTGAGCTGCTACCTACCCCCATGCGATCGCATGGCCTGGAGGCATAAAAGCCATGCGATCGCAAATCCAGGCCTGGTCCTATAAATTCGCGTGTTTTGGCTCAGTTTATATATCCATCCATCTCTCTATCTATAAACGTGTGTGTATATATATATATATATATATATATATATATATATATATATATATATATATATATATATATATATATATATATATATATATATTTAATTTTAATTTTAAATTCTAATAATAAGGGTATGTTAGCGAATGTTGTAAGGGTGTAAGTCGAAATTCTGTTCGTGTAACGCTACGCTATTTTTAATCACTGTAAGTTATGGTTAATGTTATTTTTAAATTAATGTCTCGTAGCTAAGTTATTATTATGCTTATTTAAGACGAAGTAATCATGATGTTAGGCTGAAAATATTAAGATTGGGTAATTGGGTTTTGTACCATAATTGGGGTTTGGACAAAAGAACGACACTTGTGGAAATTAGACTATGGGCTATTAATGGGTTTTATATTAACTAAACGATACCTAGTTAAATTAATATATAGACTTATAATTTGACGTATTTATATATAACCACATACGCTTGACTGGGTACGGTAGGCGGGATATCTATAAATACCAATAATTGTTCATTTTACCGGACACGGAACTGGATTAATAGTTAATAGACTTGTTGAAACAGGGGTGGATTACATTCAAGGGTAATTGGTGTAATTGTTAACAAAGTAGTAAAACCTTGGTTTACACGCAGTCGATAACCTGGTGTATTCATTAAACAAAGTATTAAAACCTTGTTACAATTCAAATCCCCAATTAGTTGGAATATTTGACTTCGGGAATAAGAATAATTTGAAGAAGACTTTCACACTTTATATTTATGACTGATGGACTATTATGGACAAATCCGTATGGACATATCGAATAATCCAGGACAAATGATAATTAACCCATGGGAATAAACTAAAAACAACACGTCAAACATCATGATTACGGAAGTTTAAATAAGTATAATTCCTTTATTTCATATTTAATTTCCTTTATTTTATATTTAATTGCACTTTTAATTATTGCACTTTTATTTATTATCATTGTATTTAATTGCACTTTTAATTATCGTACTCTTTAATTATCGCAATTTTATTTTATCGCACTTTTATTTATCGCAATTTCATTATCGTTATTTACTTTACGCTTTAAATTAAGTTATATTTATATTTTACATTAGGTTTTAACTGCGACTAAAGTTTTAAAATCGCCAAACCGGTCATTAAACGGTAAAAACCCCCTTTTTATAATAATAATATTACTTATATATATATATATATATATATATATATATATATATATATACATATATATATATATATATATATATATATATATATATATATATATATATATTTGTATTTTTATAAGTTAAACTAATATAGCGTTAAGCTTGTTTAAGTGTATCCCTGTGGAACGAACCGGACTTACTAAAAACTACACTACTGTACGATTAGGTACACTGCCTATAAGTGTTGTAGCAAGGTTTAGGTATATCCATTCTATAAATAAATAAATATTTTGTGTAAAATTGTATCATATTTAATAGTATTTCGTTATAAAAATAATACTATTTCCTAGTACACCTCGCACACATCAAGTATTTTTGGCGCCGCTGCCGGGGATAATTCTGCTTAAACGCCGGAAGCGCAACGCTATATAAAAAAAGATTTTTATTAATTTTTAGTTTACTTTTATAAAAAATACGCTTTTGTAAAAATAATATATTCAAAAATATAAAAAGAAAAAGAAAAATTTATATATTTTTAAGAGTTTGTTAAAAATATAAGTTTTATAAAGTTTCTTTATTTTTATTTTGTAAAAAAAATAAGTTTTATTTACTTAATATAAATATTTTATAAATTATAAAACAGCAAAATAGAAAAAAAAAATATATAAAAACTACTCGGCCCGTACTGTAGCAGCCCATTTACTGGCCCGAAAACCAAGCCCATACGATCGCATGAGCCCGAAGGTAAAAACTCATGCGATCGCATGAGAGTGTCTGACACGCCACAGTTAACCCTAATTCAATATTAATTACGGGGTATATTTTAATTATTATTATTTAAACCCTAATTAGGTTTTAGTATTTTAATTGATTAAGTCTAGTTTATTTAAGTTGTATTATTTAGTTTAATTAGTTTTAATAGATTATAAAATTAATAGTTTTAATAAATAAATAATATAAAAATAATATTTTTATAAAAATTGTACTTTTTACAACTTTAAGTATATTTTTATATTTTGTTCCTTTTTAATTTATTTTAGCGTAGTATTTGTATTTTTCGCTCGTTTTTAGTTTTAAGTCATTGTTTTTACCATAGTATTTTTACTTCTAGATTTTTAGGCTTTGCCGTAAAATTCCTTAAGTGCTTTTTCTTTAGACTAAGATTTAGGTGCTTTAGAATTTTGCGACGCCGTTTTTTTTATATTTTAGTACCCTTTTTAAGTTATTTCCATTTGGGATATAATATTTCTTTTAAGCTTTAATATTTTTAGACGCAACTTTTAATTCTTAGTTTTTAGTTCCTTTTTAAGTTTCGACGCGCTACTTTCTTATTTTTATTTTTCGACACTTTTTATTTTTCGACGTTTTTCGACGCACTCTTTTTCTTTCTTATTTCTCGCCGATCTAGTTTTTAGGACTTAGATTTTTTTTCTATTTCTTCTCTAAAATTTCTTTAAATTATGAAAAATTATTTTAAGCGGTTAAATTGATAGATATCAAAATTTTCTGGTTCGTAGTAATAGTTGGATTTGTACGTGGACCGGGTTATTGGAGCCAAACAGTACTCAATTATATTGAGACCAAACGAATTCTGCCCCTCTGCTGCATCTTTTGGCTATTCAAAACGTGGGCAAAATCAGAAAAGTCTATTAATTTGATAACTTATATAATTTTTCTTATTTTTATAACTATTAGGATATTCAGTGAATGCACCGAGCAAAACGTTCACCACCTTTTGTACGTTCACCACCTGTAACCAGATCAAGACAACTAGCAAATATTGTCGCCGTTGATTTTTCTTTAGAATCGTCATCCAGCCGACCAAGTACTCCAATTCAAATTTCCGATAATCCATTTTTTGAACCCGACCTCACAATTGAGAATCTGGAGAATATTCAGGGACGATTTCGAGATCCTGAACCACTAATCTTTCCTCCGGAACCACCAATCATTCAAACGGAGATGGTCGAGGAACGAACCATTAAATCAGAATCCTCTAGTGATTCAGATTCAACAAATTCAATTATGGAGAATCTGGAACCTCTAAGTATGGAAGACCGAATGAGAGCTAAACGCACAGGCCAAGGTCACGCAATTACTCAACTTGACATTAATGCGCCAGATTATGAAATCAAAGGACAAATTCTACACATGGTAACTAATCAATGCCAATTTAGTGGTGCGCCGAAGGAAGATCCAAATGAACATCTTCGTACCTTTAATAGGATCTGCACTCTATTTAAAATAAGAGAAGTGGAGGATGAACAGATATATCTCATGTTATTTCCCTGGACTTTAAAGGGAGAAGCCAAAGATTGGTTAGAATCGTTACCTGAAGGGGCGATTGATACATGGGACGTTTTAGTTGAAAATTTTCTTAAACAATTCTTTCCGGCATCTAAAGCCGTGAGACTTCAAGGAGAAATTGTTACGTTCACACAAAAGTCAAATGAAACTCTATATGAGGCGTGGACAAGATTTGGAAAGTTATTGAGAGGATGTCCGCAACATGGTTTAGACACTTGTCAAATAGTACAAATATTCTACCAAGGATGCGACATCACTACAAGAAAAGACATCGATATAGCAGCTGGTGGTTCTATTATGAAGAAAACCGCAACTGATGCTTATAAAATTATTGATAACACTGCTTCCCACTCACATGAGTGGCACCAAGAAAAAGATATCGTTAGATCATCTAAAGCAGCTAGAGCCGATTCTAGCCATGACTTAGATTCTATTTCCGCAAAGATAGATGCTGTCGAGAGATGAATGGAAAAGATGACTAAGGATATTCACTCAATACGAATTAGTTGTGAGCAGTGTGGAGGATCGCATTTGACAAAAGATTGTCTCAGTATTGAACTAACAATGGAACAAAGAGAGAATGTTTCATACATAAACCAAAGTCCTGGAAATAATTATCAGAATAATTATCAACCGCCAAGACCGATCTACAATCAAAATCAGAATTATAACCGAAATGTTCCATACAACAATCAACAAGGTCCAAGCAATCAACAAGTATCCAATAATACTTACAATTAACAAAGACCTATTTTTCAAAACAAACCACCACAAACCGATGATAAAAAGCCAAATTTAAAAGACATGATGTCTAAGCTAGTTGAATCTCAAACTCAATTTTTCACATCTCAGAAACAAACCAATGAACAAAATGCTCAAGCATTTAGAAATCAACAAGCTTCGATTCAAAATTTGGAACAAGAAGTGAGCAACCTAGCAAGGTTAATAGGTGAAAGAAAACCGGGAAGTCTACCTAGTGATACAAATGCTAACCCCCGGAATGAAACAGCTAAGCCATTACCACGAGAAGTGGTATTGCACTTAAACCACCTGAAATACCTATAATTTCTGATGAAGCTATTCCTACTCCAGAAGAACCACAATCTGAACAAGATAAGGAAAAAGAACCGGTAGTTGAAAAGGTTAATGAAGATAACACAGTTAAGGCTAAAACTTATGTTAAACCATACCAACCACCACTTCCTTACCCGAGTAAAATGAGAAAAGAGAGACTTGAAGCCGAACAATCCAAATTCTTGGATATGTTTAAACAGATAAATGTCAATCTTCCTTTCATTGATGTGATTTCAGGAATGCCTAGATATGCTAAATTTTTGAAAGATCTAATCACAAATAGAAAGAAAATGGAAGAACTCTCGGCGGTTACTATGAATGCTAATTGTTCTGCAGTGCTGTTGAATAAGATACCAGAAAAATTATCAGATCCAGGAAGTTTCACAATTCCATGTTTTCTGGATAGTCTTAGTTCAATAGAAGCATTGGCAGACTTAGGTGCTAGTATAAATCTAATGCCGTATTCACTATACACTAAACTAGACCTTGGAGAATTGAAACCAACAAGAATAAGCATACAACTAGCCGATCGATCAGTAAAATATCCTAGAGGGATAATGGAGAACATGCTAGTTAAAGTTGGTACTTTAGTATTTCCAGTAGATTTTGTTATTCTGGACATGGAAGAAGATTCTCGAGTACCTCTCATATTAGGAAGACCATTCTTAAACACGGCTAAAGCAATGATAGACGTGTTCGGTAAGAAACTGACCCTAAGTATAGAGGACGAGAGTGTTACCTTTTCAGTTGATAGATCCATGCAACAACCGCAATTTGCAGATGATACATGTTATTATATTCAAACTATAGAATCACATGCAGAATTGTTAGAAGAATTTCCAGAATTACAAGGAACAGGAGAATGTTCTTTAGGAGAAGGAACTAAACCAATTGATGAAACTGAAATGTTAGCTACACTTATGGCTAATGGATATGAACCAACAACAGAAAAAATTCAAATGCTAAAAGAAGAAGACAGATATCGATATAAATCATCGATAGAAGAACCACCGACATTAAAGTTAAAGCCACTTCCAAACCATTTGGAATACACTTATTTACATGGTGAATCTGAATTACCTGTAATAATATCGTCTTCTCTTACTGAAAATGAAAAATCTCAACTCATTTCTGTGCTAAAAACTCATAAACCAGCCATTGCATGGAAGATTCATGATATTAAAGGAATAAGTCCTTCGTATTGCACACATAAAATCCTTATGGAAGAAGGTCATAAAACGTATGTGCAACGCCAACGAAGACTAAATCCTAATATGCAAGATGTTGTTAAGAAAGAAATATTTAAACTGCTAGATGCAGGTTTAATTTATCCAATCTCTGATAGTCCATGGGTAAGCCCAGTTCAATGCGTACATAAGAAGGGTGGCATGACTTTCATCACAAATGAGAAAAATGAGCTTATTCCTACTAGGACTATAACAGGATGGCGTGTTTGTATTGATTATAGAAAATTAAATGACGCCACCAGAAAAGATCACTTTCCCTTACCTTTTATTGATCAAATGTTGGAAAGATTAGCCGGAAATAGTTACTATTGTTTTCTTGACGGTTTTTCCGGATACTTTCAAATTCCAATAGCACCCGAGGACCAAGATAAAACCACGTTCACATGCCCTTATGGTACGTTTTCTTACAAACGCATGCCATTTGGACTTTGCAACGCCCCTGCAACCTTTCAAAGGTGCATGATGACGATTTTTCACGACATGATAGAAGAATGCATGGAAGTTTTCATGGATGACTTTTCAGTCTTCGGTGATACTTTTGAATCATGTCTAGTTAATCTTGAACGAATGCTTATTAGATGCGAACAATCAAATCTAGTACTAAATTGAGAGAAATGCCATTTCATGGTTAAAGAAGGCATCGTTCTTGGTCATAAAATTTCAAAGGAAGGAATTGAAGTGGATAGAGCTAAAATAGATGTAATTGCTAAACTTCCACATCCCACCAATGTTAGAGGAGTTAGGAGTTTTCTAGGGCATGCCAGTTTTTACCGACGTTTCATAAAAGATTTTTCTAAAATTGCCACTCCTATGAATAAACTCCTAGAAAAGGATGCTCCATTCATCTTTTCAGATGAATGCATCAAATCTTTTAATATACTTAAAGAAAAACTCACTAATGCGCCGATCATGATAACTCCAAATTGGAATCTACCGTTTGAACTTATGTGTGATGCAAGTGATTTTGCAATGGGAGCCGTTTTAGGACAAAGGATTGAAAAATGATTTCAACCTATATATTATGCTAGTAAGACGTTACAAGGAGCACAAACAAATTACACAACTACTGAAAAAGAACTCCTTGCTATTGTCTTTGCTTTTGACAAATTTCGTTCATATCTAATTCTAGCTAAAACGGTGGTCTATACCGACCATTCTTCTCTTAGATACCTATTTTTAAAACAAGATGCCAAACCAAGATTAATCCGTTGGATCTTACTCTTACAAGAGTTTGATATTGAAATCCGAGATAAAAAGGGAGCAGAAAATCTCGCCGCTGATCATCTTTCTCGTCTAGAAAATCCCGAATTAGAAGTTCTAAATGAATCGGCCATACAAGACAACTTTTCTGATGAATATCTATTGAAGATAGATTATAGTGAAATTCCATGGTTTGCAGATTATGCAAACTACTTAGTATGTTGATTCCTTGAAAAAGGGTTGTCGTACCAAAAACGAAAGAAATTCTTTAGTGATATAAAACACTATTTCTGGGAAGATCCACATTTGTTTAAAAGTTGTCCCGATGGAATAATACGTCGATATGTATTCGGGAATGAAGCTAGTCAAATCTTAAACCATTGTCACACAGGACCAACAGGAGGTCATTATGGGCCTCAACTCACAGCAAGAAAAGTTTACGATGCTGGATTCTATTGGCCTACAATTTACAAAGACGCACACCTTCTTTGCAAATCCTGTGATGCTTGTCAAAGGGCCGAAAAAATAAGTCAACGTGATGAAATACCACAAAATGTCATTCAAGTATGTGAAGTATTTGACATTTGAGGTATTGACTTTATGGGTCCATTTCCAAAATCTCATAATAATCTCTACATTCTCGTAGCCATTGATTATGTATCTAAATGGGCGGAAGCACAAGCTCTCCCAACTAACGATGCACGAGTTGTAGTCAACTTTTTAAAACGTCTTTTTGCAAGGTTTGGAACACCGAAAGCTTTAATAAGTGATCGGGGTACTCATTTTTGTAATAATCAACTTGAGAAAGTTCTCAAAAGATATGGAGTAACTCATAAAATCTCCACCGCTTATCATCCACAAATAAGTGGACAAGTTGAAAATACCAACCGAGCTTTAAAACGTATTCTAGAGAAAACCGTAGGATCAAATCCGAAGGAATGGTCCATGAAATTGGAGGATGCACTCTGGGCTTTTAGAACAGCCTACAAAACTCCAATTGGAACCACACCTTTTAAACTCGTTTACGGAAAAGCATGTCATCTTCCAGTAGAAATTGAACCCAAAGCATTTTAGGCTTTGAAGACATGTAATCTTGATTTACATGAAGCTGGACGTCTACGATTAAGTCAATTAAATGAATTAGAAGAATTAAGACAAGAAGCATACGAAAATTCGTTAATCTATAAAGAAAGAACGAAGAAATGGCATGATAAAAGAATCAGAAGTTCAAAAGAATTTAAAGAAGGAGACAAAGTTCTTCTTTTCAATTCACGATTCAAGCTATTTCCTAGAAAATTGAAATCAAGATGGTCTGGACCATTCATAGTCAAAAGAGTTTTCCCATACGGAACAGTAGAATTAATAAATTCAAATGGGATTGAATTTAAAGTTAATGGTTACAGAGTTAAACATTACATACATGATCCGATGGAAGTTGACAACGAAGTTAATCACAATTTCAACACCACAGCTAACTAAGTGTTGGGAGTTTCGAATATTTTTAGGGTAATATGTATTTCTGTTAGAGTTAGATTTTCTATTTTCGTGTAATTCTCGAGAATGGAATCCGAATGGTCTTTCCCTAGCAGACCCTAAAGAACTAGTCTTCTCCCCCCATTCTGAATTTTTATTTTTTAGGTTTTACGAGATGAAGACTTCCTGTAAACTAATCCATGGTCTAATGCTACACGCTTTGATCACTAAACGTAATAATGACACCCTTCCAAGTGAAATAGTATCATTAATCAGAGGCAAATTGGACGGAGTAAGAAAAGAATCCAGGAACGAAAATAATAAGTTACAATTTGGTAAAGGAAAATTAAAATCCGCAGCGAAAAGGAGAGCTCGACACCTTGAAAGATGTCACAAATGCGGAAAATGGTCACATGAAGGAAAATGTTCGACGAATCAGACATATTCCAATACCGAATTTGTTACTTTATGCAGAGATGGACCGTTCATATGTTTAGAAGAAAAAACGTTGAATGCTCGAGGTTACGCCTATGTAGCTATGGAAAATCAATTAATCCGACTATCTTATGAGTGGGCTAAAGCATATCACTAAGAATACTATCTCACAGGTAAGTATGTACAGTTTTTATTTTTATTTTTATTTTTAACCTTTTGATAATAAACGCTAATTTGTTCGCTATAAAGTATTAAATTGGTATTCGATAAAATTAGGTATTCGTGACCGAAGTTATTGATATCATACAAAAATTTATTACATCACTGCGAAATTTACCGTTTATTCTTAAAGTATAAATATCTTTAATCAATCAACCCAAAATATTTCAGAAATTCGTCAGGAGTAAAACTAGGTAATATAGCCGAAATTACTTTACCGAAAAGAGGGCGTATGTTTTTGATAATATTTGATTGATTAAAGTGGGATAAAAGACTAAAAAGATTTTTAATTTTATTTTTACTTTGTTTTTAAAATTAATATTAAAATAATATTGTAAACTTTTTAAATCAATATATTTAAAATTGTAAACATTTGAAAAATTAATATTTTTAATATAAGTTTGTATGTATAAAAACAAAAATATAATTTAAGTTTGGTGTGAATTTTTAATATGAATTTTTAATTTTATGCATTTTAAATTTAAGTTTGGTGTGAATTTAAAAACAAAAATTTACTTTATTTCGTTAAGTTAAAAATTTGATTTTTAAAATTCGTCGTGAGTTGAAGACTAGGTCGTTGAACCGAAATTGCTCTACCCGAGGGAGGGACGAGAACTTTTATTATTATTATTTTTAATCTTATTGAACTAAAGTATGCCAACAAAAAAACCCAAAAATCTTTACTTTTAAAACCGCGCTTTGAATTGACGAATTTTAAAATTTTGTCGAGGGACGGACTAGGACAACGATCCGAAACGCCCTCATCCTAAAAAGAAACAAATTTTTAAAATTTTATTAATTTTATGTTTTATTAAAGTATAAGGTTTTATATAGCGAAAAAAAGAAGGAAAAACACTGTACCCGGACCCCCATGCGATCGCATGGGTTTTTAACTCCAACTCCATGCAATCGCATGGTGTTGGAAAACAGGCCAGATAGAAAAAGCCCAGCGAGTCTGTTCTTCACACAAAACACACACATATACATGAAAACACACTCAAATCCTCTCTAAAATTCACCATTTTTCACCATAATTCGTCAAATTTCTCGCTCTAATCATGAAATTGTTCAGAAGTTTATCAAGAAAGGTAAAAATTACACCCCTAAACTTTTAAATTCTCTAGTTTTTGTGATAATTACCAATATTTTACCTAATGCAATTTTATTAATTTCTAGTGTAATTAGAGTTAAATTGTTAGTATTTTATGCATGTATAACCTAGATTGATGCTATTTAATATGATTTGAAGCCAAAAACTTCAAAATTTTTAGAAATCTAGGGTTTGTGTTCTTGAGCAATTTGGGGCTTTTTGATATAAACAGGTTATGGTCGATTTTTGTCATGAATTATTGCTAAATTGAGTAGTGTAACATGTTTAGATAGTTAAATGATCCAAACATTGATCCTAAACATGATTTTTGGAGATTAAAGTGGACTTTTTAGGTGCAAAATTCATGAACTTGATTAATTTGATATAATCGCCATTTGAGACTTGTTTAATTGTTAGTAATGACTATTTTGACATGTTATTTGAGTTAAATGCTTATGAACTTTGTCTACATTTTCATATGTGCTTATTTGAAAAAGTATAGAATTGTAAAAATTATGAAAATGCATATAAGTTTAAGTTTGATTTAACATGTTATTGTGATTGTTTTAAATTGTTATTTTGCTAACACTAATGCATATTTGGATGCACAAATTTTGTGTTTAATGTGTTTTGCAGAGATCCGATACTGGAGGTTCATCATCGTCATCATCTAGACGACCAGCTCCAGAACCTGAACCGGAGATGCAATATGAACCTGAACAAGAACTACAACAGGAACCACAACATCAGCCTGATCAACATGTACCTTATTATGATCCGCTAAAGTTTGCTAATGAATTCATAGTATTTCTGATGCATCCACCTGTAGAATACCCTACGATTCCTGAACACACGTTGCATCCTAATCTGAGATTCGATAGACGATGGAGAGATTACCCGGCATATCAAAGTAATAAATTCAAATTAATAACGAAAGATGTGGAGGTGCCTAGGGTAATTGATTGGGATCCTTTGGAAAGGGTCCAACTTGCTGACCGTGTTAGGGAGCATTTGATACAAAGGTATGGCAGCTCTTCTTTTACAGATTGGGAACGATTATTCACCTTTCGTAGACCTGTATATAAGGAACGGTGTGTAGAACTGATGAGTACTATAGCATTAAATGTAGATGCAAATAGATTAGATGATAGAAGTTTTCTTAGGTTTATACTTGGCGGTAGAATGTACAGGATGTCCATGCTGGACATGGCTAGGGCATTACAGATATATACGCCCGCTGAATTACTACTACCCAATTGTATGAGTTTGATTTATCGTGGTGAAAGGGTAGATAGGAATTTTGACGTGAACGCCGTCTGGAGGCGTATGTCAGATTATAATGTTTTTGGGCGGGGAGGAACACATACCTACTTACATATTAACAAAGCTGAGCTTCGCATAATTCATAGATTTTTGGCTAACTCAATTACACAGAGAGGTCACAACAAGGAAAAATTGACCTTACATGATTTATTTTACCTAAAGTGTATTCGAGACGCAAGAGGCTTTGTTAATATCCCCTACTGTGTTGGTTTTTATTTATCTAAGATGGTTGAAGGAATACAGGAAGGGGGGATAATTGGAGGAGGTATTTTTGTTACTCTTATTGGAGAGTATTTGGGTGTAGATAAGGACCAAGGGGGTCCACTTATGGAATGTAGGGAACAGGTAGATCTTTTAGGATTGAAGGTTTATGCGGGTGCTAAGGTATTAAAGAGTAGACGCAACCAGAAAATACCCTATGTAGGTAGTCAACCTCAGGTAGAGAGAGGCTCAGATGAGGAGATGGAGGAAGCGGATGACATTAGAGATGTCATTCGGGAGGCTATGACTAATGTCTACCAGCGTGTAGATGAGGTAGACATGACAAACGCGGAGAGATTTCGTCGGATGGAGCAGTGGCAAGCCCGGAATGATTACGAGCATTCCAGGCAACGACAGCATGATAGATGGGACTATCATCAGCGTCATATTATGAGCTGGCTGTCACCTCAGGCGCCTTACATCCTGACCAGACCAGCTTACTATCCTCCACACCAGCCCGAGATGAGACCGCCTTATACTCTCTACGACCTTAACCAGGCATACCAGTACACCTATCACCAACCATGGAACCCGGACGATGACATGAACTGGAACCCCTATCCATGATTAATATAGTTCATGTTGGTAATTTTTATGATTGTTATTTTTTTTTATTAATATACTTTATAATTTTGTAAAAATAAAAGAAAAACTTAAAAAAATATATTTAAAATACTTTTTTTTTTTTCGATTTTAAAAGCTTTTTTTTTTTTTTTATATATTTTTTTATTTTTTAAAAATATAAATTTTACCAAAACTAATTATAACTTAAAAATTAAAAATACGGCGTTTCGCTTCGGCGTTCCCCGGCAGCGGCGCCAAAAATACTTGAAGTCAAAGCAGAGGGGTATAAAATACTATTAAATTTTACTAGGAAAAACTATTAAATACGATACAATTTTACACAAGATATTTATTTATTTATAGAATGGATATACTTAAACCTTGCTACAACACTTATAGGCAGTGTACCTAATCGTACAGTAGTGTAGTTTTTAGTAAGTCCGGTTCGTTCCACAGGGAAATCTTTAAACAAAGCTCAACGCTATATTAGTTTACTTTTATAAAAATACAAATATATATATAGGTAATATTATTATTATAAAGGGGGGGTTTTTACCGTTTAATGACCGGTTTGTCGATTTTAAAACTTTAGTCGCAGTTAAAACCTAATGTAAAATATAAAATAAATACAAGACTTTAAATTAAAGCGTAAAGTAAATAACGATAATGAAATTGCGAATAATAAAAATGCGATAAAATTAAATTGCGATAATTAAAAAGTACGATAATTAAAAGTGCGATAAAATAAAATAAATAAAAGTGCGATAATTAGAAGTGCAATTAAATATAAAATAAAGGAAATTAAATATGAAATAAAAGAATTATGCTTATTTAAACTTCCGTAATCATGATGTTTGACGTGTTGATTTTAGTTTTATGCCCTTGGGTTAATTGTCCTTTGTCCTGGATTATTCAATATGTCCGTCTGGTTTTTGTCCATAACAGTCCATCAGTCATAAATATAAATTGCAAGTGTCCTTGACAAATTAAAATTATACCCGAAGTTAAATATTCCAACTAATTGGGGATTCGAATTTGTAACAAGGTTTTAATACTTTGTTTAATGAATACACCAGGTTATCGACTGCGTGTAAACCAAGGTTTTACTACTTTGTTAACAATTACACCAATTACCCTTGAATGTAATTTCACCCCTGTTTTAATTATTCTAGTGGCTATTAATCCATTCCCGTGTCCGGTTAAATGAACGATTATTCGTACATATAAATACCCCGCCCATCGTGTCCGATTGAGTGTATATGGTAGTTTATAGGGACGCCCAATTGTAAATCTTTATATTAACATTAACAAACTTTCATTTAGTTAAACAAATATAAAGCCCATTAATAGCCCATAGTCTAGTTTCCACAAGTGTCGTTCTTTTGTCCAAACCCCAATTATGGTACAAAGCCCAATTACCCAATTTTAGTAATTAGCCCAACATCATGATTACTTCGTTTTAAATAAGCATAATAATAACTTAGCTACGAGACATTAATGTAAAAAGGTTGAACATAACTTACAATGATTAAAAATAGCGTAGCGTTACACGGACAGAATTTCGACTTACACCCTTACAACATTCGCTAACATACCCTTATTATTAGAATTATAATTAAAATTAAAATATAAATTATAAATATAAATATATTTACGTATGAAGAGGAAGAGAAAAAAGATGATCAAAACTCGGCACAAAACTGGCTTTATATAGGACCTGACCAGCAATCTTACTCCATGCGACTCGCATGGATTTGTGCCTTTGGCCATGCGAGTCGCATGGCCACCCTGGATCCAGCCAAATGGCTTTGTTTTCTTCTTGCCGACGTAATATAATAATAATAATATATATAATATATAATTATATATAATTATATATATATTATATTATATTCTTGTGCATAGTAGACTAGATATTTTTGGTCCGTTGCGTCGGGCGTTTCTTCTTGGCTCAGGTCCCGGTTCCAGATTTTTCGGACGTCCTCGCGTATTATTTTAAATCGCGTACTTTGCGTTTTGTAACTTGTACTCTTGTCATTTTGAGACGTTCCTCATCAATATTTTGAACCTTTTTAGTTGTATCTTGTACTTTTTAGCTCTTTGGACCTTTTTGTCTTCAATTTGTCGAATCTGCCTTTTGTCTTCACTTTTTAATATTTAAACGAATATTGCTTGTAAATCGAACAATACCAACTAAAATCTTGTCTTTCTTGGGGAATAATGCTATGAAATATATGTTCGTTTTTAGCATTATCAAATATTCCCACACTTGAGCGTTGCTTGTCCTCAAGCAATATTGTCTTGAAATACTAGAATCACTTTTTTATTCTTCACACTTTGTACATCAGTGATTTCTATACGGCGGTATAAATAATGGTAGTAACGATATGGTTTACAGTCCCACATGACTATAAAAATTTAGATCCATTAATGAAATTGGATCTTTATGAAAACATTTGATCTTTTGAAAATTAAATCTAGTTTTTTCCCTAGATAAGTTTTCCGGAATAACCCTTTACCGGTGTTTGCAAAATATTTTTGTGGGTTTGGTGGGTTTCAAATTTGAAAATTTTAGCTCAAAACTTGCGGTTTTGTGTCACCCATTTGCTAACCTTGTATTAGGAAAGCAACACGTCCAGTTTACTTGTTCCGTATATTACCTTTCGACAAACTACCGTCCGGTTGTAAAGGAAAGCGTTGAACAAGCAACTGTTAAGGCAATGTCCCGTGACATGCTTTTGATTATGGTCTATAACGTGTCGGACGCAATTACTATCCTTGGTAGGAGCAATAGTAAAGCTCACCCTTATAATTTTTCGGTCTGGCACAAGGTCCTGTCTTTGACCATGCTATGCAACCACCGTTCTTACGGTTGACACCCGATTTAGTTCAGGTGACCTAATGAATTCCAGGTGAATTCCTAGGATTTTACGTTCAATGGTAATGAACGCATTGAAAATAGGGTTTTCAGAAAACAAATCGGTTTGTATTTTTGATCAAAATATTTTCTCGTTCAAGCTCGAGTTTAGATATCATCGAATTCCATGAGTTTGTAATTCTCAATCTTTAAGGTCAATCTCTAGGATTGAGTAATATCAGTCTTAAAAGCTGATTTTTAATCTTTAAGGAGATTATCCTTTCTGGGGATCTGATTCATTAGTCTTATCCAGCTAATTTGCATGGTGCCCCCCCATTGTACGAGATAAATCCTTCTCATGGTTAGGATAAATCTGACCACTTCCTGTTTAATGCTGAGGTCCGTGGATTTCCAGCTGATTTTAGTGATGACTTTTCTAGATTTTTCGTCAACCTTCAGCTGGTCTGAACGACAACTTCATGACCTAAATCAAGAAGCGCGTGTCTTTTTCGGAAGACTTTACTTCCTTTTAATGATGGAATTGATTCATCGTGTAGATCCATCTCTTCTTTTCTTTCATTGGGTAAAACAGTTTAGTTTAGTCCAAAGCAAAAGTATTTTCAGTTATTTGTTACAAATATATGTGGCATATGTTTAAAATAACTTGGTAAATTTTCCCACACTTGGCTTTTATTTTCCTTTTTATCGTCCTCTATTCCATTTTAAATGAATTTTAACATTTTCGTTTGTTTCTCAATTTATGTCCTTTCCGAGGTAACAATAATTTCGGTGTTAAAACCTAGTTTTATCGTTCATAAATATGTATAAACATGATTTGAATTCATTTAATTAAAAATTTTGAAAAATTTTACTAGAATTGGGTAGTCAGTATATAAGACTAGGGCTGTTCTTTTTTATCAGAGAGCACTAGATTCTAATACAACTACTGCTTTACTAGTATTTTTAATAGTAACCAATTGTTTAATATAAAAATTTTAAAATCCGAAAGAATTTAACCCCTTCCCACACTTAAGATCTTGCAATGCCCTCATTTGCAAGAAATCAGTAACAATTTAAATTATTGAGGGTGATTAGTGTGAAAATGATTAAATTTTTACCAAAGTTTCCAAATATATTGGCGTTTGTTTGCTGAATGATAAATGGTGCACGTCATTTGTTCATTCCGTCTTGTTGTTATTTCACATACATTTTGCATCATTGTCGTCAAAATTACTTGCTTTTGCTGAACTTAATGCCAGTCTTTGAAAATGCGTTGTTTTACCCTGTTTTGTGCATAAAATAGAATACATACAATACAAATATAATCATACATGCAATTTGAAATGGAACTTTGGCATCCCACTTTCAAACTATAAGAAAAATATTAGTACACAATAATAATAAGAATATCAAACATTACATAAACGTAATAAAATGTTGTTTAAAATAAAAATAAAAATTACCAACTTATCTCTACTGATCAGGAGGTGGGTTAGGAGGATAATTAGGATAGGGATCCCAATTCATGTTCGCGTCCGGGTTCCATGGTTGATTATAGGTGAACTGGTATGCTGCGTCATAATCATATGAATCATAGGGTGGTCTCATTTCTGGCTGATGTGCGGGATAGTATGCGGGTCGGGTCGGATAATACATCTCGCCAGGCTGCAACTGGCTTATAATTTGGCGCTGATGATAATCCCATCGGCCATGCTCTCGTTGTCGGGAATGCTCGTAGTCATTCCGACGTTGCCATGCCTCGTACTGCATATGCCTATCATAGTTCGTCATGTATTCATCCTCCATACGAACGCCTAAATCAAGAGCAGTCTCCCGAACAACTCCTATAATGTTGTTCGCCTCCTCCATCTCGTCATCCGCACCTCTTTCTACCTGTCGCTGAGGTCCCTCATATCGATATACCCGACCACGTCTCATCAATAATACCCTTGCACCGTGATAAAGGTTTGAACTTATAGTTTCACCTCCATCCTCTATTTCGTTCATTGGACCCCCTTGGTGCTTATCTACACCTAAATACTCTCCAATGAGAGTAATGAAAATACCACCACCTATAATACTCCCCGATTTCATCCCCGAAACTACATTAGCGAGATAATAACCAACACAATAGGGAATGTTAACGAAACTCCTCGGGTCTCTAATACACTTGAGGTAGAACAAATCGTTTACGGTCAATTTCTCCTTATTCCTACCCCTTTGTGTAATTGTGTTTGCTAAGAATCTATGAATCACCCGGAGTTCAGCTCTGTCTATATCTAAGTATGTATGATTTCCACTGGCGTGAAATTCATTAAAGTGGGACATACGCCTCCAGACAGCGTTAATATCAAATTCCCTATCTACCCTTTCTCCTTGGGCAATCAGGCTATTACAGTCGGGGCTCAAAAGTTCAGCAGGGGTGTAAATCTGTAAGGCCCTGGCTAAATCTATCATGGACATTCTGTACATGCGTCCACCTAACAGAAATCTAATAAAGCTTCTATCATCTATCCTCCTAACATCACTGTTTAACTTAATAGTACTAAGTAATTCTATACACCATTCCCTATATATGGTTCTACGAATGGAAAATAGGCGTATCCAATCGTTAAACTGAGAATTACCATACCTTTGCACCAATAATTCCCGAATCGGTTCGGCAAGGTCAACTGTTTCCAAAGGTACCCAGTCAATTGCCCTTGGCATTTCAACAACCTTAAAGTAGAGAATGTGCATGTTCTTTTGATAATCTGGATACTCTATCCAACATCGATCAAATCTCAGATTTGGGTGTAACTGATCTTCATTAATGTCTAAGCTCAGAATCCTTTGATGTGGAGCGAATTGACGAAACTGATTCATGAATAATTGATCTTGATCGTGATATGGAATATGTTGCTCCTCCTGTTCTTCTTCTTCTTGTTGCATATGTTGTTCTTGTTAATAAAACATTTCCGGTTCGGGCTCTGGTTGCCTGGACGATGATGCTCCTGAACCTCCAGTATCGGCTTTCTGTAAAACACATTAAACACAAAAATTGTGCATCCAAATATGCATTAGTGTTAGCAAAATAATAACTTGAAACAATTATGATGACATGTTCAATTCATAACACATTTTATACACATTTTCTTAACAATAACAATTCTACATTTTTACATACGAAAATGTATACAATGTTTTATCACATTTAAACTCTTAAACATGTCAACAATAATCATTATAGCAATTAAACACTTGTTACATGGCATTCAAATCAAACTAGTGCTCATTTTCATATTTTTGTCAAGTCTACACTTTATCAAATAAGCATATACGAAAAATGTACATCAGGTTCATAAGCATTTATCTCAAATAACATGCCAAAATAATCACTACTAGCAATGAAACAAGTTTCAAATGGCCTTTATATCAAATTTTCCAATTTCATGAATTTTTAGACTTAAAAAGTCCACTTTAATTCTCAAAAACATGTTTAGGCTCAAAGTTTGGATCAATTAACTACCTAAACATGTTACACTACTTAATTTAGCAACAATTCATGACAAAAATCGGCCATAACCTGTTTATATCAAAAAGCCCCAAATTGCTCAAGAACACAAACCCTAGATTCTTAAAAATTTGAAGTTTTTAGCTTCAATTCATGTTAAATAGCTTCTATCTAGGATATACATGCATAATATAACAACAATTTAGCTCTAATTACACCTAAATTTAACAAAATCAAAATATAAATTTTCTAGCTCAAGAACACAAAAATTCGAATTTAAAGAGATTAGGGGTGAAATCTTTACCTTTCTCCTGAAGGGGTTGAGACTACTGAATCTAGGCATGATTATTGTGAAGTTTTGCAAGAATTTTGATGAAAAATGATGAATTTTTGAGAGGGTTTTGGAGATGGTTCGTGTATATGTGTGTGTGTTGTGAAAAAGAGCAGCTCGGCTGGAAATTTTGATCCTGTCCAGCTTTTTATGGCCATGCGACTCGCATGGATTTGTGCATACCCCCATGCGAGTCGCATGGGGTGAAAATCCAGGATTTAATTTTTTTTTTTTTTTTTTTTTTTTTTTTTTTATAAAACCTTATACTTTTAAAACATAGAATTAATAAAATTTTAAAAATTTTGTTTCTTTTTAAGACGAGGTCGTTTCGGGACGATGCCCTAGTCCGTCCCTCGACAAAATTTTAAAATTTTGTCATTTTCAAGCGATTGTTTTAAAAGCTTAGATTTTTGGATTTTTTAATTTTTTTTTTTTTTTTTTTGGCATACTTTAAATCAAAAAGATTAAAAATAATGATAATAAAAGTTCTCGTCCCTCCCTCGGGTAAAGCAATTTCGGTTCAAAGACCTAGTCTTCAACTTACGATGAATTTTAAAAATCATATTCTTAACTTAATGAGATAAAGTAAATTTTTGTTTTTAAATTCACACAACTTAAATATAAAATTCAAAATTAATATTAAAAATTCACACCAAACTTAAAATTTGAAATGCATAAAATTAAAAATTCATATTTTAAAAATTCACACCACTTAATTTAAAAATTCATATTATAAATTCACACCAAACTTATATAAATTTTTCAAATATTTACAATTTTAAATATATTGTTTTTACAAAGTTTACAATATTAACTTAAGATTTAAATATTAATTTTAAAAACATGGTAAAAATAAATTTAAAAATCTTTTTGTCTTTTTATCCCACTTTTATCAATCAAATATTATCAAAAATATGCGCCCCTCTTTTCGGTAAAGTAATTTCGGTTCCAAGACCTAATTTAACTCATGACGAATTTTTGAAATATTTTGGGTTGATTGATTAAAGATATTTATACCTTAAGAATAAACGTTAAATTTCGCAGTGATGTAATAAATTTTTGAACGATATCAATAATTTCGGTCGCCAAACCTAATTTTATTCAATACCAATTTAATACTTTTTAGCGAACAAATTAGCGTTTATTATCAAAAGGTTAAAAATAAAAATAAAAATAAAAACTGTACAGACATACCTGTGAAATAGATTTCTTAGTTATATGATCTATTATATTCATAAGATAGTCGGTTTAATTGGTTTTCCATGGCTGCATAGGCGTAACCTCGAGCATTCATTGTCTTTTCTTCTAAACATATGAACGGTCCGTCTCTGCATAAAGTAACAAATTCGGTATTTGAATAGGTTTGATTATTTGAACATTTACCTCCATGTGACCATTTTCCGCATTTGTGACATCGTTCTAGGTGTCGTGCTCTTCTTTTCGCTGCGGATTTTGATTTTCCTTTACCAAATTGTAACTTATTATCTTCGCATCTGGATCCTTTTCTAACTCCGTCCATTCTTTCTCTGATTACTGATACTATTTCACTCGGTAGTATGTCATTATTTCTTTTAGTGATCAAAGCGTGTAGCATTAGACCATGGTTTAATTCACAGGCAGTCTTCATTTCGTAAAAACCTAAAAAAAATAAAAATTCAGAATGGGGGGAGAAGACTAGTTCTTTAGGGTCTGCTAGGGAAAGACCATACGTGTTCCATTTTCGAGAACTACACGAAAACAGACAATCTAACTCTAACAGAAATACATATTATCCTTTAAAGACTTGATTCTCCCCACACTTAGTTAGCTGTGGTGTCGAAATTGTGAGTAACTTCGTTTTCGACTTCCATCGGACCATGTATGTAATGTTTAACTCTGTGACCATTAACTTTAAATTCAATTCCATTTGAATTTATTAATTCTATCGTTCCGTATGGGAAAACTCTTTTGACTATGAATGGTCCAGACCATCTTGATTTCAATTTTCCAGGAAATAGTTTGAATCGTGAATTGAAAAGAAGAACTCTGTCTCCTTCTTTAAATTCTTTTGAACTTCTGATTCTTTTATCATGCCATTTCTTCGTTCTTTCTTTATAGATTAACGAATTTTCGTATGCTTCATGTCTTAATTCTTCTAATTCGTTTAGTTGACTTAATCGTAGACGTCTAGCTTCATGTAAATCAAGATTACATGTCTTCAAAGCCCAAAATGCTTTGTGTTCAATTTCTACTGGAAGATGACATGCTTTTCCATAAACAAGTCTAAAAGGTGTGGTTCCAATTGGAGTTTTGTAGGCTGTTCTAAAAGCCCAGAGTGCATCCTCCAATTTAATGGACCATTCCTTTGGATTTGATCCTACGGTTTTCTCTAGAATACGTTTTAAAGCTCGGTTGGTATTTTCAACTTGTCCACTTGTTTGTGGATGATATGCGGTGGAGATTTTATGAGTTACTCCATATCTTTTAAGAACTTTCTCAAGTTGATTATTACATAAATGAGTACCCCGATCACTTATTAAAGCTTTCGGTGTTCCAAACCTTGCAAAAAGACGTTTTAAAAAGTTTACTACAACTCGTGCATCGTTAGTTGGGAGAGCTTGTGCTTCCGCCCATTTAGATACATAATCAATGGCTACGAGTATATATAGATTATTATGAGATTTTGGAAATGGACCCATAAAGTCAATACCCCAAATGTCAAATACTTCACATACTTGGATGACATTTTGTGGCATTTCATCACGTTGACTTATTTTTCCGGCCCTTTGACATGCATCACAGGATTTGCAAAGAAGGTGTGCGTCTTTGTAAATTGTAGGCCAATAGAATCCAGCTTCATAAACTTTTCTTGCTGTTAGTTGAGGCCCATAATGCCCTCCTGTTGGTCCTGTGTGACAATGGTTTAAAATTTTACTAGCTTCATCTCCAAATACACATCGGCGTATTATTCCATCGGGACAACTTTTAAACAGATGTGGATCTTCCCAGAAATAGTGTTTTATATCACTGAAGAATTTCTTTCGTCTTTGGTACGATAATCCTTTTTCAAGGAATCCACAAACTAAGTAGTTTGCATAGTCTGCAAACCATGGGATTTCTTTATAATCTATCTTCAATAGATATTCATCAGGAAAGTTGTCTTTTATGGCCGATTCATTCAGAACTTCTAATTCGGGATTTTCAAGACGAGAAAGATGATCAGCGGCGAGATTTTCTGCCCCTCTTTTATCTCGGATTTCAATATCAAACTCTTGTAAGAGTAAGATCCAACGGATTAATCTTGGTTTAGCATCTTGTTTTGAAAATAGGTATCTAAGAGCAGAATGGTCGGTATAGACCACCGTTTTTGCTAGAACTAGATATGATCGAAATTTGTCAAAAGCAAAGACAATAGCAAGGAGTTCTTTTTTAGTAGTTGTATAGTTCGTTTGTGCTCCTTGTAATGTCTTACTAGCATAATATATAGGTTGAAATCGTTTTTCAATCCTTTGTCCTAAAACGGCTCCCATTGCAAAATCACTTGCATCGCACATTAGTTCAAATGGTAGATTCCAATTTGGTGTTATCATGATCGGTGCATTAGTGAGTTTTTCTTTAAGAATATTAAAAGATTTGATACACTCATCTGAAAAGATGAATGGCGCATCCTTTTCTAGGAGTTTATTCATAGGAGTGGCAATTTTAGAAAAATCTTTTATAAAACGTCGGTAAAAACCGGCATGCCCTAGAAAACTCCTAACTCCTCTAACATTGGTGGGATGTGGAAGTTTAGCAATTACATCTACTTTAGCTCTATCCACTTCAATTCCTTCTTTTGAAATTTTATGTCCAAGAACGATGCCTTCTTTAACCATGAAATGGCATTTCTCCCAATTAAGTACTAGATTTGATTTTTCGCATCTAATTAGCATTCGTTCCAGATTAACTAGACATGATTTAAATGTATCACCGAAGACTGAAAAGTCATCCATGAATACTTCCATGCATTCTTCTATCATGTCGTGAAAAATCGCCATCATGCACCTTTGAAAGGTTGCAGGGGCGTTACAAAGTCCAAATGGCATGCGTTTGTAAGCAAAAGTACCATAAGGGCACGTGAATGTGGTTTTCTCTTGATCTTCGGGTGCTATTGGAATTTGAAAATATCCGGAAAATCCATCTAGAAAACAATAGTAACTATTTCCGGCTAATCTTTCCAACATTTGATCTATGTAAGGTAAGGGAAAGTGATCTTTTCTGGTGGCGTCATTTAATTTTCTATAATCAATACATACACGCCATCCTGTTACAGTCCTAGTAGGAATAAGCTCATTTTTCTCATTTGTGATGACAGTCATGCCACCCTTCTTAGGTACGCATTGAACTGGGCTTACCCATGGACTATCAGAAATTGGATATATCAAACCTGCATCTAGCAGTTTAATAATCTCTTTCTTAACTACATCTTGCATATTAGGATTTAGTCTTCGTTGGCGTTGCACATACGTTTTATGACCTTCTTCCATAAGGATTTTATGTGTGCAATACGAAGGACTTATTCCTTTAATATCATGAATCTTCCATGCAATGGCTGGTTTATGAGCTTTCAACACAGAAATGAGTTGTGATTTCTCATTTTCAGTAAGAGAAGACGATATTATTACAGGTAATTCAGATTCACCATGTAAATAAGCATATTCCAAATGGTTTGGAAGTGGCTTTAACTCTAATTTCGGAGGTTCTTCTATCGATGATTTATATCGATATCTGTCTTCTTCTTTTAGCATTTGAATTTCTTCTGTTGTTGGTTCATATCCATTAGCTATAAGTGTAGCTAACATTTCAGCTTCATCAATTGGTTCATTACCTTCTCCTAAAGAACATTCTCCTGTTCCTTGTAATTCTGGAAATTCTTCTAATAATTCTGCATGTGCATCTATAGTTTGAATATAATAACATGTATCATCTGCAGATTGTGGTTGTTGCATTGCTCTATCCACTGAAAAGGTAACACTCTCATCCTCTATACTTAGGGTCAGTTTCTTACCGAACACGTCTATCATTGCTTTAGCCGTGTTTAAGAATGGTCTTCCTAATATGAGAGGAACTTGAGAATCTTCTTCCATGTCCAAAACAACAAAATCTACTGGAAATACTAAAGTACCAACTTTAACTAGCATGTTCTCCATTATCCCTCTAGGATATTTTATTGATCTATCGGCTAGTTGTATGCTTATTCTGGTTGGTTTCAATTCTCCAAGGTCTAGTTTAGCGTATAGTGAATACGGCATTAGATTTATACTAGCACCTAAGTCTGCCAATGCTTCTATTGAACTAAGACTACCCAGAAAACATGGAATTGTGAAACTTCCTGGATCAGATAGTTTTTCTGGTATCTTATTCAACAGCACTGCTGAACAATTAGCATTCATAGTAACAGCCGAGAGTTCTTCCATTTTCTTTCTATTCGTGATTAGATCTTTCAAGAATTTAGCATATCTTGGCATTCCTGAAATCACATCAATGAAAGGAAGATTTACATTTATCTGTTTAAACATATCCAAGAATTTGGATTGCTCGGCTTCAAGTTTTTCTTTCTTCATTTTACTCGGGTAAGGAAGTGGTGGTTGATATGGTTTAACATAAGGTTTATCCTTAACTGTGTTATCTTCATTAACCTTTTCAACTACCGGTTCTTTTTCCTTATCTTGATCAGGTTGTGGTTCTTGTGGAGTAGGAATAGTTTCATCAGAAGTTACAGGTATTTCAGGTGGTTTAAGTGTTGTACCACTTCTTGTGGTAATAGCTTTAGCTGTTTCATTCCGGGGGTTAGCATTTGTATCACTAGGTAAACTTCCCGGTTTTCTTTCACCTATTAACCTTGCTAGGTTACTCACTTCTTGTTCCAGATTTTGAATAGAAGCTTGTTGATTTCTAAATGCTTGAGCATTTTGTTCATTGGTTTGTTTTTGAGATGTGAAAAACTGCGTTTGAGTTTCAACTAGCTTCGTCATCATATCTTCTAAATTCGGCTTTTTATCATCGGTTTGTTGTGGTGGTTTGTTTTGAAAATTCGGTCTTTGCTGATTGTAAGTATTATTGGATACTTGTTGATTGCTAGGACCTTGTTGGTTATTGTATGGAATATTTCGGTTATAATTCTGGTTTTGATTGTAAATCGGTCTTGGCGGTTGATAATTATTCTGATAATTATTTCCAGGCCTTTGGTTTATGTATGAAATATTCTCTCTTTGTTCCATTGTTAATTCAATACTGAGACAATCTTTTGTCAAATGTGGTCCTCCACACTGCTCACAACTAATTCGTATTGAGTGAATATCCTTAGTCATCTTTTCCATTCGTCTCTCAAAAGCATCTATCTTTGCGGAAATGGAATCTAAGTCATGGCTAGAATCGGCTCTAGCTGCTTTAGATGATCTAATGATGTCTTTTTCTTGGTGCCACTCATGCGAGTGGGAAGCAGTATTATCAATAATTTTGTAAGCATCAGTTTCGGTTTTCTTCATAATAGAACCACCAGCTGCTATATCTATGTCTTTTCTTGTAGTGATGTCGCATCCTCGGTAGAATATTTGTACTATTTGACAGGTGTCTAAACCATGTTGCGGACATCCTCTTAGTAACTTTCCATATCTTGTCCACGCCTCATATAGAGTTTCATTTGGCTTCTGTGTGAACGTAACAATTTCTGCTTGAAGTCTTACGGCTTTAGATGCGGGAAAGAATTGTTTAAGAAATTTGTCAACTAAAACGTCCCATGTATCAATCGCCCCTTCAGGTAACGATTCCAACCAATCTTTGGCTTCTCCCTTTAAAGTCCAGGGAAATAACATGAGATATATCTGTTCATCCTCCACTTCTCGGATTTTAAATAGTGTGCAGATCCTATTAAAGGTACGTAGATGTTCATTTGGATCTTCCTTCGGCGCACCACTAAATTGGCATTGATTAGTCACCATGTGTAGAATTTGTCCTTTGATTTCATAATCTGGCGCATTAATGTCTGGATGAGTAATTGCGTGACCTTGGCCAGTGCGTTTAGCTCTCATTCGGTCTTCCATACTTAAAGGTTCCAGATTCTCCATAATTGAATTTGTTGACTCGGTATCACTAGATGGTTCTGATTTAATAGTTCGTTCCTCAACAATCTCTGTTTGAATGATTGGTGGTTCCGGAGGAAAGTTTAATGGTTCAGGATCTACGAACCGTCCCTGAATATTTTCTGGATTCTCAATTGTGAGGTTGGGTTCAAAAAATGGATTATCGGAAATTTGAACTGAAGTACTTGGTCTACTGGATGACGATTCTAAAGAAAAATCAACGGCGGTTATATTTGTTAAACGATGTCTTGATCGAGTTACAGGTGGTGAACGTACAAAAGGTGATGAACGTCTTGCTCGGTGCATTCACTGAATATCCTATTAGTTTTTAAAAGGAAAGAAAAATTATAATAAGTTATCCAATCAATAGACTTTTCTGATTTTGCCCACGTTTCGAATAGCCAAAAGATGCAGCAGAGGGGCAGGATTCGTTTGGTCTCAATATAATTGAGGACTGTTTGGCTCCAATAACCCGGTCCACGTACAAATCCAACTATTACTACGAACCAGAAAATTTTGATGTCTATCAATTTAACCACTTAAAATAAATTTTCGTAATTTTAAGAAATTTAGATAAGAAGTAGAATAAAAATCTATGTCCTAAAACTAGAATAGCGAGAAATAAGAGAGAAAAAGAGTTCGTCGAAAAAGGTCGAAAAAAAAAAATGGTTGAAAAATAAAAGGTGACGGAAAAATAAAAGAAACTTATCAAAACTTAAAAATACTTAACTAACCTAACCTTATTACTACAACTAACTTAAAATTATAATCGCAAATTGAAATTACTAATTGGAATGATAATTGATACATAGTAAAAGGTTTAAAAATATTAAAGCTTACAGGAAAAACTAAATCCCAAATGGAAATAACTTAAAAAGAAACTAAAACTTAAAAAGGCGTCGCAAAATTCTAAAGCACCTAAATCTTAGTCTAAAGAAAAAGCACTTAAGGAATTCTACGGCAAAGCCTAAAAATATAGGAGTAAAAATAACTATAGCAAAAACTAAGTTTAAAATTAAATTTGAGCTAAAAATATAAATATTACGCTACAACGATTAAAAAGGGACAAAATATTAAAAGAAATAAAAAGTGATAAAAAAAAAAATACAATTTTTATTAAAATATTATTTTTATATTAATTATATTAAAGTATTAAGTTTTAAATATAATAAAAGTAATTAAAAGTAGTTAAAATTAATTAAACTAAAAACTTAATTAATAATAATCAAATTAGGGTTTAATTATAATAATAATATATTATACTCCGTAATAAATGCGTTTTTAGGGTTTGGTTGTGGCCCTGTCAGACCCCTCATGCGAGTCGCATGATTTAAGAGGGTGGGTCATGCGAGTCGCATGACTGAACTGGACCGGTTCAATTGACAGGTTCAATTTGACAGGTCACGTAATATTTAATATTTATTTTCTTTTTTTCTGTTTTATATTTAAAATATAAATATATATATAATTAAAATAAAACTTAATTTTAAAAACTAAAAATAAACTTAAAATACTTTATAATTTTGTAAAAATAAAAGAAAAACTTAAAAAAATATATTTAAAATACTTTTTTTTTTTTCGATTTTAAAAGCTTTTTTTTTTTTTTATATATTTTTTTATTTTTTAAAAATATAAATTTTACCAAAACTAATTATAACTTAAAAATTAAAAATACGGCGTTTCGCTTCGGCGTTCCCCGGCAGCGGCGCCAAAAATACTTGAAGTCAAAGCAGAGGGGTATAAAATACTATTAAATTTTACTAGGAAAAACTATTAAATACGATACAATTTTACACAAGATATTTATTTATTTATAGAATGGATATACTTAAACCTTGCTACAACACTTATAGGCAGTGTACCTAATCGTACAGTAGTGTAGTTTTTAGTAAGTCCGGTTCGTTCCACAGGGAAATCTTTAAACAAAGCTCAACGCTATATTAGTTTACTTTTATAAAAATACAAATATATATATAGGTAATATTATTATTATAAAGGGGGGGGGGGGGTTTTACCGTTTAATGACCGGTTTGTCGATTTTAAAACTTTAGTCGCAGTTAAAACCTAATGTAAAATATAAAATAAATACAAGACTTTAAATTAAAGCGTAAAGTAAATAACGATAATGAAATTGCGAATAATAAAAATGCGATAAAATTAAATTGCGATAATTAAAAAGTACGATAATTAAAAGTGCGATAAAATAAAATAAATAAAAGTGCGATAATTAGAAGTGCAATTAAATATAAAATAAAGGAAATTAAATATGAAATAAAAGAATTATGCTTATTTAAACTTCCGTAATCATGATGTTTGACGTGTTGATTTTAGTTTTATGCCCTTGGGTTAATTGTCCTTTGTCCTGGATTATTCAATATGTCCGTCTGGTTTTTGTCCATAACAGTCCATCAGTCATAAATATAAATTGCAAGTGTCCTTGACAAATTAAAATTATACCCGAAGTTAAATATTCCAACTAATTGGGGATTCGAATTTGTAACAAGGTTTTAATACTTTGTTTAATGAATACACCAGGTTATCGACTGCGTGTAAACCAAGGTTTTACTACTTTGTTAACAATTACACCAATTACCCTTGAATGTAATTTCACCCCTGTTTTAATTATTCTAGTGGCTATTAATCCATTCCCGTGTCCGGTTAAATGAACGATTATTCGTACATATAAATACCCCGCCCATCGTGTCCGATTGAGTGTATATGGTAGTTTATAGGGACGCCCAATTGTAAATCTTTATATTAACATTAACAAACTTTCATTTAGTTAAACAAATATAAAGCCCATTAATAGCCCATAGTCTAGTTTCCACAAGTGTCGTTCTTTTGTCCAAACCCCAATTATGGTACAAAGCCCAATTACCCAATTTTAGTAATTAGCCCAACATCATGATTACTTCGTTTTAAATAAGCATAATAATAACTTAGCTACGAGACATTAATGTAAAAAGGTTGAACATAACTTACAATGATTAAAAATAGCGTAGCGTTACACGGACAGAATTTCGACTTACACCCTTACAACATTCGCTAACATACCCTTATTATTAGAATTATAATTAAAATTAAAATATAAATTATAAATATAAATATATTTACGTATGAAGAGGAAGAGAAAAAAGATGATCAAAACTCGGCACAAAACTGGCTTTATATAGGACCTGACCAGCAATCTTACTCCATGCGACTCGCATGGATTTGTGCCTTTGGCCATGCGAGTCGCATGGCCACCCTGGATCCAGCCAAATGGCTTTGTTTTCTTCTTGCCGACGTAATATAATAATAATAATATATATAATATATAATTATATATAATTATATATATATTATATTATATTCTTGTGCATAGTAGACTAGATATTTTTGGTCCGTTGCGTCGGGCGTTTCTTCTTGGCTCAGGTCCCGGTTCCAGATTTTTCGGACGTCCTCGCGTATTATTTTAAATCGCGTACTTTGCGTTTTGTAACTTGTACTCTTGTCATTTTGAGACGTTCCTCATCAATATTTTGAACCTTTTTAGTTGTATCTTGTACTTTTTAGCTCTTTGGACCTTTTTGTCTTCAATTTGTCGAATCTGCCTTTTGTCTTCACTTTTTAATATTTAAACGAATATTGCTTGTAAATCGAACAATACCAACTAAAATCTTGTCTTTCTTGGGGAATAATGCTATGAAATATATGTTCATTTTTAGCATTATCAAAAATATTTTGATCAAAATTACAAACCGATTTGTTTTCTGAAAACCTATTTTTAATGCGTTCATTACCATTGAACGTAAAATCCTAGGAATTCACCTGGAATTCATTAGGTCACCTGAACCAAATCGGGTGTCAACCGTAAGAAAGGTGGTTGCATAGCATGGTCAAAGACAGAACCTTATGCCAGACCGAAAAATTATAAGGGTGAGCTTTACTATTGCTCCTACCAAGGATAGTAATTGCATCTGACACGTTATAGACCATAATTAAAAGCATGTCAGGGGACATTGCCTTAACAGTTGCTTGTTCAACGCTTTCCTTTACAACCGGACGGTAGTTTATCGAAAGGTAATATACAAAACAAGTATACTGGACGTGTTGCTTTCCCAATACAAGGTTAGCAAGTGGGTGACACAAAACCACAAGTTTTGAGCTAAAATTTTCAAATATGAAACCCACCAAACCCACAAAAATAATTTGCAAACACCGGTGAAGGGTTATTCCGGAAAACCTATATAGGGTAAAAGCTAGATTCAATTTTCAAAAGATCAAATATTTTCATAAAGATCCAATTTCCTTAATGGATCTAAATTTTCATAGTCATGTGAGACTGTAAACCACAACGTTACTACCATTGTTTATACCGCCGTATAGAAATCACTGATGTACAAAGTGTGAAGAATAAAGAAGTGATTCTAGTATTTTTATTTCAAGACTATATTGCTTGAGGACAAGCAACGCTCAAGTGTGGGAATATTTGATAATGCTGAAAACGAACATATAAAAGGTGAAGACAAGCTTTTAAGAAAGACAAGCTTTTAGTTGCAATTGTTCTATTTACAAGTGATATTCGTTTAAATAATAAAAGGTGAAGACAAAAGACAGATTCGACGAATTGAAGGCGCAAACGACCAAAAAGCTCAAAAGTACAAAATACAATCAAAGAGGTTCCAATTATTGGTGAGAAACGTCTCAAAATTACAAAAGTACAAGACGCGAAACGCAAAGTACAAGATATTAAATTATACGCAAGGACGTTCGAAAATCCGAAACCGGGACCAAAGTCAACTCTCAACGCTCGACGCAGCGGACTAAAAATTACAAGTCAACTATGCACATAAATATAATATAATATTTAAATAATTCTTATAATTATTTATATATTATATTTATTTATTAAAACGTCGACAAGTAAAGAAACAAAAATATGTGAGCTGCTACCTACCCCCATGCGATCACATGGCCTGGAGGCACAAAAGCCATGCGATCGCATGGCCCTGAAATCCAGGCCTGGTCCTATAAATTCGCGTGTTTTGGCTCAATTTATATATCCATCCATCTCTCTATCTATAAACGTGTATATATATATATATATATATATATATATATATATATATATATATATATATATATATATATATATATATATATATATATATATATATATATATATATATTTTAATTTTAATTTTAATTTTAAATTCTAATAATAAGGGTATGTTAGCGAATGTTGTAAGGGTGTAAGTCGAAATTCTGTCCGTGTAACGCTACGCTATTTTTAATCACTGCAAGTTATGGTTAATGTTATTTTTAAATTAATGTCTCGTAGCTAAGTTATTATTATGCTTATTTAAGACGAAGTAATCATGATGTTAGGCTGAAAATATTAAGATTGGGTAATTGGGTTTTGTACCATAATTGGGGTTTGGACAAAAGAACGACAATTGTGGAAATTAGACTATGGGCTATTAATGGGTTTTATATTAACTAAATGATACCTCGTTAAATTAATATATAGACTTATAATTTGATGTATTTATATATAACCACATACGCTTGACTGGGTACGGTGGGCGGGATATCTATAAATACCAATAATTGTTCATTTTACCGTACACGGAACTAGATTAATAGTTAATAGACTTGTTGAAACAGGGGTGGATTACATTCAAGGGTAATTGGTGTAATTGTTAACAAAGTAGTAAAACCTTGGTTTACACGTAGTCGATAACCTGGTGTATTCATTAAACAAAGTATTAAAACCTTGTTACAATTCGAATCCCCAATTAGTTGGAATATTTGACTTCGGGAATAAGAATAATTTGACGAAGACTTTCGCACTTTATATTTATGACTGATGGACTATTATGGACATCCGTATGGACATATCGAATAATTCAGGACAAAGGACAATTAACCCATGGGAATAAACTAAAAACAACACGTCAAACATCATGATTACGGAAGTTTAAATAAGCATAATTCCTTAATTTCATATTTAATTTCCTTTATTTTATATTTAATTGCACTTTTAATTATCGCACTTTTATTTATTATCATTGTATTTAATTGCACTTTTAATTATCGTACTCTTTAATTATCGCAATTTTATTTTATCGCACTTTTATTTATCTCAATTTCATTATCGTTATTTACTTTACGCTTTAAATTAAGTTATATTTATATTTTACATTAGGTTTTAACTGCGACTAAAGTTTTAAAATCGACAAACCTGTCATTAAACGGTAAAAACCCCCTTTTTATAATAATAATATTACTTATATATATATATTTGTATTTTTATAAGTTAAACTAATATAGCGTTAAGCTTGTTTAAGTGTATCCCTGTGGAACGAACCGGACTTACTAAAAACTACACTACTGTACGATTAGGTACACTGCCTATAAGTGTTGTAGCAAGGTTTAGGTATATCCATTCTATAAATAAATAAATATCTTGTGTAAAATTGTATCATATTTAATAGTATTTCGTTATAAAAATAATACTATTTCCTAGTACACCTCGCACACATCACACGCCCACTAGCCCTTCCGTCTAGTGAACATTCTGGATGGAGGTGTTAAACCCGGTAGCTACCTTTAGGATTCGCATGAATTAGGGCCATACCCGATTCTAATTCTTAGGTTACCAAGCAATAATAATCAGGGGGAAAATATTCACATCAATTGGTGGCAATTATCATGTCCACATAATTCAATAATAATCCACAGAACTTCTGTCTGCATAATAATTCATTCGAGGAATGTTTTGCTTGTGTCTATCTCGTCAAACATTTATAAAAGAATTTCATGTATTCGCAGTTCAAAAATGTATTTCAAAAGCATTTAATAAAGCAGTTGTAAAAACAGCGCATGTATTCTCAGTCCCAAAAATGAAAGAGTAAAAGGGATCAAATGAACTCACAATATTGTATTTTGTAGTAAAAATACATATGACGACATTGAACAATGCAGGGTTGGCCTCGGATTCACGAAACTATATCATTTATATATATATTAACACATATAATTGTAATCGCACAAATTTATATATATAAATTTATTAGTTATATCATTTTTATATTAATAACCTATATGTTTCATATATTCTATTTATATAATTAAAATAAAAATATTACTTTTGTTATGTTATATGTATTAAATATATTTTTGTATATATATATATATATATATCGTTTGTTTGTTAAAATTATAATAATATTAAAATAATATTAGTAATGGTAAAAATAATAATAATGATAATAGAGTTAGAAATGATATTTAACGATAAAATAGATAACTTAAATAAAAATGAGATTTAATAAAAATGTTAATTTTAATAATAATGAATACTAATAATAACTATAAAAATAATAATTTTACTAATAATAATAATGATACTAATATTTATATTTTTAATATTTGTAATAACATAATAATAATAATAATTACTATTAGAATAATAATAATAACAATAATATTAATAAGTAACAACAATAATGATACTAAGTAATAAATAAACTACCTCAAAGAAATAGCTCTTAAAAAAAATGCCCAAGTCCGGGTTTGAACCCGCGACGTCCCACTAACCCGAAAACAATCCTAACCATTAGGCCATTTGTGTTTTTCTGAAATAATCACCATCTTAATTTCTTTTACCCCTTTTCTGTCACTTCTTATTCTTCCTAAAATTAAACTACTGTAATTTACCATGATCATCTATCATGATCATAACCATCCTATCTTCATCATTAACAATATCATTCACGGTCTCCATCATCTTCATCTATATCATCATCATCTACCTTATCATTATCGACATCACCATTCCATCATTATCATACCAAGACATCATTTTTATTATCATAACATCGTCTAATCGTCATCAATCGAGAACCATAATCAATTTACATGATCATCATTTTCATTAGTCATCATCATTATACCATCCTTACCATCATAATCACATCCTCACCATAAACATCACGTTATCATACATCATCATTTGATCATCATCATCATCATCTTATATCCTTATTATAATCATCATCATCATCCTATAATATCATAAATTAAGGAAGAGTTTTGGTTTTTGTTTATGGGTTGACAGAAACAGAAGTGCAGTCTACATGAATCACGGCCCTAACCTAGTGTACTAGTCCACCAGCAGGCCCAACTAATAATAAGTTTTAGTAATCGGCCCAACACGTTCATGAACCCAACTTGAGAGTTAAATTTTCGACCCAAGTACGCTAAATAATTTCAGTTTCTATACTCAACAAGTGGGATTACATTGTTGGTTACTTGTCAGCCATAAAGGGAAAAGAAATGGAAACGTGAAAGCAATCATCAATTATTATTAATCATTATCTTCCTCTTCCACCCTCTTCGTTAACAGTAGCAGAGAAAACAAAAATCAAGAAACAAGTGGCAGCAGCAATCGATTAATGGCGGCTGTGGTTTGGTGGTTTGATGATTAAATGGGTTAATGTTTTGGTGACTTTGGTGATGGTTTGAATAGCAACACGAGTTACAGTAGTAGTTCAGCAGAAATTTGTAGCACAATTTATGGTGTTTTGTAGTGGTTTTATTAAGAAAAAGATGAGAGAGAGGAAGAGAGAAAAGGGAGTTGGGTTTTCGATTATTTCAGCTTACATGGTGATGGTGGATTGAGGTGGTGACATAGAACAAGTAGTAGCAGCGTAGCAATAACCCAGAACTGTAGCAGTAACATCGAGCAGTTTTTGTTGGGTTTAAAATGGTGTTTTACAATCATGAAAGGTGGTGGTTTTGATCGTGTTTACGGCTGTCCTACAGCAGCTACAACAATGTGTAAGTGGTGTTGAATGGTGGCGGTTTGATCGAAATAGGAATGACAGAAATTTATAGTATTCGATCAAGGTAGAAACAGAAGTGGGTTTCATGGTTATTCAAACAGGAAAACAAACGCAGCTGCAGTAACATTAGTAGGTGATGTTATGGGTGGGTTTTGGCATGTTTGGTGGTTTAAAACGTTACACACAGCAGAAACAAATGGGCAGTAGCTTTAACATGGAACAAAGAAGAGGAAGAAAAATAACTAAATATAAAAGGTGGTGGTTGTCGTGAAACTGTGGGTGAAACTGTGAATAAGAAGTCAGGTGATGAGGATATTTACGTAGAAGAACATATAAGACAAAAGATGAACAATGTAAAAATTAAAGTTTTTTCATGGATGGGTAGATTCGAACCTTGCCGTTTGAATGAATAAAAATTTTTTTTACCATATAGGTGGGTGAAAGACGACAAACGTGAACAGTAAACAAATAGGCCTTTTTATGAGTATATATATATATATATATATATATATATATATATATATATATATATATATATATATGGCCAGACTCAAACGAGAACCACGAAAAAGGCAAGAACTGTAAGAACTTTATAATTTTATAATTTTTATGCATTTAATGTATTCGGAATGCACGTGTGGAACCTCCAGATTAAGTATCATAGTGTAATCATACGTGTAACCTTAGTGGCACTTAAGTGACAGTTAGGTACACTTCGCGAATAGAAGTATTATTATTATTATTATTATTATTATTATTATTATTATTATTATTATTATTATTATTATTATTATTATTATTATTATTGTTATTATTATTATTATTATTTTTATTGTTATTATTACTATTATTATTATTATTATTATTATTATTATTATTATTATTATTATTATTATTATTATTATTATTATTATTATTATTATTATTGTTATTGATAATATTAATATTATTATTATTATTAATATTAATATTATTATTATTATTATTATTATTATTATTATTTATTTTTATTCTTATTAGTATTAATATTGTTATTAATATTATTATTGTAAATATTATTATTATTATTATTATTATTATTATTATTATTATTATTATTATTATTATTATGCCCTAATATAATATATATAGCCAACGGATCTTAAGCCTAAAACATGCAAACATGCATGGAGTTTATTTAGACATTCTTTAAGAATGATGTATAGAATAAAAAAGATACGGAAATACACAAACATCATTATTAAGGACACGTGACTTGCATTTTCTTACACACAAAACACATACAAATTGGCTCGTTAAAAAAAGATTAACGTTATTATGTGGCCTTTGCCTACTAAACAGATATGTATGGGCTTGTTGGTGTTAGCGGTGAGTCCAGGATATTTTTTATGTGGCCTTTCCCCTTTTCCATTTATTGTCCATGCTAACCCAATACAACAATATAACAATCATTTTTTTTTATCATAATCATAATAAATAAATACCTTAATAATAATAATAATAATAATAATAATAATAATAATAATAATAATAATAATAATAATAATAATAATAATAATAATAATAATAATAATAATAGTAGTAGTAATAATAGTAATAATAATAGTAATAATAATAGTAATAATAATAG
Source organism: Rutidosis leptorrhynchoides (assembly GCF_046630445.1). Lineage (NCBI taxonomy): Eukaryota > Viridiplantae > Streptophyta > Magnoliopsida > Asterales > Asteraceae > Rutidosis > Rutidosis leptorrhynchoides. The sequence goes on along the minus strand of NC_092336.1, from coordinate 80,582,490 downwards.
TAATAATAATAATAATAATAATAATAATAATAATAATAATAATAATAATAATAATAATAATAATAATAATAATAATAATAATAATAATAATAATAATAATAATTAAATAGATAAAAACTAGTGGAGGACTACAATCAAATTTCATAAAGTACAACTCAAACTGAAGATGTGCTAATCCAAATTCGTTATGGAGTTTTGGTTTATCCAAAGAAGTAAATGAACATGTTTCTTTCTTTCTTTGATAATACTCATTACAAATATTAGTATTTCTTCAAACTCTTTATGTCAAACTCAAATGAAAATTAAAGAACCCGTGACTGTATCTATTTAGCAGATATGATAATTTACATTGCAATTTTTTTTTTCCTACAGTAATTGGGATCACCCGAGGGGAACTAAACCACCTGTTGCGATCATCTCCCGTTTCGACTATGTCGATGCAGCGAAAATAACCCCACCCCCATCGCTGCTCAGGAGGAAACCTTGAAACCGATCCAAGGGCACGGCCAAGTAAAACTCCCTTCCCCTTTACCCTCCAAATGATATGGGAAATGTGCCATAGTTGGATACTTCATGGCAGAGATGAAATTGTGTTTTTAATTGTGTTTTACATTGAAATGTTGACTAGAAATTATAATCATCAACTTTTGGTATGATGATAATGCAAGTGTAACATGACTTCATATTTAGATAAGAGGATATCTTAATGAGAATGATATAGTACATGCATGATCTTCGCCCAAAATTGATTTTAATGAAAATGATGCGCAAATAGAAACTGAACTTGAATGTTTTGCATGCTATGTGAGGAATCGTATGATAGCGTGCTTAGTATTTTTAGAAAGCTTATGATGTGTACTTGTGATCTAGAATGTATCATAATTGCTTGATGTGTCATTTGTGAACAATGCTTGTCCGATTGCATGACCGTTGTGAAACCGTGCGATAACTAAACTAGTAAATGTTAATTTGCTAAACGAATGTGTGAAACTCATGAGTTGACCATGGTTTGACTTTGTGATATCATTGACATGACCTACTTATGTAGTTGACTTAGGTTGACCAACTTGACCAAGTTTGACTTTTGTTGACTTGCTTGAGTAGTTGACTTTTGTGTTGACTATTACTTTACAAGTGCGTCGGTCTGAGAAATAGGACAACTGTACTGTGAGTCAATCTTTTGAAACAAACTTATGTAACTATATATTGGTACATTTAGGTTACATTACTCGGTCATAGTAATTCGACTACACTTTACTTGTGGTTTACTCAAGTGCACTCAAGGTGAGTCTACAGTCTCATACACTTTTACATTTTGGGATGAGATAACAAGCTATTTTGATACTGTTTTATGCATTAGACACGAGTACTTAACTGAATATACATAATGAGTTTGATCCAAAAGCCCTTAGCTTGAATATATTGTGATGCCCCGTACAAAACCATCATGTACGAATCGTCAACAACAGGTCCATTACACGGTACAATACTACATGCTGTTTTAAAACAAGTTTTGCATTCAAAAAGGATAACATTTTACAAAAGATAACGTGACACAAAGGTCGTTACAAGCCATTATTCAAATAACATAAGTTGTGAATGCAAGATAAAAGTCCCATGATTGAGACATCTCTAAGTAATGCAGCGGAAGTCTAACACAGCGAGTCTGTAACAGCAAGTCTATAACACCAAGTCAGCAACTCTAACAGCGGAAGCAATAACGTCTAAGCACCTGAGAAATACACGCTTAAAAGTCAACACGAATGTTGGTGAGCTATAGTTTGTATTCAGTAATGTAATGTAGACCACAAGATTTCGTATTCCAAAACAGTATGAAAAGTATATGCTTAACCGTGAGCACCTGGTAACTAACTTAACATAATAATAATACCCCCTAAAAGTACACTTGGCGAGTGTGTATTTCCTCGAAGTATCAAACACCCGTTAAATGCTAGCGCGACTAGCCCTAGTGGGGATGTCAAACCCTATGGATCCATATCAAATATTCGTGTTCACCGGTTCAAAAACCAATGATTAAACGTTACCGTGCTAAGGGGAATCTTTGTGCCGTTATATCACTCACACATATATAAAGTTTAAGTACTCGTGTATAGTATGTAAAACATAAAAAGCGCATGTATTCTCAGTCCCAAAATAGTAAAGTAAAAAGGGAAGCTATAACTCACAGTGAATGTGCGGTAAAGTCGATAGGAAAAGTATGCAAGTAGTAAGTCGGTCCGAAAGGTCGTCAACCTAAGTCAAAGGTCACTAAGTCAGTATATTGTCCCAAAAGGTTTAAAAGTACGTAAGTAAAGTCCTAAACATCATCATCGTCATCATCATTCGTAAAAGATAAAGTAAGTTTTCATTAAGAATAGAGATCGAAATAAAAGGCTGACTTCGGACAGCTGCTACGACCTCTATACAAAATGAAAAGATGCGTGGTCGGGCCAAGGCTCCGTATGTGAGTCCTCTAACCGCTGTCCAATTTTTAGAGCCTAACTCGTCTTCGTTTGACCGTGGCGACAGTTTAAGTGCGAGTAGGTCAGAATTTTCAGCACGTCGTTACAAAGGCGTAGTGACTTTCGGAAGGCTATAAATCCTAAACCGTATATCGAATTTAGGCGAGGCCTAAATGAAAAGTCATCTACTCAAAATGAACTATCTGAAAATCAATTTTCCAGAAGTCCAGGAGTCAGATCAGACCCCAAAAAATAGCAAACAAGTGCGCTAGTGGGTTTCTTGGTGCTTGATGCTCATCACGGTTCTCATCCTTGATGCGTGTAAGCTTAAAGTGTACAAATCTTTAATGTTTTAGCATCACTTTGACCATTTTTTAACCATAAACACACAACTAAGAGTAAAAGTTATCATTCTACAAGTTTTGAACATCAAGGTTGCCTCTTTATTGCATAAACCCAATAAAGTTTCAACCTTTGTCCTTTTTACACAAGTTTATGCATCTTCATCATATGAGATGATGAAGACTTGATCTTTATCATCACAACAATAACAAAAAGGTTCCAAGTAAGTGAGATATACAATAATAACTTAGATCTCAAGTATTAAGAAAACCCTAAGCTAGAAAGCTTAGATCTTTACAAGATTAATGAGACCATAAGCTAGAAAGCTAAGATCTAGTAAAAGAAATGAGACCATAAGCTAAAAAGCTAAGATCTTTACCAAAATAATGAAACCCTAAGCTAGAAAGCTTGGATCTTTAATGTTCTTGAAGATCCTTAAAGCAAAATACTAGATCTTCAAGTTACATGAAGATCATAAACACAAGTTTTGATCTTTATAACAAAATAAAGAAATCATAAGCTAGAAAACCTAGATCTAACAAGTAAATGAAGATTCAAAGCTAGAAAGCTTGAATCTTTCATGCTCATGAAGGATTCAAACCCAAGTTTGAATCTACAAGATATAACAAGATCAAAAAGCTAAAAAGCTAGATCCTTCAATGATGATGATGTCGACATTGAGAAAAGAAGAAGAAGAAGAAGAAGAAGAAAATTTAAAACTTACTCTTTTTAGAGTGAGAAAGACTAGAGAGAGAATTAGAGAGTAAATGTGTGTAATTTGTGAATGAGATCAAGCGTAAAATGGGTGAGGTTTGTGTAGTATTTATAGGGTGATGGGGGTGTGTTGGCCGTAGGTTTAGGGGGGACAAGGGGGGACAACTTTTACTTTTTGGTTAATGGTTGTCTAAAGTTGGTGCTTATGTTGGGATCCCATGCAACAATTGTGATTATGGTTAACAAAAATGCTAGTATGTTCCCTCTAATAAATGGGCATTTGTCTTACATTTATATGTGTCATAAACTTATTATAATTGGGCTAATTAAATAGTCCATTAGCTAGAGTAGGGTGGGCTAAAGTCCAACAAGGTAGAAAGTCCAACAAGACTAACTAGTGAGCACAAGTAAATTACTAAGCGTAATTAAGCAACCAATAACCCAAGTAATTGTTAAAATAACAATTAGTATTACGTAGTCATAATATTCCAATTATGACCAAAGTCAAACGTGTATCAAAATACATAGCTCGTTTTCAACGTCAAGTGACACTAACGGTCGTAAAAGCATTCGAGGATCAAGTTAAGTAACCAAGTACTTAATGGCACATTGTATGGTATAAACAAAGGTAATTAATCATGAAATAAGATCCCAAAATATAATATAGCTCAATATGCACAAATACGCAGTTTCGCAGAAAGTAACAAGCACAAAAGCAAGTCAAAAAAGTCGGGTCGTTACATTACCCACATGTTAATGAAAATTTCATCCCGAAATTTTTAAGCTGAGGTAGACGGTAGAGTTGTGAAGAGGTGAGGATACTTCTGCATCATCTGATCCTCTCGCTCCCAAGTAAACTCAGGTCCTCGTTTAGCATTCCAACAAACTCGAACAATTGGAATCTTGTTGCGTTTCAAGGTTTTGACCTCACGGTCCATAATTTCAACCGGTTCTTTCACGAAGTGGAGTTTGTCATCAATCGTAAGCTCCTCAAGTGGTATGAAAAGTTCTGGTTTAGCATGACATTTCTTCAGATTCGTCACGTGAAAATTGGGATGAATAGCACTCGACTGAGTCGGAAGATCCAAACGGTAAGTAACGGGTCCAACACGCTCCAAGACTTCAAAAGGACCAATATATCGCGGATTTAGCTTCCCGCGCTTTCCGAAAAGGATTACACCTTTCCAAGGTACGACCTTCAACATCACTCGGTCACCTACTTAGAATTCACGATCTTTACGCTTAAGGTTGGCATAGCTCTTTTGACGATCACGGGTCGTCTTGAGCCTCACTTGAATTTGGACAATCTTCTCGGTAGTTTCATGGACGATTTCGGGTCCGGTGATTTGCTTTTCACCTACTTCGGCCCAACAGATAGGAAAACGACATCTTCAGCCATACAAGGCTTCGAAAGGTGCGACCTTAATGCTTGCATGATAGCTATTGTTGTAAGAGAATTCGGCTAGCGGCAAATGCTTTTCCCAGGCCTTTTCAAAATTGATTACACAAGCATGCAACATGTCCTCCAGGGTTTGAATTGTGCGTTCGCTCTGTCCGTCGATTTGTGAGTGATACGCAGTACTCATATCTAAACGTGTTCCCAAAGCTTCTTGTAAAGAACGCTAAAATCTAGAAGCGAAACGGGCATCTCGGTCTGAAATAATCGATAAGGGTACACCGTGTCGAGATACAACTTCCTTTATGTATAATTGCGCTAGTTTCTCCATCGTATCAGTTTCCTTCATGGCTAGGAAGTGTGCAGATTTGGTAAGACGGTCAACGATAACCCAGATGGTATCATATCCGCCTACTGTCTTTGGTAGCTTCGTGATGAAGTTCATCGTTATTCTTTCCCACTTCCATTGCAGGATTTCGGGTTGCTGAAGTAATCCAGATGGCCTCTGATGTTCGGCTTTGATCTTAGAACAAGTTAAACACTTTCCGACGTAAGTCGCAACATCCTTCTTGAGGTTTGGCCACCAATATTGAACCTTGAGGTCGTGTTACATCTTACCAGCTCCTGGATGAATCGAATACCTTGACTTATGAGCATCATCTAGGATAAGGCTTCGTAAATCCCCATATCTAGGCACCCAGATTCTTCTGGCAAAGTATCGGAGTCCAGTCTCCTTGACCTCGAATCGAGAAATGAGAATGTTCAAGTGCTCTTGAGCAATATTCTCCTCCTTAAGAGCTTCCTCTTGGGCTACACGGATTTAGCTATTGAGATTCATGTGAATAATGACGTTTAAGGCTCTAACACGAAGAGGTACCATTCTTTCCTTTCAGCTCAAGGCATCGGCTACAACATTTGCCTTGCTAGGGTGGTAAGGAAGTACACAATCATAGTCGTTCAATGTCTTAATTCATCGACGCTGTCTCATATTCAGTTGCTTCTGAACAAAGATGTGTTGGAGGCTCTTGTGATCGGTGAAGATAGTGCTCTTGGTTCCATACAGATAGTGTGACGACCCGGAAAATTTCGACTTATTTTGAACCAAATTCTCGAGATGATTTAATGTTTTCGACATAATAAGCAAAGTCTCTAAAGTTAAATCTCAAAATTTTTGAACTACTTTCATATATTCAATTACCCTTCATTTGTTCTCGACGATTCGCGAACAATTATATTTATATAGATACATATATATACTATAACTTGAAAACGTAACAATGTATTAATTGTTTGATACCGTACATTTAACTTATTGGTTTATATATCTATTTGAATATATATGATAAGTTGAAATATTAATTGTATGAATAACTTGCGATGTGTATTTTACAACGTGTTTATAAATATTAAAAATATATATTAACTTGGTTATAAAACGTTTGATAATACTATTTTATTAGTAAATAACAAGACGGTGATTTATAGAAGTAAATGACCAAAACACTCAAATGTATAAGTTATATTTCGAGTGATATAGTTTATGGATAATTTAAGTCTATATATTGACAAAGGAACGAGTCACGAAACGTAGAAGGCAAATTATTTAAGCATACGAAATGCGTTCGAGAAACCGGAACCGAGACATAAACCGGGCGTAAATGTACGATACAACGGAGCCAAAATTATAAGTCACTATTACACGAGAATATAATAAATAAATAATTAATATAAATTATATATATATTATATATATATATATATATATATATATATATATATATATATATATATATATATATTTAATATTATGTCGACAAAGAAGCAGCCAAAAATTTGATGAGCTGTAATCGAGCACTCCGCGATCGCGGAGCTACAACGCACAAAATCATAGCGATCGCGGAGCAGCCATTTTTAAATCATAATGTATCTCCATGCGATCGCATGGAAAATACATTGAGAAGCCATGTGATCGCATGGCTGTCGGTTCCAGGAAAATTGTATAAATTGAGCGAAAATCAGTTTGTTTACTCATTCTATTTTTCTCTCTTCTTTCTCTCAGAATTATTATTATTATATGTATTATTATTATTATTATTATTATTATTATTATTATTATTATTATTATTATTATTATTATTATTATTATTATTATTATTATTATTATTATTATTATTATTATTATTATTAATCCTAATATTATTATTAGTAGTACTAGTATTAATATTATTAGTATTATACATAAAATACTACGATGAGGTCATGAGCGTGTCACTTTCAAAACGAGTTTTCAAACGGATTTAAGCTAAGGAAACTATGGGTTATAGCTATGGAGGTTATGGGTAATGTTCATGGGTATTGTTCACAAGTCAAACCTAGTGTTTATCATCTCTGTTGCATCTACGTACTTTCCTGCAATATTGAATCACAATATTGATAAGTGAGCATTCATATCTTATCTTTTATATATAAATAGTGTATACATGTCTAGTGCTCGAGTATATATGTTTATGAATGCTTGTATGCTAATTTTCGTCATTAAATAGTTTATGATGAATCACGAATTTAATATGTATACTACTGATAAAAAGTTAATGATATGCATGTTATTGGAAAGCTGGCGAAAAATCAATAACTTTTTATTTAGAAATCGTGTAATTTCGATGAACGAATTAAAAGATATGATCAACTGAATTATGATTGACGTTAATTGAACTTGCTTTTGAATCTGCAATTAAGATTTAAGCAACTTGTTTATGAGATTGATAAAGTAGATTTTTAAATATTACCAGCCGAGTAAATGAATCCTTATATAAGGCACGTCTCGTTTTGTTGAACAATTGTCAAAATTGACTGTTTTATCATATTTTAAAGCCTTATAAAAACTATAGTCTAATTTTACAAGAATTGAGAAACTGTGTGAAATGTTAAAATGTTTCAATTGCCATGATCATTCAACTATAGTATTGAGTCAGATTGACTTTTTGAAATGACTTTTGATAACTTTTGTATGTCGATCTCGAGCATTAGGATTGTGATACACTATGACCTGACCTAGCTTGATAGACATTTATTAACCAACATATGTTCTCTAGGTTGAGATCTACGGTTATTTTGTATTCCGAGTTTCGGTCACATTTCGGTGAACGACTTTATGTGCTGCTAAGGTGAGTTTCATTTGCTCCCTTTTTAATTGCTTTTGAAATCTATATTTTTGGGCTGAGAATACATGTACTTTATTTTAAACGTAATGGATACAAGTACATACTAAATTCTACACCGAGTTTGAACCGAAAATCCCTTAGCTTTGGTAACTAGTAGCTGCCGGTTATAAGAACTGGTGGGCGCGAATAGTTATATATGGATCCATAGGGCTTGACATCCCCGTCTGTTCCAGGTATAGAGACCCTAGACTGAACTATAAAATAGGCGTATGTTATTTGAGTTTAATACACGTTGGATTGCGTGTATTGTACATGTTGGTTGCATGTATGTTAAAACATGGGTACTTATTATAACGTTAAAGTTTAGTTACCAGGGTGCTCAATCTTGTAGAATAATTTGATAAACGTTTCTGGATGAAACAACTAAAATCTTGTGATCCACCTTTATATACAGATTATGCGCAACATTAAAACTATGAACTAACCAACCTTTGTGTTGACACTTTCAAGCATGTTTATTCTCAGGTTTCTAGAAGTCTTCCACTGTTTGCTTATATGTTATACAAGCTATGTGCATGGAGTAATACATGCTTTATTCGAGAAAACGTTGCATTCACAAAATCATCACCATGTATCTATTTTGACTGTATTGTCAACGGAAGTATTATTGTAAACTATTATTTACGGTGATTGTCTATATGTAGAAATCATCAGATGTCGAAAACCTTGAATTTAAATATTCATTTATGGTGTGCCTTTTCAAAAGAATGCAATGTTTACAAAACTTACACTACAACAAAAGTATACATATAGCACACCCAAATTGGTCATATAATGTCCCTTTATAGGACCTTTTGGCCTGATAGGATCAACGGGAGATGCGTACCAACTAAGGCGGTCGTATAAAGTATAGACGCAAAAAACATCCTAAAAGGTAATAAGATTATGAAACCAATTATCGGGTCCTATAATATAATTAACGACCACGCAGAAAAGTCCTTACAAGTACATATCGAGTGACTTTTACTTAGATTGAGACATACAAAAAGGTCCCCAAAAGTAAAAAAAAAAATTACATTAGTACCAACAAAGGGGTCATATTATATTTTATATTTCTTAAGGACTAACAAAAATGGTCCTATGATTATGTTAGTACCCAAATAAGAGTCTTATTATAAAAAATACTACATTAGTACCAATAAAGAAGGTCCTAATGTATCGATATTCTTGTTAGTACCAAGAAAAATGGTCTCAATATACACAAATGTTACTTTAGTACCACATAATAGGGTCCTAATATAATGATTTTTAAAGTTAGTACCACTAAAAAAAGTCCTAATATAAATTTTCTTAAACCTTAAAACTGCAAAATGGGTCCTAATAAATAAGAAGATGTTAGTTTAGTATCACATACAAAGTCCTAATATAATGTTTTCAATGTTGGTACCATTGAAAAAAGGTCCTAATACAGATGTATTTGTAAACAAAATGAGTCCTATCAAGTAATAGTATTAAAACCATAAAATGAGTCATATCAAGTCATAGTAATTCCGAATAGGTTTCTATATTCGGATCCGGTTCGGATATTCAGGTCCGGTTCGGGTTCTTTTACGATTCAGGTGTTCGGACCGGTTTAATTATTTGGGCCCGAAATGGATTATTGGATCCATATATTTGGGCCTGGTTTTTATTTAATTCGAATTGATTTGGATTATTTAGGCCCGGATCGGATTATTGAATCCATTATATTTGGGCCTGGTTTTTATTTAATTCAGATTTTGGACATCCAATTAATGATTTCTATTAAAAATAAATATAAAATAAAACATAATCATATTTTAATAACTCATTAATTGAAAAACACTAACCATTAAAAATTCACAGATAACCCAACATATCAATACTAAAAAAATATTCGACAAAGAAAATTAAAAAAAAAAAATGAAAAGCTACGAAGAACGTCTTCAATCAACATGTATCTTTATTAATCCAAGGGTAGCACCTGCAAATAAAAAATTCATATATTTATAAGCATAAAAGTGCATGTTATAAATAAAAATTTATATTATCACAAATTTATGGTAGACATACCGATATGAACGTAGAAGGCCACGCCACACCCACGCCGGTAGTATGGGTCTTCAACTTTTTTAATCGGATCAAATGGCCTAACCAAATCTACACCTTTTTTAATGACATGTTGAAGATGTACCTTACACCAATCATCTCCAATCTCTGCACTGCCAACTATCTCAGTTGGATCCAAGCTCCTCAACCATCCTCTTGCAACCTTCTCGCTAGGGTTAACAATGTTGTGTAGAAAAACTTCATCTTCGACCTAGAATTTCGTTTTCAACAAGCAATTGTGTATATATCTAACACATTAAGGTGTTAAACAGAAAAATACTTTAAGACGTGGAGCTACATTGACTACAGTGAGGCCTTGTGGTGTTGTAGTATCTCGAACAATTGAAACATTCTTTTCTACTAACTTAGATCTGCATTTTCTTCAGCCTAACCGTTTAAATGGGTTATATACAAATATTGGTGTATGATTTTGATGGTTACCTCATACATGATCAACCAAGGTACAGCTCCCATTCCAATTTAAAACGACGCTATGAATATCAGAGAAACGGCTAGAGGTGGGACCCACTCGAGCAAAATGGGCCAAACACCCAAGAATGTCCCAGATGAAGATACCTGATAATTATCATTGAGAGATATTAAATTATTTTGAAAAAGTATTCGTCGAAACAAGCTCAAAAGTGGCTGTGTGAGTAATAATATAATTACCAGAAGGAGAGCTCTTCTTCCTGCTTTTTCCATTAAAATCACACCAAGAATCGTTACAGGAATCTGATTTTAACACTGGTATTAATAACATTGTAAAAAATAAGCGAACAGATGACAACCAAAGACAATATATATATTATGGTTCAAAATAAACTAACCTGAATCATGGCGTAAGTAACGGTTCCAGCTTTGACGATGATTGTATTGCACATTGGTAATACTGTACATATATCTCATCAGCTTCATCTGAAATATTTTCTTTTGCACCACGAAGCTTGCGTAAAGAATATTCTAATTCTGCTTCATGTCCTACCTTTGCCTGAAATAAAAATATCCATATAATGTTGTAAAGCAAAGCATTAGTGTTAGGATAGTGACCAGGTCCATATCAACTTCTTTGCGTATCCGACTCAAAACTCTCTCAATATTGAAAAGCAAAAGGGTTAGAAAGTGGCCAGGTCGGGTTTAGCAAAGTTAAAGACATGTATTCTTAAAGTAAATCTAATCCTATCTATGATGTCGTTGTAGGTTTATCCTTAAAGACAACTTTTGCAAGACAAAAGTTGGTATTTTGGGTTTGAAGTCTCAATGTATCATAATTATTAATCTGATCATGCCATCCCTGTGATAATGGGGGCAACAAATCAGAATTTTAAATTAAAATATAAATATAACACATAATTAACTAAGCTATGTTCCATATGACTAATTATAGATGACTAATTATAGATGACTAATTATACCTTTCATTTTGTTCCATCTCAGACTACCTTTAAGCTTTTCGACTCCAGTAAATCGGGAAGTGTCAAAGTGCATAGAATTCTTCAAAAAAATGCCTTACAATTCCTATATTACGGTACGTAATATGACAGTATGTATACGCATAAAAATATAATTAAATTTACACGTAATAATTTTTTTACTTTAATATGCCATCATCGAATAATATAGATCATAACTACTACAAATTCATGTAGCTATGACAAAAAAAAAATTATAAAAGTAACTTCTTGTTAGTATTTATAGTAAAATACCTATTCATTTGTTCATTAATCATATCAATTATTATACATATAAATATAGGGGGTTCTAGTTAGTAACTAACAAGCACAATAAATAAATACTCATAATATACTTCTTAAATCCTAGCTGATTGACCATGAATCAAGTCAAAAAAAAGCATTTGTAATCAATTAGGAAAGTCTAAACAAACTTCAATTGTATATTAGACTAGAACATGAACGAATCATGACTCTTGTTTCGGTGAAATTTGGAATAAGAAACTGACTAAAATTTGGTTGGGTAATGGTTCATAATGGGGCATTTCAGTATGGGTGAAAATTGACTTTGTAGAAAACATGAGGCTTTAATCAATTTTACCCGTTTCCTTTTTAACTATTTTCTTATTAACCCAACTAAGCAAATTTCTATTCTCCCGGTTGAAGTCCAGCAAAACGCATTCAAAGTGTTTACAACCTCCTAATCGTTTTAAAAATAAAAGCATCAGTAGTTGACATTTTTGTTCAGAATTCAGTGTGATGATAAGCCGAATTGGTTTATATTAACATTACAACATATTTGCATGGTCTGATTTCAAGCTTAAATTATCAGACAATTAGCTCGAAAAGGCATATGATAGTAAACTTACCAAGCATGTATAAGCAAGTAAATGACCAACAAACAATATCAATTTTTTACATAACAAACCATGGCTAGAACATTACTCACATTGATTCAACTTCCATATACTCACAGTTGTAGCTGTTATACCATAATCAAATTAAATAATCAACCAGTTCAATTCAGGTGTTGTCCTTAAAAAATCGTAATCAAATTTACCAAAGAAACATGTTAATTCTGAGAGTCGATTTCTCCTTTAAGAACATGATATGAAATTACACCATATGTCGGGCATCATATGAATTAATTATATGTATGTTGGGGGATTAAGGTAAAAAATTGAAAAAATCAATGAAGAACGTACCTGACGATGGTGAATTTCACGCAATTTATAACTCAATCGGTTTTGACATTATTATCAGATCCAACGAGTTTTACAACGAATGAAAATACCCATCACGTTAAACCCTAGAGATTGCGAAAGTTTGAGAGAAAAAAAAAATCATTTATCAAACTTTGATCAGATCATTTTACATAGATGTCTTAAAAAAATCGATTGAGAACTTCCATTGAAAAAACCGGTAGAAAAATATATTCCGATTAAGTAATCGATTGAACAAAACGATTACTTAAAAAATTGGGAAAAGACAATCGGTTAAGAAATCGATTGAGAAAATACATGTATTTATTTTTAGGAAAATCAATTAAGATCGATTTAGAAAAGCAGTCGGTTATGGATTAGGATTCTTCAAATAACAACGAAGAAAAGTAAACGGTTTTGGATTAGGGTTTTTGAAATAGCAGCGATCCGTTTCGCATCTGTATTGTGATGAGAAGGCAGAATTTTGGGGGATTTTAAAAGTGAAACAAGTGAAATACACCCGTAGAATCACGGGTTTGTTTAAACGAAATAGTTACTAAATAGTATAATGATATATTGTAGATATTAATTGAATGTAAATCATTTAGTTTAATGACCCTTGGGACCAAAGATTTCGACTAAGAAACTTGTTGTTAACTTGATCAGAATAAATGAACTACATTAATTCTTGTAACACCCTGATTTTTATTTTTTTTATATATCACAGCGGAAGTATAGACATATTTACCAAAATGACGTTACTAAAGATTTACAACCATAGTTAATATTCAATACAGCTTTACAAAATAACGGTGTTACATAAAAATAGTACAAAAGTGAAAACATCATAGTTCAGCTGATAGTCAAATATGTCTTCATACCCGTCCGCAACACCCATCCTAATCAGCAGTACCTAAGCCTGCAAGGGGTGAAAATGTGAGGGGGGGGGGAATTAGCACAACTGCTAAGTGAATGGATACTATCTAACAGACCAAGCATAAGCAACTGAACATGCAAGGGTCACGGATATGCTAACGTCCTGAACTAGCATACAACAATAACTGACATTAATATTTGTAACACAATTTCAAATCCAAAAGACAAGATTGAGGATTAAGGTTTCAAGAGAGTGAAGGGTTAGGTACTGGGTATAATTTGGAAGCTTAAAGAAAGTGATAGAAAGAAGCTGGTACTTGCTTATATATGTAGGTTAAACACAATACCCCATCACACACGGGTATTTACCAGTTATCTGATAACTTTTGTACCTAATTTGATTGCCCTAATGGAGTCTAAATTAAATAAACGGACATGTTCTGTGACCCTTGTCACAAACTGGTCCTAACCAAATAATAAAATAACACTTAAACATATAAATAAAATAAAGACATAAATAATCGCACAAAAATGCCTAAGGGCAAAATAGTCATCTTACATCTAGGCTCGGTCTGAGGATGATACAATTCTTACACCACATTCCTCTAATTTTCATTACAACCACTATTTTCCTTGTCATAAATGGTATTTATTTAACATTAAAAGAGGTATTGAAAATACCTGGTTCAACCTCGCAAAAATCATGATTATTTTTGAATTCTTCTATCATACTATATACCTTCATATTAAATAGTCACAATATGATATGACGTATGTTATAGATTTTCAGATTCTTGTTGTTTAACAAACATACAATTATAAAACATTCAAGGTGTGATAAATTTCATCATCAAACAATGCATAAAAGAGGTCAGGTTACAATACTTTATTTCATTAACATATGGTAAAAACTAAATTTTTCCGACTTATTCGATTTAATTTTTAAATCTTCTTTGATCTTTAAAATTTGGCAGCAACTTGTGGTGGTTTTATTATGCTAAAGTTCCATGGTGACAGTCACCGAGTTGCTCAATGAAGCACACCACCCGAATTTAATTTATGGCTAGTCAAATTATTTAGAAATAAAATGTGAGCAGATGGTGTGCATAATGCACAATTCACCCGGTACCAGGTCTCGCGCTCAGGAGACTTGATTACCCGAGGTTTTACCCTCTTTGAGGAGCCAATGTGCTTGTTCCTCGCTAACCTAAAATAAAAAAGTTCCATGGTGGTTGGTGAAGACTAACGATCTTGGAGTTTATTTTTTGTAGCAAATCTGGTTTCTATTTTTTAATTTGGTATTTGATCCATAAAAAAAATATGCTAATCATCTCAATTTTAGCTAAAGACGTACAAATAGTTCAATCCGATTTTGTTAGCAATTGTTAACGAAAGATGTATTGTTTTATCAAATATTAAAAACTGGAGTATCGTAAAATTTTAACAGAGTTCTCATTGAAAAGTAACGATACTCATTTTTTAAATAAAATTTGTTAAAACAATCAATTAAATATTCCAAACGAAATATGTTTCCTTTTTATTGTAATGGAATTTGTCCTTTTGATTTTTGTTTTTTATTCATAATCACACCACTTAATTAAAATTATTTCATGATTGGTATTGATGACTTTTTATCGCTTCAAAATATTAATAAGTGCTAGTTGATTTGATATAAATAAAAATCTAATAAGTTACAATATTTTTTTAATCAAAGTTGACTCTAAATAAGAGGTTCAAATATTTGTTTAAATAAGTATTTATTAGGTCAATCATAAATAAAAAATTTGATGCTATAATGTAATATATACTTCATACCAAAAAAATTGAATCTAAAATATATTTGATAAATGTCGATTTTATCCTTATATTCAACGTATATTTATTGAATTTATATAAAATATAATGACTGAAAGTAATAAATATGAAAAGTTATACATGGAGTTATATGATATGTAGTACTAGTATTTTTTGTACACAATTATTTTTAGACATCTATTAGAGGGATAATCATTTTTGGAGTCATGAAGTATTAAAATTGAACAACTATTTTAAATCAGTTAGATTGGATATTAAATAATTTATAGGACATAATTGAGGAATTTATACCATAGTATTAAAATTTAAGGAATTATATGTTAGTTTGTTCAAATGCATCTAAGTTTGTATTCAATATACAATGTCAAATAGATCGTCGCATATAGTCAAGCATACGAGCTAGGGTATGCATCGACTGTAACCCACTTAGATATTTGATATATAATATTTAAGTATGTTTTTGTCAAAAATAAAAATAAAAAAACCCTTAAAATGTGAAAGAAGTTGTAAGATGCCCTCTAATACCAGTATTAACAGAGCGTAACAACTGTAATCTAAAGCCGAAAAAATGATATAACACTACACTCAACGAACGATAAGGATCAATCAGATATTGACGCCTCCTATTGAGGCATTAGTTAGACGAAAATAATTGTGAGTCAAACGAGTGAATGATGAAATCAAATTTTGACAACAATCATAATTTGCCACATAATATTGACATTATCAGTTTATTATTTTTTTCACTCAACATATAGTAATATTCTATCAAATCACAATAAACCCTTTCAAGATAAATATCATACTTGAGTTTTGACACTTATTACTAATTAAAATTCAAATTTTGACCCCGCCAAACCATAGGTAAAAAATCACTTTTATTCTACAAAGTCTTCGTACCATTTTTATAGGGGTGTCCAATATTCAGTTTGAAACCTAATCCGAAAACCAAACTGGAAAAACCAAACCAGATTTGAAATATAAGTTTTCAAATAGATCAAAGTGTAACCGAATTTGGTTTTCAGTTCGATTTTTGCTTTTGAAAATTTTGTATTCCGTTAAATCGAAAACTACATCCAAATTAATTATGATTAGTATATGAATATTATTATTATCATATTGTTACGCGCTATTATTTTTACAAAATAATTTCAAATTCACGTTGTTTGTTCAAAGACTATTAGATTATAGGGGTGATTAATATTTGGTTTGAAATCGTTTGATCTAAATACCAAATGAAAATCAAACCTGAAACAACCAAACTTAAATTTTCCAAAGGTGTTTGGCGCAATTTTAATCGAAACCGAATTCATAATTGAGTTTGGGTTTTGAAAATTCACGGTTAAATTGAAAATTAAACTAAAAACCGAATTCAAATTAGTTATACTTTAATTAGAGGTACTTTTTATCAGAAAATTTTCAATGTCGCACCTATTAGGTCCAAAACGTTTCAGATTCCCACATTATTTTTACACTTTACTATACTTTTAACATATGTACATACTGCCGAGTTTTGCTTTTACCGACAACTATACGATCTTTCGGCCAGATTTCGGTGATTGAGCCAACACAGTTTACGGACCTGTCCCCGTTCGTTTTTCCATGATTTAAATTCCGTCTCTTGGTGTAAGTTTTTTCCCCTTTTTACTCCTCAATTTACAAATGGTATGGTTATTCTTTTTTGTAATGGCGAATTGTATGGTATTAGATATTTTTTGTAATATGTTTGTTTGTTTTTATTTCTTGGCGTGTTGCTAAGATAAATAAAATTTTTACTGTCGTATTTGATTGTCAGAGTTCTTAGGGGATAATTTCAAATTAGATTAATAAGATCGTGTAACATATGTGGACTAAATGACAATGCTTAGAAAGTTAAACCTTGCTATGAGAATATAAATAACAGCCCATTTTTCATATTTGGGTTGTAGGTATCTCTGTGAGGAAAATTCAGAAAGTTATGGTAAATGAAAATGCATCAAAGAGGTTGTGAACAGGTTTGAATGTGTCACAAAGTGTGTATGATGTATGTGTACTGCATTGAATTTTCTTTACTGTTGTATGTTTCCTAGTGCAAATCAAATGGGCAAGTCATTTAAAGCCCATTTTGATCATATTGTATTGTTTCTCAATTGATTTGGTGAAGGTTGATATAAATTCAAGTCCAATGATTTGCTAAAAAAATGTGTGAATTGTCTTATGTGAATTATGAGTTTAAATGATAAGATATGAGTCAATGTTATAATTTTATTCGACTCATTCAAATCTTTTTTTTAGATCATTATGTATCTTGATGTCTATTAGTGGTGACGGAAAAGAAGAGTTAGTGATTGTGTTTCTGAAAGTATCCGTGTAAAATCGCCCACAAGTGCTTCGAGTTGATTTTCTATTGTTGATACAGGTTCCTCTGCTATAGCTGCTATCGATTCTTCTCAATTGCACGATAGTAGGCAGACTACAGACTGCATAAGGTATTGTTTGTTTCCTTTTCAGCTTTCTTTATTATATATTGGGTACTTTTTGGCTAACAAATTCGGAAGCGTTGTGGTGTAATATCTTATAGTGTTTATGTTTGTATTTGTGGTTTATTCTTCATTAGTTAGCAACTTAATGGTATAATATTGCCTTCTAATTAGTCTTCTTCAAGGATGTTTGGAGGTGTTGGTTTACGTATTTTTACTTTGATTTCGAGTTAGTTGTTGTCTTCTATGTGTTTTGCCTTATGGGTACTTAAATCCAGTACCTTCTATTTGTGTTTTTCTTGCTTTGGATTATAGTGGCAACCTAAATGATGGCTAAATTTGTAAAGTTGTTGTTGGTGAACCAATAGTTGTACATGTACAATCCGCTATTGTTTGTGTTCTTTGTTGCTTATACCTGTTGTGGTTGAACCAACAGTTTAATATGGGTTGCCTACTACTATTTATATTCTATGTTTGCTGTTCACCTCAAATTAAAGTGGCCTAAAATATGTAAACTAAAAGCCTGTTACGCACCTATTTGACGTTTTAAGGTGTTTACCTATTTGACGTTTTAAGCTGTTTTGTGGGTAATAACTTTTGGGAAACTTCCAGTGTTTACATGAGTTCTGTGTTTTTTAGATATTTAGCCAATGCAATTATATTTTGTTTCGTAGTCTACAGTTGCTACAATTTTGCCTGATAAGAGCAAGGTGTAAAACTTAAAATGTGTGAGCTCATGCTTTATATGTTGGTTTATTTATTATTGCAAGATTTGTTTACGAAATATGATTTTTTGGTTTTATCTTAGCTTACTCTATTGGACATTGCACCCGTGGTTAGGTTTTTGATTGCTCATTGCATATCCAATGGGAAAGCGAACTCGGTAAGCCTTGATATGTATACGAAAACTGTTCTTTTTTTTTTTTTGAAAAAATATTGTTGTAGAGATGTCAAATGAGAGGGTCAAGTTGATGTTTATTTGCTACTTTTAGCTTATGGAAAAATAGGTCAACTCAATACCAGATGGTGAGATATATTTATCTTAGATTCTATATATCGATGTATGACTTTTTCCATATATTCAAAAACGCAATATTGTGGTACTGAGAGGTTAGATGCTTTTAGTTTGTCCATGTATCTTTTCCCATATAAGTGTATTTTTTTTTTTTTTTTGGATTTTACAGTTCCTACCAAAGTCTGATTGCAGTCTTTACGTGTACCTAATCGCAACCCTGGTGTGTGCGTTATTGCAATCCGTATGTGTGCCAGATTGCAGCATATATGTGTGTTAGATTGCAGCCCTGTTGCGCGCTGATCGATTCCCCGCTGCATGCCTGATTACAACCCGAATGCACACAAATCGTAGTAAATACATGTTCCTAATTGCAGCCTGCCCTAATTTACAGTATTTTGGTGAGAATATGGTGATTTACACTTGCCTAATTGCAGCCCTTTTGCCTGCTTTTTTGGTGATAAATGATTTACAAGAATTGGAGCCTTAATGTGCATAAAAGACACATGTATCCATCTTCATATATGTTTGGCAATTTATTTTGTTAAGAAGTGTTCTTCATAATTTTGATAAATGTTGTTGATAATTATCTTTTTAATGTTAATAATCTTGAATGCTTTTACATGTCGGTATTTAGTACTCATCATGCGTTTCTTTATCTTCTATATTCTTGGGTGACATTTTGTCGATTTGAAAATTATGATAAATGTTCATGACATTTGTCCCTTTTAATGTCTATTAATTGTACACAAGGTTTTTGGATGAGGATGGACTACACGTCACAATATAGGTTGTCGATCATATCAACCTTCTCCCCTTCTATGTTAGTTGTAAGCCTAATGAGCAATTCTCTTAATCTCGCCACTGCAACACGCGGCCCGCCTCTCACTAGTTTATAACGATTGTTAACACTATTGGTCTGCCATTAATATGAATATGCCGCTCTAGAAGATGCAAGGATTATATGTGGACCGATAGCTCTTACGCATGTACATATTTTTTGCTACCACTTGTTTGTAGCACTTCTTACTCATGCTGGTAGTATGCTCTTTAATAAATTTTCATTGGGTCTGCTTCAATTGGCATTCTATGATTTCCAACTATTGGATTTTAACAATGTTAGAATATAAATTAAATTATGATATAGCCCAGAATTCGATTCTTATAACTTCTTATGTCCTTTATAATAATTAAGACAAAAAAACTCATTCGTCTTATTAGATAATCAACGTCTCCTTAAACTTACATTGATATGACCTAAATATCAAATATCAAATGTTTTACTATGTTTTGATATAATATGACTATTACAAATAAATGTCATATGATAATATATTTAATATGACTTTTATATAAGGTGTCATATTAAATTAACACTTAATGTGACACCAAACTGTTAAATGTCTTATAAAGTCCCATTTAATGAGTCACTATTAAAGTGTCATATGAAATCATATGATAATTAAGACCCAAAAAAATAAAAGTGTACTAATATTTACAATGATACGACATAAGTATGACATGTCTTATTAGCTTAAGATATGATACGACTAGGACAAATAAATGTCCTATGATAGTATATTTAATATGACTTTTATATTAGGTGTCATATTAAATTAACACATAATGCGACACCAAAATGTTAAAACTCTTATAAAATCTCATTTAATGATTCACAATTAAAGTGTCCTATGAAATCATATGATAATTAAGACATCAAAAACTAAAAGTGTCCTAAAAATTGACAATGATACGAAATAAGTATTAAATGTCCTATTAGCTAAATCTATAATACGACTAAGACAAATAAATATCCTATGATAGTTTATTTCATATGACTTTTAAATAAAGTGTCATATTAAAATAACACATAATGCGACAGTAAACCGTTAAATGTCTTATAAAGTACCATTTTATGATTCACAATTAAAGTATCCTATGAAATCATATGATAATTATGACCCCCAAAACTCAAAGTGTCCTAAAAATTGACAATGATACGACATAAGTATTACATGTTATATTAGTTAAATAAATAATACGACTAGGAAAAATAAATGTCCTAAGATAGTTTATTTCATATGACTTTTATATAAAGTGTCCTATTAAATTAACACATAATGTGACATCAAACCGTTAAATGTCTTATAAAGTACCATTTTATGATTCACTAATAAAGTGTCCTATGAAATCATGTGATAACTATGACCCCAAAAACTAAAAGTGTGCTAAAAATTGACAATGATACAACATAAGTATTACATGTCATATTAGCTAAGTTAATAATACAACTAGGACAAATAAATGTCCTATAATAGTTTATTTCATTTGACTTTTATATAAAGTGTCCTGTTAAAAAACACATAATACGACACTAAATTGTTAAATGTCTTATAAAGTACCATTTTATGATTCACAACTAAGGTGTCATATGAAATCATATAATAATTATGATCCCAAAAACTAAAAGTGTCCTATTATATCTACTATAATACGACTCACACAAATAAATGTCTTATAAAGAGTAAGTTTCATATGATTGTCATATCATGTGTCCTATTACTCTACCAAATAATGAGACACACACATTTAAATGTCTTCTAAAGTCCCTTTATATGATACACAATTTAAATGTCCTATTATATCATATAAACTATTATGATAATTAGGACCCCAAAAACTCATTCGTCCTAATAACATACATTTATAGGACATATGTACAAAATGTCATATTATGCTACAATATAATAAGACTCTTGGAAATAAATGTCCTCTAAACGTATATTTCATATGACATTCATAGCAAGTGTCATATTACATAATCACATAATGAGACACTAACGAATAAAGGTCTTATAAGCTCCTCTATTAGGTTCCACTTTCTAAGTGTCCTATGAAAATATTTGATAATAGGACACAAAAAAATAATGTGTCCCACAAAAGAGCTCTTTAGGACCTCACTCTAAAAGAGTATATCATAATGGGACCCTAAATATCGTCTGGTCCTATCTAAGTAGCTTTTAAGACCTTATTTTACTAGGTCCCAGAAAAAAGGTCCTATAAGTGGACTTTTGTTGTAGTGGTATCATATAGATGTCAAATACCTCGTAAAGAAATCGATGAATGATGTATTCATCCATATGGATTTGGATGGATCATCACAGTTAGTATCAGAGCGTTGGTCCTAGCGAATCAGGTCTTGCATGAGTGTATCTAACTGATAGTTGTTAGGATGCATTAGTAAGTCTGGACTTCGACAGTGTCTGCATGTCAAAAGTTTTGCTTATCATTTCTTGTCGGAAATTACCTGCTTATCATTCTTAGTCTAGACACGTTTTACTGCATTGATTTCATGAATAGTGTATAGAAAAAATTCATATCTTAGCATATCTTTTACTGTAAACTTTGCCTGATAGTTTTCGAAAGTTCCTCCGTAATTTGCGGGATCCCTTGTACTATATATAGGTATTCTATGTAATTAGAATATCATCAGATATCCAAAAATCATTTCATATAAAAAATCCTTTATCGAACCGTGCAAGATGAATTCCGCATCTAGTTCGAATTCCTCAGATTTCGACAGCTATTCCGATATGAAATTCTACCTGAGCTCCGAAAGCAGCGTAACCGGAATGGATCAACCAATTAGCCATCATCTATTCTGGATGAATTGGGGATGAGTTCGTAATCTACTTAATTATTGGAGACAAGAAGAAGGTGATCCCTTCCATCCACCAAATTTCCCTCTTGGTGAAGAACCCGAAGCATTTACCGGCGAACCAGTCCGAAACACCATTTTCACCCTCATTTCTAGAATAGCTCGCAACGATTACATAATATATACTATTCTGAATCTTATTCATCCCCTTGTCCGAACCGCCAATCATCCCGGTGTAATTGAAGAAGTCAACCAGCTTCGCGCTCGAGTAGTGACTTTGGATAACATGATGCGCAACTTGCAGGCATCACATGCACCACCATCATCATCGGCAACAGTACCACCGACAACAACACCAACAGCACCATTACCACCACCAACAACAACATCCCCATCACATTCCTCAACATCACAATCTGTACCTCGGGCATCAACATCATACGCACCATAGGTACCAAGGAGTACCAGCAACAACAAACGATGAAGTATGGATTCATAACTTCATCGGAGAAATATTCTACGGCGATTATGTAATCTCTAAAATCTTAGAGATTATTTATCCTAGTTCTAACCATAAATCAGATGAGTAGAGATGGTAGAGGGGAGAATAGATACCCTGACAGGAATGGTGCATGATTTACAAGCTAGACTTGTTATATGAGCGCCACCAGAAGTACTACCACAACACCTGTAACACCACAAGCTCCACCAGCTCCATAACCACCGACGATATCTGCACCACAATCACCAATGAGTACATCGTAATATCAAATTATGAAGTATTAACTCATTCTTTCTGAAGAATTTATATATATATATATATATATATATATATATATATATATATATATATATATATATATATATATGAATTTTGAAACTATAATGAATCTTTTCGTACTAAGCTATTACGTATGAATTTTAAGGGGTAAATATTACTCAGTTAATTCATACTACTAAAATGCTATGATGTACATCCTTCGTTAACGACTTAACCATCGTTAACTACAATCTCTGTTTCAACTCAATGAATTCCATTTCATAATAAACCAAGTGTATTATTCAATTACATAATTGATTTTACATTTTAATTTTCGATGTACTCGAAACTTTCCAGAAAACATCACCCGTGCCTTGTAAGGTTCACAAAAACTCCACGAGCACCAAGATCCTTCACCGAGGAATATCAATAAGAATAAATAATGAAGTATTGATTTCATTAGTGAAATACTCCGCGAAGATTATGTAATCTCTAATGTTTTAGAGATTATTTATTTCTAATTCAAGCCAAAAATCAAATGAGCATAATATAATATTAACTCATTAAATCTGTATTACATTTGAAGAAAAATATACATACATATATTTTCATAAAGACTGTAATGAAAATTCTTTTGTACAAATTATTACTTGTGAAATCTTTAACGGGTAGGTAATGCCCGAAAAATATATAAGTTCACAATTAATATGTTACACTGTACATTCTTCAACTTTGATTCAAAAATTATTAACTATGCTCACAGCGATATACAATCGTTTTCATACAAATTCAATTACATATTCTAATTTTGACAAAACAGAATCCAAGTCAAAATTTAACATGGGACATCACTCTTAGATCTCTACATCTTTCAAAGCAATACTTTGACTTCAAAACTGTGCAAGATCCTTTAGCATTATCAAAAATAACATTGCAATCCCTTTTCAAAGTATCCAATTTTATCACACTTCCAACCAATCAATTTCGACTTTTCAGATTAGCCTTATTGTAACTTTGACATATACGTTCTTGTTACCGGGGAACCTTTTATGTTCCACCACATTAGCAGCAAACTTACCAGCAACTTCATTACTAATTGGCTTAAGTCTCTCGGGAAAACCATTATAATTGTTCATTAAAACCCTATCATATACTCATCCACATCTTGTAACGAGAATTGATATACCAATTACCGGGAATCAGCAATCCGTATTTTGAATCTCGCAGCGTTTCTACATCAACAGTTATATGTATACATATAACATTTACCTCTTAGAATTATGATCTTCCATTCTGAAATTCTGAAAAGCACCCAGTCTACGAATCAATAACCTGAATGTTGAAAAAGCTAAATGAAGCACAAAAACTGTAAACGACCTTAACAGTAAAAGTTGGCAAAGCTCAGAAAAGTTGGACCTGGAAAACAGATTGAGCAAACCATGAAGGAGGCTGTGGATAAATCACAAAGACTAAACCTGCCTTCAAAGAATCCAAATGATTCAGTATATGCTGAAGTCATTAACGAATACCTTGCTCCTGACTCTAAACCTTTACGAACAAATCTTCTTCATCATCCTCCGATATTATAAATTCTAAGATATCATCATATCTTTCATTATAAATATCCTCGATATTTCTAAGGATATTTTCATAACTATTATTATCTGAAATTATTCATTTCTTCACGCTATCTGTGTTACATCATAAAAGAAACTATTTTAGTTTCTAAATTCTGAAAATTTTGAAAAATGGATGTTTTTGAAGTAGTGTTGGGAATTGAAGCATGAGTTAGTATAATATAATGACACTTGATCAATGTGATTATATTACAGTAAGTCATGCTGAGTTTCTAATGAAACATGATGATTCACAGACCATACCATCATTATGTGTCATGTTACACGACTCTTACATTCTATCTAATCTCTAACATATCAAGAACATATTCTTTTGATAGTTCTATTTCTTCCTTTGAATTCTGGTAATTTGACAAATCAAGATCGTACTATTACCATTTCTTTCTTATAACATTAGTTATGTTCATCCGAAACTTCATACCTATGAATTCTGGACCATTATCCACTTGACTTAAGGTCGGGAAGAGAAAACAATAGCACAAAGCTTCGAAATATAAATAGGAGTATAAATCACAGCAAATAGAAGAGATCATTAACCGTAGATGTCAATAATTATGGAAAGACAAATGTAAGGAAGGATTATGAAAACCACTACCCCAAGAGCGAAGTAGAAGTAAACAGATTTCGCCGGTGGGAGTTGGAATAGAAAGATGATTGTAGTGACAGTCAAAATGAGATCAAAGATCAGAACTGGATGAAGCATTTTTCACAATCTTTTGAAAGTATGAAATAAGGAAGAAGATTATAGGAGTGGTGAAAAATAAATGAAACGGAAGAGGTCAATTTATAGCGAAATATCAGACATAGCAATCGAGGCAGATTACGCTTTTAATCAAAGGAAATCTTAATTTCCTTAAATTTCGAAGAATCGAATCTTATTTAGATTATGAAGATTTTCTATTCCTTAAATTACGGAAATCAATCGTTAATAGAGTTAAGACGAATCTCTATTCTTTATTTCACTCTTTTACGATAACTTCTCTCATACGCTTCGAGTAATTGCATTGTTTTATCCATATTATTCAAAGGTGATAAAACTCTATTTATCGACTCATATACGTCATGAAAACATTTTTATTGTTAGCCATGACGACCTCACTCAAATTTCGGGACGAAATTTCTTTAACGGGTAGGTACTGTGACGATCCGGAAAATTTTGACTTATTTTGAACCAAATTCTCGAGATGATTTAATGTTTCCGAAACGATAAGCAAAGTTTGTAAAGTTGAATCTCAAAATTTTTGAACTACTTTCATATATTCAATTACCCTTCGTTTGTTCTCGACGATTCACGAACAATTATATGTAAATAGATACATATATATACTATAACTTGAAAACGTAACAATGTATTAATTGTTTGATACCGTACATTAAACTTATTGGTTTATATATCTATTTGAATATATATGATAAGTTGGAATATTAATTGTATGAATAACTTGCAATGTGTATTTTACAACGTGTTTATAAATATTAAAAATATATATTAACTTGGTTATAAAACGTTTGATAATACTATTATATTAGTAAATAACAAGACGATGATTTATAGAAGTAAATGACTAAAACACTCAAATGTATAAGTTATATTTCGAGTGATATAGTTTATGGATAATTTAAGTCTATATTTTGACAAAGGTACAAGTCACGAAACGTAGAAGGCAAATTATTTAAGCATACGAAATGCTTTCGAGAAACCGAAACCGAGACATAAACCGAGCGTAAATGTACGATACAACGGAACCAAAATTACAAGTCACTATTACACGAGAATATAATATAATAAATATATAATTAATATAAATTATATATATATATATTATATATATATTTAATATTATGTCGACAAAGAAGTTGACAAAGATTTGATGAGCTGTAATCGAGCACTCCGCGATCGCGGAGCTACAACACACAAAATCATAGCGATCGCGGAGCAACCATTTTTGAATCATATTGTATCTCCATGCGATCGCATGGAAAATACAATGAGAAGCCATGCGATCGCATGGCTGTCGGTTCCAGGAAACTTGTATAAATTGAGCGAAAATCAGTTTGTTTACTCATTCTGTTTTTCTCTCTTCTTTCTCTCAGAATTATTATTATTATATGTATTATTATTATTATTATTATTATTATTATTATTATTATATGTATTATTATTATTATTATTATTATTATTTTTATTATTATTATTATTATTATTATTATTATTATTATTATTAATCCTAATATTGTTATTAGTAGTACTAGTATTAATATTATTAGTATTATACATAAAATACTACGACGAGGTCATGAGCGTGTCACTTTCAAAACGAGTTTTCAAACGGATTTAAGCTAAGGAAACTATGGGTTATAGCTATGGAGGTTATGGGTAATGTTCATGGGTATTGTTCACAAGTCAAACCTAGTGTTTATCATCTCTGTTTTGCTTCTACGTACTTTCCTGCAATATTGAATCACAATATTGATACGTGAGCATTCATATCTTATCTTTTATATATAAATAGTGTATACATGTCTAGTGCTCGAGTATATATGTTTATGCATGCGTGTATGCTAATTTTCGTCGTTAGATAGTTTATGATGAATCACGAATTTAATACGTATACTACTGATAAAAAGTATATGATATGCATGTTATTGGAAAGCTGGCGAAAAATCAATAACTTTTCATTTAGAAATCGCGTAATTTCGATGAACGAATTAAAAGATATGATCAACTGAATTATGATTGACGTTAATTGATATTGCTTTTGAATCTGCAATTAAGATTTAAACAACTTGTTTATGAGATTGATAAACTGGATTTTTAAATATTACCAGCCGAGTAAATGAATCCTTATATAAGGCACGTCTCGTTTTGTTGAACAATTGTCAAAATTGACTGTTTTATCATATTTTAAAGCCTTATAAAAACTATAGTCTAATTTTACAAGAATTGGGAAACTATGTGAAATGTTAAAATGTTTCGATTGCCATGATCATTCAACTATAGTATTGAGTCAGATTGACTTTTTGAAATGACTTTTGATAACTTTTGTATGTCGATCTCGAGCATTAGGATTGTGATACACTATGACCTGACCTAGCTTGATAGACATTTATTAACCAACATATGTTCTCTAGGTTGAGATCTACGGTTATTTGGTATTTCGAGTTTCGGTCACATTTCGGTGAACGACTTTATGTGCTGCTAAGGTGAGTTTCATTTGCTCCCTTTTTAATTGCTTTTGAAATCTATATTTTTGGGCAGAGAATACATGCACTTTATTTTAAACGCAATGGATACAAGTACATACTAAATTCTACACCGAGTTTGAACCGAAAATCCCTTAGCTTTGGTAACTAGTAGCTGCCGGTTATAAGAACTGGTGGGCGCGAATAGTTATATATGGATCCATGGGGCTTGACATCACCGTCTATTCCAGGTATAGAGACCCTAGCCTGAACTATAAAACAGACGTATGCTATTTGAGTTTAGTACACGTTGGATTGCGTGTATTGTACATGTTGGTTGCATGTATGTTAAAACAGGGGTACTTATTATAACGTTAAAGTTTAGTTACCAGGGTGCTCAAACTTGTAGAATAATTTGATAAACGTTTCTAGATGAAACAACTGAAATCTTGTAATCCACCTTTATATACAGATTATGCGCAACATTAAAACTATGAACTCACCAACCTTTGTGTTGACACTTTCAAGCATGTTTATTCTCATGTTCCTAGAAGTCTTCCGCTGTTTGCTTATATGTTATACAAGCTATGTGCATGGAGTCATACATGCTTTATTCGAGAAAACGTTGCATTCACAAAATCATCACCATGTATCTATTTTGACTATATTGTCAACGGAAGTATTGTTGTAAACTATTATTTACGGTGATTGTCTATATGTAGAAATCATCAGATGTCGAAAACCTTGGATTTAAATATTCATTTATGGTGTGCCTTTTCAAAAGAATGCAATGTTTATAAAATGTATCATATAGATGCCAAATACCTCGCAAAGAAATCGATGAATGATGTATTCGTCCATATGGATTTGGACGGATCATCACAGATAGTGTCTCCAAAGTTTGAGTGCAAAGACAACGTCTCCAAGCTCAAGATCATGAGTATTGTAGTTTCGCTCGTGAATCTTCAGTTGTCGGGAGGCGTAAGCAATAACCTTCTTCCGTTGCATCAATACACACCCAAAACCTTGTTGGAAGGCATCGCAATACACAACGAAATCATCACTGCCTTCAGTAAGGGATAGAATAGGAGCGGTGGTCAACTTCTGCTTCAGGGTTTGGAATGCTGACTCTTGCTCGGTTGCCTAAACGAACTTCTTCCCTTTGTGAGTTAACGTGGTCAAAGGATGCGCAATCAAAGAGAAACCTTCGATGAATCTACGATAGTAACAGGCGAGGCCTAAAAATTGGCGGATATGAGTAGGAGTAGTGGGGGTTTCCCACCTGCTGATGGCTTCGATCTTAGCGGGATCAACCTTGATACCCTGATCGCTCACGATATGACCAAGAAATTAGACTTCCTTCAACCAAAATTCACCCTTGGAGAATTTGGCATAGAGTTGCTCTTGTCTCAAGAGTTCAAACATGAGTCGAAGATGTTGCTCATGTTCTTCTTCGCTTTTGGAATAGATGAGAATATCATCTATGAAGACAATAACGAATTTGTCCAGGTACGGCTTGCATACGCGATTCATGAGATCCATAAACACGGCAGGTGCGTTGGTTAAACCGAATGGCGACCATAACGAGTTCGGAGCGCAGTCTTCAGCACATCGCTCTCCTTCTCCCTCAACTGGTGATAACCTGATCGTAAATCAATCTTGGAGTAAACGCTGGATCCTTGTAGCTGATCGAAAAGATCGTCAATTCTAGGACGGGGATACCGATTCTTGATCGGCTACTTGTTCAGTTCACGATAATCGATACACATGCAGAAATATCCGTCCTTCTTCTTCACGAACAAAATAGGTGCGCCCCAAGGTGATGAACTCGGTCGGATAAATCCACGGTCTAGCAGTTCCTGCAGTTGACTTTGCAACTCTTGCAGTTCGAAAGGTGCAAGTCGATAAGGTGCGCGAGCTATAGGTGCAGCTCCTGGCACTAGATCGATCTGAAACTCCACTGATCTCGGCGGGGGCAATCCCGTCAATTCATCTGGGAAGACGTCGAAAAATTTGTTCACAATTCGCACATCATCCACGCTTTTCTCCTCAATTTCTAGTTTCTTCACGTGCGCCAAAACAGCAAAACGCCCCTTTTTCATAACCTTTTGTGCCTTCATGCAACTAATAAGGTTCAGCTTCGGGCTACATCTCTCCCCGTAAACAATTAGTGGCTCACCATCTTCACGTGGTATACGAAGAATCTTCTCACCACAGATAACTTCGGCTCTTACCTTGGACAACCAGTCCATACCGACTATCACATCAAAGCTTTCTAACTTAATGGGTATCAAATCAATCTTAAAATCCACACCAGCTAGGTTTATAATACCTCCTCGGCCAATTTGGTCAACTTTCTCAAGTTTTTCATTGGCTACTTCGACAAGTATACTCTCATCCAAAGGCACTAACGACCAATCTATCTTAGAGCAAAAGTGTCTACATACATAACTCCTATTGGCACCGGTATCAAATAGGACAGAAGCTAATAGGTTATTGATAGTGAATGTACCTGTAACAAAGTCAGGATCTGCACGGGCATCTCTGGCATTCATGGTGAAGACTTTTCCACGTGCTGGCCCGCCATCCTTCTTCTTGTTAGGTCATTCATTCTTGAAGTGGCCCTGCTGACCGCACTCAAAACACTTCGTTGGTCCACTTGGGTTTGTCCTCACTGCTGGGGCGTTGATCTTACAATCTCTGCTGATGTGTCCAGTCCTTTTACACTTCTCACACACTACATTGCAGTATCCAATGTGATGCTTGTAGCATCTCTTACACTGGGGAAGACTACCTTTGTAGTTAGGGTTAGAGCTAGGGTTCGGGTTAGGATTCCTCCAGTCGTTGTTTCCCTTAAAATTCTCATACCTCTTAGCTGAGTTCTGGTCAAAACCTTTTCTCTTACTTCCGTCCCACTTACATTTCCCATTACTAGCTCCCGATTCTGATTTTGCCTTCTCTGGCTCTTGGCGGGTAATTTGATTCATCAGGGTGTGCGCCATACGCATAGCTTCTGGGACATTCGCTGGTTTCGATGAAGTGACATTTCCTTGAATGTCCTTGGGGAGTCCCCACAGATACCTCTCCATCCACTTGAACTCAGGTGTAACCATTATGGGGCACATCAACGCAACTCCAAGTACCTTCGGTTATAGCCATCAAGATCAGTTCCTACAACTTTCAGTTCCCAAAACTCCGCTTCCATTTTCTGAATTTAGGTTCTGGGGCAGTACTCCTCGATCATAGCCCTCTTAAACTCCTCCCATGGTGTAGCGTAAGCTTCGTCAATTCCCGGAGCCTGGGCTAGCATATTCCACGAAGTCAAAGCGCCATTCGACAAAGTGCAGGATGCGAACTTAGTCTTATTCCCTTCGGAGCAGTTACTCACATGGAACACATATTCCAACTTCTCAAACCATCTCGTCAGCCCAACTGGACCTTCTGTTCCACTGAAATTGTGGGACTTGCAGCTCTGGAATTCCTTGAAAGTACACCCATTCTGGAAGTTCGGGTTAGCTGGTGGAGCTTGGGGGTTGGAATTATCCATAGCTGCGGCTACTCGAGCGGCTATCATCTCCTCAAGTTGTGCTGCGGTGGGGATTTCTCTTGGACCTCTTCCGTTAGCCATCGATCTTCCAAACAAAAATTTCGACTTAAGTCAAAATCCGTTAACCAACAATGTCACGGCATACGGTAAACAACATGGAAACAACACAGTACACGATAACTAAGCATGGCAAACAAGCAGCAGATAGCACAAAAGCCAACATGTAATAAAATGACGTACAATAAATCGACAGCAGTAATTCCATTCATAATAAGAAAATTGCATACAACAGCATAAGGTTCGTACAATACATAAATGAAAAATAGGAAACTACAAACGGAATACATAAAGAAATCTGATACAATAGTCCTAGGGCGAGGGTGGGTAAATAATGTCCATCAGGTGGGTCATCTGGTCCTCGAGCTCAGTTACCCGAGCACGGAGAGCATGCACTTCCCTCGTCAATTCCTCGACGATAGGATATGCTGGTGGGGCAGGTGGGGCAGATGGTGTAAATGGTGCAGGTGGCGCGGATGTAGTACTAGAAGTAGACGGAACTGAGCAGTGACCTTAAGCACAAATGGATCGGTAAGATACGGTACAACCCTCTTACGGGCGGTGACCCTAACCATCTGTCCATGTGCGTTCACGAACGGCTTTCCTCCATTAACCCCTGGAATAACAGTACCATCAAAATGGTACCGCTTCTTCGGTGGGGTAGAGGGTGGCTATACAGGCTCCTCCTCAAAGTCCTCCTCAGAATCCTCCTCGAAATCCACCTCGCTGGTGTCATCGGATGATGATCCGTCTGAATCGTCGGAAGGTAGTGTGGGTACGTCATGGGCGGGAGAAAGCATCTGGCTGGTGGTCATAAGTCGATATCTGCCAGGTGTAATCGGTACGACACGTCTGTCAGCGGTGCGTCTAGCCCAATGTCCATGCTCGTTACGGAAGGGATCGTCTCCGTTTCCCCTAAGGATCACAGTACCACCGGAATGGTGCTGTGGCCCGGGAGTCTAGGGCTGAGTGGTGCTGGCATATTCTCGGGATCCTCGTCTCCGTCTGAGACGTCCATCAGGTCAAGTGCGTGTCCACTATCTCCAGAAGACGAATCGCCAGAGTCGCCGGAGGGTAGCGGTGAGTCAGCAACAATATTAGGCGAGGTAGCAGACGTATCTGAGTCACTCTCGAAGTCAAAGGTCATGGGCGGCATGTCTGACATCTAAACAAGGAAAAATAACTTTTTCCATGTCAGTAAGACATATAGCAAGCACGTAATCAGGCACTACAGCATCCTAGCAGTACATAGCATGGCAATCGTAAAAGTATCAAACAAAAGTAATATGCAATCAAAGGTAGATAGTAGCATGCAGTAGCGAGAAAGTAGCAGCATATAGTAAGTTCACATAGCAGTAAAGGTAAGAAGTAGCATGTAGTAGTAGTAAGCAGTAACAAGTAAACGAGCAAGTTGTAGATTAGTCCTATTAGCGAATCCTACTCGGCCTAGTCAAGACTCACTAATGCAACCTAATTCCCTACAACCGATGCTCTGATACCAAATGTGATGCCCCGTACAAAACCATCATGTACGAATTGTCAACAACAGGTCCATTACACGGTACAATACTACATGCTGTTTTAAAATAAGTTTTGCATTAAAAAAGGATAACGTTTTACAAAAGATAACGTGACACAAAGGTCGTTACAAGCCATTATTCAAATAACATAAGTTGTGAATGCAAGATAAAAGTTCTATGATTGAGACATCTCTAAATAATGCAGCGGAAGTCTAACACAGCGAGTCTGTAACAGCAAGTCTATAACACCAAGACAACAACTCTAAAAGCGGAAGCAACAACGTCTAAGCACCTGAGAAATACACGCTTAAAAGTCAACATGAATGTTGGTGAGCTATAGTTTGTATTCAGTAATGTAATGTAGACCACGAGATTTCGTATTCCAAAACAGTATGAAAAGTATATGCTTAACCGTGGGCATCCGGTAACTAACTTGTAACATCCCGCCTTTTTCCGTCAACTTTTCTGTTTAACTATTTTAAACTCCGTTATATGTTTATAACATCTCCCGTTAATACGCGTTTCGATTTATCTTGTTTAGGTAATTTAACGCACCCGATTGGAAGTAGAGGGACTTGTTTTGCCAAAACACTAAAGTGGTGACTAGCCACTTGACTAGTCAACACTTCCACCTCATTTCTTCATTTTCATTTTCCTTTTCATCTAACACTTTCATATTTTTCTCAAATTCTTCATAAAGCAATTCATCATCCATATTCAAACGATCAAGCTTCGGGCCAAACAAATTACATATTCGAACTCCTCGTGATCTCCTCTTCGATTCCATACCAATCTCATTTCATTTGGGTAACTTTCTAAAATCACTAATTTTATGTGTTCTTGAGATTTTTGAGTTAAAAGGTTGTTGATTAGTGTCTATGGCTCAAGTCTAGTATGATTATGTGATTTGTATGCTTGTTCTTGTTATTTTGATGTAACTAGTTCATATTGAAAGATAACATGCTTAACCTTGAGATTTGAGTGTTTATATGTTGTTAGATGCTAAGACTTCATGTTTTAATTATGCTCCTAGTGTTACTAGCTTTATTTTGATGTAAAGTTTGATTAAGGAAACCTCCTAAACTTGATTATGAAATTTGGTGAATTTAGTTTAGGGTTTGATGAACTTGAAATGAATCTTAGATGCATTGAATGATTGCCATGTTGTTTTGTTTGCGTTTAGTTGTATTGTATGCTTGATTATCTTCAAAACGGCGTATTACACATGTGCATTAATTTCCCGAATCATAATATGGCATTTATGAACTTGGAGTAATAAATGATGAGCATTAATGGTGATTTTGATATGAGTTTGTTTGGTTTTGATTGAGTAAATGCGTTTAGTTATTCTCCTTGTCAAATTACCTTTCTAATGATATATGATATGCGTTTTAAGTGTTTTCGGTGCATGAGATGTGTTAAATTGTATTTTGGTTCGTGACTTGGACCATTTTTCTGCAAACTGCATGTTTCCCAGGTATTGCGCGCCGCGCATATACCCGCGCGCCGCGCAGAATTAGAAATCCCAGATGTTTGCCTTCGTGGTTAAGTTCTGACCAGGATTTACACTTGGGTGCGCGCCGCGCAACCCATAGCGCGCCGCGCATACTGCCCAGCTCATTTTGTCTTTGTTTTTCATGTCACAAAAATGTTTCCCGCTTTACTATAACCCCGTTTACCATGAAACTTGACTATTATGCTCGTATATGACTTCTCATCATGAGAAAATTGTCGGAGACTTTTAGTCAAACTTAACCAAACGATTATACAATCGTTCTAACATGCTTAACTACTTGTGTCGTGCATGAAACTTGACAAATTGATCCACGTGCTATATTAATCGAGTCGTAACGAGCCATAGGACTAATTGAACATCTTTGACCCTTCGTGACTATCGTTATTGATACAACCTATTTGTTTAGGTCAAGACTAGCATTGTTTCTTGCACGTTTACTTGTCGAAGTACTTTTTGGTTCGTGCATACAAGGTGAGATCATAGTCCCACTTTTACTCTTTTAAACTTACTTTTGGGATGAGAAAACATAAACGATTCTTTTGAACTAAGTGAACACAAGAACGGGAAAACAAACATTCTACATACGAGTTTAGAACGAAAATCCTCAATCCGATTATCATTAGTTACATCAGATGGTGTAAGCGAGAACTTATGTTATATGGCCATATGGGTTGACAACCCTCATCTTTGACGGTTCGCTACCGTCTACGGATGAAATATATTTTCTGGAAACAGTGTTGTTCTAGCACTAATTTATGGGGTATTCAACGGACGGAATGTTAAGCTTTGATAATTGGGTGCTCGTGAATATTAACTTTTAGAATGTACTATGACTTTATCAATATTGCAACTCTTGTGGTTCAGCTTGCTTTTACTCTTTTACTTATTTAAACCTATGATTTCACCAACGTTTTCGTTGACAGATTCTCTATGTTTTTCTCAGGTCCTTGAACTTAGGTGATACATGCTTCCGCACATACTTTTTGATACTTGCATTGGATGTCGAGTATACTTGCATACGTGGAGCGTCTTTTTGGCTATTTTAAACTATGTCGCACGTGTTTCATATGAACAATAACTTTTGTTATGTACTTGTCTTGGGAATTACTTTTGTAAACATTGAAACATCCTTTATGAAATGTATGCGACATATTTTCGGTCAAACTTTGTTATAAATACTTATAACCATGTAATGGGACCATACGTAGACGACGCCGTCACTTGACGATTTGTCGGGGTCGCTACAAGTGGTATCAGAGCCTTGGTTGTAGGGATTTAGAGTTCATTGGTGTCAACCCCGAGTCATAGGGTACATTGGTGAGTCTAGACTACAACCGGCATATAGACTTGAAGTAGGAATTACTTGACTACTTGTGCATTTATACTCGAACGCTTCTACTCATATCTACTCTTAGTTCATCTTAATCTCACGTTATTTAATTTGATTGACACGCCACCTTGACTATATGAAATGATGTCGAATGTACATATGAATCAGGGTAATATAATTTCCGGGATTATATTACGGTGACTCATATGAACGTTCCGACATTATGACATAAAGAATTTAAGGCGAGTCTAGGAAAAACTTCTCTTTATCTTTATTCTATATCACGGTTAGTATTATTGAGAATACCAATCAATGATATTCTCGTGTCTTGAAGGAACAATGGCTCCTCGTCGTGTACGCCGCAATGAAACTCCCGAACAAGCTTTGCAACGCATGATAGCCACCGCCGTGGATGCGGCCATGGCCGGTCACTCGTCTAACAACAACAATAACACCAACCACAACAACAATAACCAAGGAGCCGGTAACTCTAGCGAAGGGTGCTCCTACAAAGCTTTCATGGGGTGCAAACCTCACACTTATGATGGAACCGGGGGACCGGTTGTGCTTACTCGTTGGTTTGAACAAACGGAGGCCGTCTTTAGCATAAGCGGTTGTCGGGATCAAGACAAGGTCAAATACTCCACCCATACGTTCTCCGGTGTTGCTCTCACGTGGTGGAACACCTATGTTCAATCGGTGGGTACCGATGAAGCTCATGCCCTCTCTTGGGCCGATCTAAGGGAAAAGATGATTGTTGAATATTTTCCGCGCGAAGAAACCCGAAAGCTTGAGGAAGAACTAAGAGCTTTGAAAGCGGTCGGAAACGATCTTAAAGCTTATAATCAACGCTTCGCCGAACTATCCTTGATGTGTCCTAATCTTGTTAACCCCGAATCTCAAAGGATTGAGCTCTACATGCTCGGTCTTCCAAAAAGCATCAAACAAGGGGTGATGTCATCCAAACCCGCTACTCATCAAGCCGCTATGAACATGGCCCGCCAATTAATCGAAACGGTTGACGAAATCATAGTGCCGGCTCCTAAGGCCGAGGACAAGTCGGGTGGCAACAAAAGAAAATGGGAAGCCACTCCATCAACCAACTACAACAACACCTTCACCAAAAAGCCTTTCAACAACGACGGCAAGAAGGGTTATGTCGGAAACTTACCTTTTTGCAACAAATGCCACAAGCATCATCACGGCGAATGTAACAAGCTAGTTTGTCACCGTTGCCAAGGTGTTGGTCATAGGGCCAACAATTGCACAAGCGCCGCCCCCGTTGCTCGAAAGGGGCCCAATCCTCCAAAAACGGTCACTTGTTACGAATGTGGCCAAACGGGCCATTATAAGAACGAATGCCCGAAAAAGAAAGCTAACCCCAACAACCGAGGCCGAGCCTTTAACATCAACACCGAGGAAGCCCGAGATGACAATGAACTAGTCACGGGTACGTTTCTTCTCAACAACTCTTATGTTACTTGCTTATTCGATTCGGGTGCCGATAAATGTTTTGTGTCTAAGACTTTGACTCATTCTTTTAATACTCCACCACGTCCACTAGATACCACTTATACCATTGAAGTGGCCAACGGAAAACTATTGAGTGCCGACACATATTACCGGGGGTGTACGTTAAACATTTTGGGTAATGAGTTTGAAATTGACTTGATACCCATGGAACTAGGGAGCTTCGATGTAATAATCAGTATGAATTGTCTAGCCAAAACGAAATCTCACATCCTTTGTGATCTTAACGCAATCCGAATCCCTATCGAGAATGGTGAACCTTTAATCATCTATGGCGATAAGAGTTGCACAGGACTCAACCTCGTTTCGTGTATTAAAGTTAGAAAACTACCCCGTAAGGGTTGTTTTGCGATCCTTGCTCACGTTAAGAAAGTCGAGTCCGATGAGAAGCACATCGGTGATGTGCCAATTGTTAGTGACTATTCCGATGTATTTCCCGATGAATTGCCGGGTCTTCCACCTCATCGACCGGTTGAATTCCAAATCGATCTTATTCCGGGAGCCGCACCCGTAGCACGTGCACCATATAGACTCGCTCCATCCGAAATGCAAGAATTGCAAAGTCAAATCCAAGAACTACTTGACCGTGGTTTTATCCAACCTAGCCATTCACCTTGGGGCGCTCCGATTTTGTTTGTTAAAAAGAAAGACGGATCCCTACGAATGTGCATTGATTATCGTGAACTAAACAAATTGACGGTTAAGAACTGATATCCTCTTCCTCGCATCGATGACCTCTTTGATCAACTACAAGGGTCTTGTGTATATTCGAAAGTCGATCTCCGCTCGGGTTATCATCAATTGAGGGTTAAGGGGGAAGATGTCTCCAAAACCGCTTTCCGAACTCGTTATGGTAGTTATGAATTCCTTGTCATGCCATTTGGTCTCACTAATGCACCGGCGGTGTTCATGGATCTTATGAACCGCGTGTGCAAACCGTATCTCGATAAATTCGTTATTGTGTTCATCGATGACATATTGATCTATTCTAAAAATGAAGAAGAGCACGAACAACATCTCCGACTTGTGCTTGAACTCTTGAGACAAGAACGACTTTATGCCAAATTCTCCAAGTGTGAATTTTGGTTAAAGGAAGTTCAATTTCTTGGTCATGTTGTAAGTGATCAAGGTATTAAAGTCGATCCCACAAAAATCGAAGCCATTAGTAAATGGGAGACTCCTACTACTCCTACTCACATTCGTCAATTCTTGGGTCTCGCCGGATACTATCGTAAATTCATCAAGGATTTCTCCTTAATCGCTCGCCCTCTAACCGCGTTAACTCACAAGGAACGAAAATTCGTTTGGACATCCGAACAAGAAACCGCTTTCCAAATCTTGAAAACTAAGCTAACCACCGCTCCTATTTTGTCACTTCCCGAAGGCAATGATGATTTTGTTGTATATTGTGATGCCTCGAAAAACGGTTATGGGTGTGTACTAATGCAACGAAAGAAAGTCATTGCTTATGCCTCTCGACAACTCAAAGTCCACGAACGAAACTACACGACACATGATCTTGAACTCGGTGCCGTCATCTTTGCACTTAAGTTATGGAGACATCATCTTCTTGGTACCAAAAGTACTATCTTTACCGATCACAAAAGTCTCCAACACATCTTCGATCAAAAGCAACTAAACATGAGACAACGAAGGTGGATTGAAACCTTGAACGATTATAATTGCGAGCTTCGTTACCACCCCGGGAAGGCAAATGTAGTGGCCGATGCCTTAAGTCGAAAGGAAAGAACGGTACCTCTTCACGTCCGAGCATTAAACATCACCATCCACTCCAACCTTAATAGCCAAATTCGGGTAGCTCAAGAGGAGGCTCTTAAAGACAACCACATCGGGCGTGAACTTTTAAACATTCTCATCTCTCGATTCGAAGTTAAGAAGAACGGACTTCGATATTACGCCGGAAGAATTTGGGTGCCTAGATACGGCGATTTACGAAACCTCATCCTAGACGAAGCCCACAAATCACGATACTCGATTCATCCCGGCGCCAATAAGATGTACCATGACCTTAAAGAACAATATTGGTGGCCGAACATCAAAAAGGAAGTTGCTAGATACGTTGCCAAATGTTTGACTTGCGCTAAAGTCAAAGCCGAACACCAAAGACCGTCTGGGTTACTTCAACAACCCGAAATCCCGCAATGGAAGTGGGAAAGGATCACGATGGATTTTATCACCAAATTACCGAAAACGTCGGGCGGTTATGATACTATTTGGGTCATTGTCGATCGCCTCACCAAATCCGCGCACTTTCTCGCCATGATAGAAACCGACAAAATGGAGAAACTTGCACGACTTTACATTAAAGAGATTGTAGCCCGACACGGAGTACCGTTATCGATTATCTCCGACCGAGATGGTCGTTTCGTTTCTAGATTTTGGCGTACGTTACAAGAAGCGTTGGGAACGCGTTTGGACATGAGCACCGCATATCATCCCCAAACCGATGGGCAAAGTGAACGTACAATACAAACCTTAGAGGATATGTTACGAGCCTGCGTTGTTGATTTTGGAAAAGCTTGGGACAATCACTTACCTCTCGCCGAATTCTCTTACAACAATAGTTATCACGCGAGTATTAAGGCCGCACCTTTTGAAGCGTTATATGGTCAAAAATGTCGTTCTCCTCTTTGTTGGGCCGAAGTGGGTGACGTGCAAATTTCCGGGCCCGAACTCATTCACGAAACGACCGAAAAGATTCTTCAAATCCGAGATAGGCTTCGGACGGCCCAGAGTCGTCAAAAATGCTATACCGACAAAAGATGCAAAGACCTCGAATTTCAAGTCGGTGACCGCGTCATGTTAAAAGTCGCACCTTGGAAAGGCGTCATCCGTTTTGGGAAACGTGGGAAACTAAATCCACGGTATGTTGGTCCTTTCGAAATCTTAGAGCGTGTTGGGACCGTTGCGTATCGTTTGGATCTTCCGCCTCAACTAAGCTCCGTCCATCCTACCTTTCATGTATCTAACTTGAAGAAATGTCTTGCCGAGCCCGATATCGTCGTCCCTCTCGAGGAACTCACTATTAATGACAAACTCCACTTTGTGGAGGAACCGGTTGAAATTGTGGACTACGTCGAGAAGGAATTAAAACAAAGCCGGATCCCGATTGTTAAGGTCCGATGGAACGCCAAAAGAGGACCCGAGTTTACTTGGGAAAGGGAAGATCAAATGCGAAAGAAACACCCTCACCTATTTCCGGTTCCGGAAACGTCAGATTCTGAGGAAGAAACAACGACTACTACGCCTACCTAAATTTCGGGACGAAATTTCTTTTAAGGTGTAGGTAATGTAACATCCCGCCTTTTTCGGTCAACTTTTCCGTTTAACTATTTTAAACTCCGTTATATGTTTATAACATCTCCCGTTAATACGCGTTTCGATTTATCTTGTTTAGGTAATTTAACGCACCCGATTGGAAGTAGAGGGACTTGTTTTGCCAAAACACTAAAGTGGTGACTAGCCACTTGACTAGTCAACACTTCCACCTCATTTCTTCATTTTCATTTTCCTTTTCATCTAACACTTTCATATTTTTCTCAAATTCTTCATAAAGCAATTCATCATCCATATTCAAACGATCAAGCTTCGGGCCAAACAAATTACATATTCGAACTCCTCGTGATCTCCTCTTCGATTCCATACCAATCTCATTTCATTTGGGTAACTTTCTAAAATCACTAATTTTATGTGTTCTTGAGATTTTTGAGTTAAAAGGTTGTTGATTAGTGTCTATGGCTCAAGTCTAGTATGATTATGTGATTTGTATGCTTGTTCTTGTTATTTTGATGTAACTAGTTCATATTGAAAGATAACATGCTTAACCTTGAGATTTGAGTGTTTATATGTTGTTAGATGCTAAGACTTCATGTTTTAATTATGCTCCTAGTGTTACTAGCTTTATTTTGATGTAAAGTTTGATTAAGGAAACCTCCTAAACTTGATTATGAAATTTGGTGAATTTAGTTTAGGGTTTGATGAACTTGAAATGAATCTTAGATGCATTGAATGATTGCCATGTTGTTTTGTTTGCGTTTAGTTGTATTGTATGCTTGATTATCTTCAAAACGGCGTATTACACATGTGCATTAATTTCCCGAATCATAATATGGCATTTATGAACTTGGAGTAATAAATGATGAGCATTAATGGTGATTTTGATATGAGTTTGTTTGGTTTTGATTGAGTAAATGCGTTTAGTTATTCTCCTTGTCAAATTACCTTTCTAATGATATATGATATGCGTTTTAAGTGTTTTCGGTGCATGAGATGTGTTAAATTGTATTTTGGTTCGTGACTTGGACCATTTTTCTGCAAACTGCATGTTTCCCAGGTATTGCGCGCCGCGCATATACCCGCGCGCCGCGCAGAATTAGAAATCCCAGATGTTTGCCTTCGTGGTTAAGTTCTGACCAGGATTTACACTTGGGTGCGCGCCGCGCAACCCATAGCGCGCCGCGCATACTGCCCAGCTCATTTTGTCTTTGTTTTTCATGTCACAAAAATGTTTCCCGCTTTACTATAACCCCGTTTACCATGAAACTTGACTATTATGCTCGTATATGACTTCTCATCATGAGAAAATTGTCGAACACCCGACCCGACCCCGTTGACTTTGACTTTGACCAAGTTTGACTTTTAGTCAAACTTAACCAAACGATTATACAATCGTTCTAACATGCTTAACTACTTGTGTCGTGCATGAAACTTGACAAATTGATCCACGTGCTATATTAATCGAGTCGTAACGAGCCATAGGACTAATTGAACATCTTTGACCCTTCGTGACTATCGTTATTGATACAACCTATTTGTTTAGGTCAAGACTAGCATTGTTTCTTGCACGTTTACTTGTCGAAGTACTTTTTGGTTCGTGCATACAAGGTGAGATCATAGTCCCACTTTTACTCTTTTAAACTTACTTTTGGGATGAGAAAACATAAACGATTCTTTTGAACTAAGTGAACACAAGAACGGGAAAACAAACATTCTACATACGAGTTTAGAACGAAAATCCTCAATCCGATTATCATTAGTTACATCAGATGGTGTAAACGAGAACTTATGTTATATGGCCATATGGGTTGACAACCCTCATCTTTGACGGTTCGCTACCGTCTACGGATGAAATATATTTTCGGGAAACAGTGTTGTTCTAGCACTAATTTATGGGGTATTCAACGGACGGAATGTTAAGCTTTGATAATTGGGTGCTCGTGAATATTAACTTTTAGAATGTACTATGACTTTATCAATATTGCAACTCTTGTGGTTCAGCTTGCTTTTACTCTTTTACTTATTTAAACCTATGATTTCACCAACGTTTTCGTTGACAGATTCTCTATGTTTTTCTCAGGTCCTTGAACTTAGGTGATACATGCTTCCGCACATACTTTTTGATACTTGCATTGGATGTCGAGTATACTTGCATACGTGGAGCGTCTTTTTGGCTATTTTAAACTATGTCGCACGTGTTTCATATGAACAATAACTTTTGTTATGTACTTGTCTTGGGAATTACTTTTGTAAACATTGAAACATCCTTTATGAAATGTATGCGACATATTTTCGGTCAAACTTTGTTATAAATACTTATAACCATGTAATGGGACCATACGTAGACGACGCCGTCACTTGACGATTTGTCGGGGTCGCTACATAACTTAACGTAATAATAATACCCCCTAAAAGTACATTTGGCGAGTGCGTATGTCCTCTAAGTATCAAACACCCGTTAAATTCTAGTGCGACTAGCCCGAGTGGGGATGTCAAACCCTATGGATCCATATCTAATATTCGTGTTCACCGGTTCAAAAACCAATGATTAAACATTACCGTGCTAAGGAGAATCTTTGTGCCGTTATATCACCCACACATATATAAAGTTTAAGTACTCGTGTCTAGTATGTAAAACATAAAAAGTGCATGTATTCTCAGTCCCAAAATAGTAAAGTAAAAAGGGAAGCTATAACTCACAGTGAATGTGCGGTAAAGTCGATAGGAAAAGTATGTAAGTAGTAAGTCGGTCCGAAAGGTCGTCAACCTAAGTCAAAGGTCACTAAGTCAGTATATTATCCCAAAAGGTTTAAAAGTACGTAAGTAAAGTCCTAAACATCATCATCGTCATCATCATTCGTAAAAGATAAAGTAAGTTTTCATCAAGAATAGAGATCGAAACAAAAGGCTGACTTCGGACAGCTGCTACGACCTCTATACAAAACGAAAAGACGCATGGTCAGTGGCCAAGGCTCCGTATGTGAGTCCTCTAACTGCTATCCAATTTTCAGAGTCTAACTCGTCTTCGTTTGACCGTGGTGACGGTTTAAGTGCGAGTAGGTCAGAATTTTCACCACGTCGTTACAAAGGC
Organism: Rutidosis leptorrhynchoides; assembly: GCF_046630445.1. Lineage (NCBI taxonomy): Eukaryota > Viridiplantae > Streptophyta > Magnoliopsida > Asterales > Asteraceae > Rutidosis > Rutidosis leptorrhynchoides. The sequence goes on along the minus strand of NC_092336.1, from coordinate 80,538,350 downwards.
GTAGTGACTTTCGGAAGGCTAAACGAAAAGTCATCTACTCGAAACGAACTATCTGAAAATCAATTTTCCAGAAGTCCGGGAGTCTGATCAGACCCCGAAAAACAGCAAACAAGTGCTCCGGTGGGTTTCTTGGTGCTTGATGCTCATCACGGTTCTCATCCTTGATGCGTGTAAGCTTTAAGTGTACAACTCTTTGATGTTTTAGCATCATTTTGACCAAGTTTCAACCATCAACACACAACTAAGAGTAAAAGCTATCATTATACAAGTTATGAACATCAAGGTTGCCTCTATATTGCATAAACCCAATAAAGCTTCAACCTTTGTCCTTTTTACACAAGTTTATGCATCTTCATCATATAAGATGATGAAGACTTGATCTTTATCATCACAACAATCACAAAAAGGTTCCCAGTAAGTGAGATCTACAATAATAACTTAGATCTCAAGTATTATGAAAACTCTAAGCTAGAAAGCTTAGATCTTTACAAGATTAATTAGACCATAAGCTAGAAAGCTAAGATCTAGAAAAAGAAATGAGACCATAAGCTAAAAAGTTAAGATCTTTAACAAAATAATGAAACCCTAAGCTAGAAAGCTTGGATCTTTAATGTTCGTGAAGATCCTTAAAGCAAAAGACTAGATCTTCAAGTTACAGGAAGATCATAAACACAGGTTTTGATCTTTATAACAAAATAAAGAAATCATAAGCTAGAAAACCTAGATCTAACAAGTAAATGAAGATTCAAAGTTAGAAAGCTTGAATCTTTCATGTTCTTGAAGGATTCAAACCCAAGTTTGAATCTACAAGATATAACAAGATCAAAAAGCTAAAAAGCTAGATCCTTCAATGATGATGATGATGTCGACATTGAGAAGAGAAGAAGAAGAAGAAGAAAATTTAAAACTTACACTTTTTAGGGTGAGAAAGACTAAAGAGAGAATCAGAGAGTAAGTGTGTGTAATTTGTGAATGAGATCAATTGTAAAATGGGTGAGGTTTGTGTGGTATTTATATGGGGATGGGGGTGGGTTGGCCGTAGGTTTAGGGGGGACAAGGGGGGGGGACAAATTTTGCTTTTTTATTAATGGTTGTCTAAAGTTGGTGCTTATGTTGGGATCTCATGCAACAATTGTGATTATGGTTAACAAAAATGCTAGTATGTTCCCTCTAATAAATGGGCATTTGTCTTACATTTATATGGGTCATAAACTTATTATAATTGGGCTAATTAAATAATCCATTATCTACAGTAGGGTAGGCTAAAGTCCAACAAGGTAGAAAGTTCAACAAGACTAACTAGTGAGCACAAGTAAATTACTAAGTGTAATTAAGCAACCAATAACCTAAGTAATTGTTAAAATAACAATTAGTATTATGTAGTCATAATATTCCAATTATGATCAAAGTCAAACGTGTATCAAAATACATAGCTCGTTTTCAACGTCAAGTGACACTAACGGTCGTAAAAGCATTCGAAGATCAAGTTAAGTAACCAAGAACTTAATGGCACGTTGTATGGTATAAACGAAGGTAATTAATCATGAAATAAGATCTCAGAATATAATATAGCTCAGTACGTACAAATATGCAGTTTCGCAGAAAGTAACAAGCACAAAAGCAAGTCGAAAAAGTCGGGTTGTTACATCTTCGTACCTTCATCCAAAAAAAATTCGAAAACACCAAATCATTCCAAACACTTTACCGAATCTCACCTAAACACAAACACAACCGAAAAAGATTCATTTGAAACCGAATCTCGTTTAACCGAATTAACACCGAAACTTATTCAAAATTCAAATTCCAAAACACATAAATATTCTGAGATTATTTCATCTATCTGATCACAACTTTCATTATCTCAGATTCAAACTTCAAAATTGAAAATCATATTTCCTTTTCATCAACAGCTACAGTACTCGACATATACTCCTCACACTTAAACATTCAAATTTTCACATGATGAACATCAACATAAATTGAGCTTATACAAGTTTTCATGATCATCAACAGAAGTTTCAACAATCATTTATTTGGATTTATAGGTTTCAATTCGATCGAATTCATCAAGTGTTCTACATTTTTTCAAACCTAAGGTGATTTGGTCTCTAGCTATTTCAGAAACAATTTAAGCAAATCTAAAAATGTAAAGAAGCTCATAATCATCTCGTGCAACTATATGCAAAATATCAGCTCTTAATCTCCAATTTCGAGTTTCAATTTGAAGGTCAAAGTTCATGAGAAAAAGTCAACAGAAATTTCTTTGATCAAATTCAGATGATATATCTCGATTCAGGTTTTGATGATTATCTTCGAGCGTTTAGTGATGCATTATCAACATATTTCATGAAGAAAATTGGAGCTGAAAACACATAATTTATGGAATTTGATTTTCGAGTGTTCTTCTTTGCCGCTACATGTTCATCCTCAAATCTGGATTTAATTGATGTTTTGGACTATGAATCTTCACAGATGCTATTAGTCGCTGATTTAGAAAGCTATTATAGCTGATTACATACTTTAATTCATTCGATTTATCAATATTTAAAATCACAGCATGATGGACTTGAAGAACATGATTTGATATGATATAAATATGAATCTGATTCGGTATGGTTGATGATTATGATTCGGTTTATGATCGGTTCCTACTCCTAATTCGGTATGGATTTGACACTCTGATTCAGTTTCGATGTGAAGATGGTGATTTAGTTTGTTACAGGACTCGGTATGTGGAGTTTTATTCTCCTTCGGTATTCTTTTCGGTACAGTGATGGTACAATAGTGATACAGTACCGAATATGAATTTGGGCTTCATGCTTTTGTTGGGCTACCAAGTCTCACATGGCCTAATGTGATGATATGAATGTTGGGCCACCAAGTCTCACATGGCCTACCGAATTTCAAATGGCCTACCGAATCTGATTTAAATTGGGCCGTCAGCTTCTTATAAGCCCAACAACCTGATTCTGGTGTCTTTTATGTGATATTTTCATTTTCAGTCCCTGATATGTTTCATTGTTTTGCAAGGGCAGTTCAAATACCGAATCTGACAGCTTAATTGACAGTTTTGGCCCTTGCAGTTTATCAGAATTTTCAGGACTGGTCCCTTACCGAATCTGGACCACCAAAGCATATTTTTCAACTACTTTGAGGCTCGGATTCACACGGCTTTTCTCATACGCGTTATTTACGATATTATGGGGATTTGCCGATCACGTCAACCATTTTAAAGAATGAAGCTTTTATTTTATGCAAGAATCCTTGTGGGGGAGATATGTATATGGTTGATATGCGTATGACTTCCATACACTCGGTATGGGACTCTGGCTTAACATTGTGACTTTAATACGCGTACGATATTAGACTCAGTCTTTAAAGAAGACAAAATCAAAGCATTACTTGTTTGACGAGTGAGCAAAGGAAAACCAAAGAGACTTCCATATCCTTGGGAGAGTATTGGAGACGTTAGGAACTTCGAAGGAGCCACGTCAAGCTACCTTATATTGATAAGGAAATATAATGATTTATGAGACAATCATGGATGTGATTGAAATCATATTTGATTGGCCGTGCCCCATATACTTTGTGAGGGGAGTTTCCTAAGTTTTTCAAGCTTACTAATCAAGGCAAGTGTCGGAGGGGAGCTAAGTGAATTCAAAGGTGAACTTTCTTCATTGGTGTTTGACGAACCTAGTCGAAATCCGGGACTTCAATAGTTTTTCGATAATCGTAACTAAGTTAGAAGATGCTTGGTCTCAAGATCGTTCTTAGTTCATGTAGGAGCCCACGAGAGCTTTCTGGGGAGTGATTCCAAGATTTCAAAGTCTTCCTCAACGACATGAAGTGATGCTACGATGAATGTCACATGGTTGCACTGTGCAAACTCAAAGACCATTGAAGGTAGAAGAATTCCAACATTGAAGATCTACTTCAACGACCATGCAAGATTCGTGAGGGGAGCTAGTTAGCAATTGTGTGTTTCTTTCATGTAATTTTGTATGTTTTTCCTATGGAGTGTTCGTTTGGAAGTATGATTACCTCATGAGGGGAGATTGTTAGGACCCTAGAATGAGTCAATCATACTCCCAAGAGATCCTTTAGATGAGGGCTATAAAAACGATCTAGGAACTCCATAGAACCTAATAATAGCCAATGTACTTCATAGAGATCAAGGAAGCCGTGGAATAGAAAAACTCATTATCTCTCAACTTCCTTGATTCATTTGTGGCTATTCGTTCCATTCATCATGTTCATGTTGATCTTAGGATCCAACATCTACCTTTTAAGGTAATTTGACCTTAGACAACAAAAAAGACATCTTTAGCCCATCCATTTGTAGATGTCACAAGATGGCTTAAGGCATGTATTTCAACGGATACAAAACAAGTTGCAGCCTTCAACCTTATTAAGGAAGTATCAAAATAGATTGATTCTTTTTTCTTTGTATTCTTTTCATAAAGGCTTCATGCCTAAATTAGAATTAGCCGTTTAAGGCAAAGTGGTATAAGTAGCTTAGTTTTGTTAATTATAAAAGATAAGCAACTAATTCACAATGTAGTCTTTTAGTCTTTTCTTCTTTCTTTTATCTTTTCCTTTTTATCAACTCAGATCAGCAATCATTCATTTAATCCAATATCAATATACAATCAAATATATTTCGCATATTAATTGTTAACTTGGTATCAGAGCTAACGGTGTAGATCAAGGGATAAATACAACCGTTTTTAAGCTTAAATCATTTACTTAGAGATTAAGCCACCATGTCATACGACGGTAGCTTAAAAACCAATTACCTTGATGATCCGATTGTTCTCTGCCAATGAACTCTTATGATAAGATCAAATAAATGACTGTTACAAGAAGGTCAATAGAGAACTAGGTATCATAAAAAACCAGGCTGTCATGTCAAAGAATTGACGGTAGCTCGTAGTTGCTGAAGCAAATAAGCTTCTTAAATCAAACTACCATGTCAAAAATGACGGTAGCTCAAACCATGCCTCAAAATCACCGACCACCAAGCAACAAAGAATAGTTGTGGTTGCCATGGTGATTATATTGTGGCTTTAGAAAAAAGAAAGAGTGGGATTTGCAGCCGTGGGTAACCAAGAGGAAACCATCAACGGCGGCACCACCAACCATCAAAATAGTTAACGACGACAATAGATGATTACCTGGCACCGAACGGAGAAAATAAAAATCAGCGGCCTGAATGGTAGGGAAGGGAGCAGCAGCAGTAGTCGACGATAACCATGAGGCTACCAGCAACGACACCACATAATGCTTCGATTTCTTGGCTGCAAACCGCAAATCAGGTAAACGGTTTGTGATTAACACCTCAAACCCTTCTTTTCTCAAAACTGTTTCCTTTAATTTCGTTTTCATCAAAAAAATCGATCGCAAATAAGGAGTCAAGTGACTCAAACCATCAATCGTACTATGAATCGAAGTGTTGATTGATATAAGAGAGAAGAAAGAAAAACCCTAAAACCCTAATTGTATACATCAGCTTTTGGGGTTAACTCACTAACGAGTTTAGGGTCAAACGTCATTTATTTTAATATTTGAAGAAAGGGTTGGGATGAAAGAGAAAATCCTAGTTTTATTTCTAAAAAAAAATAACTCTTACCAAAGTTTAGGCAAAGCAAAACACTCTTGTTAAAGAGAGTGCTTCAAATAGTCTTTTAAGTAAAAAGGAGTCAAAATGTTCGTCAGATTCTTTTTTAAGAAATGAGGAGCCATCAAAAGTTCTTTCTGATATTTGTTGGGAAATTACGGCATCACTAATTCTCACCACCCAACCCAACAATAACAGTAAAGAAATAAGAACAATCCACAACACAAGAATTTAACGTGGAAACTCCAAAATACGGGAAAAACCACGGGCCTCTAAAGAGAGAAATACACTATATAAGAAATTGTTACAATGACATAGATGACTCTCTTAAGCCAACTACACTCTCCAAAGTATTTAACTAATACAACTCTCAAATAAGGATAAGAAAGGAAGAAATAATCAAATACTTAAAGTGTATTGATTGGTGCAATTTGAAAGTGAGACTTAGATCTCCTTTTATAACCAAGCAAGCCCCCTCCAACATCTTCTCCCCCCCTATGTGGGACAAACTCAATATAAAACAAAAGAGTTTGTTCCTTTTTCTTACATCCATCAATGTGGGATAAGAAAAACATATCAATTTTTATATCAAAAAATAAACCAACAAATCTCCACCTTTTTGATAGAAAAAAGATAATCATGCTTCCACATTGCAAAGATAACCGACGTAGATGATTCCTCGGTGAAAACTTCAAGATCCTCATCTTCATACTGCTGACATTATCTCTAACCCAAGAAATAAAATGTGCATCCACATCGAACATTGTCAAAACCCGATAATCATTGTCATCACAGACAATCATAATTCCAAAAGAATTAACATACTCCACCGTAAGAGTATAACCACTTAGAAAATCCCACTCTAAGAATTTCACCTCGGCACATGTTGAATAACCAGCTGAACATTTAAGGTGCTACTTCCCCGTTTGGCTTTCCCGAAAGTTCCATCAGCTTCAACATCAGTTTCCACCACACAACCTGCACCAATGCCAAACCAGTGCCCATGTGCAATTATGGAACTGCTAATGAACATACCTTTCCATGGTGGCGGGGACACACCATGAGGATGACGTGACTTCAGAGGAATTCGTCACTCTCCGTAACAACGGAGACAATGTGCGCCTTTGGAGCCATTTTCCGAATTAGCTCCACCTGGACAATTAACCCTTACATGTCCAGTCTTCCAGCACTTCTAGCATACCAGATTCTTCCTGGAGTTTCTCTTCTGCCTATCCGAACACAACGGTACCAACTGTCTGATGACGAGACCCCGTTACCTTCCAGTCTTTTCTCCTCGAATAGGAGCTTGGTAGTAACGTCTTCAAACTTCAGAGTTTATTTCCCATACATCAAAATAGGTTTCATGTGTTCTTAGGACGACGATAAAGATAATATCAACCTCAAAGCTTTATCTTCATCATCCACTTTAACTCCAATAGCTTCCAGTTTCGAAACAATACCATTAAGAATACTCAGATGATCTGAAATCATTAAACCCCCATCCATACGCAAAGTATGGAACTGTTCTTCATGACACAACCGAATTGAGATGCCCATGCCATGTTACAACTGCTCTAGTTTATCCCAAAGCTCCTTAGCTGTTGATAACTCGTGCACATTTGAAAGCACGTTCTTTGCAAGACACAAAAGAATCACACTTGCCGCCCTCAAATCCATATCATCCCATTCTTCTTCATTGAACACACTGCTAGAATCACTGCCGGAAACAAAGGTAGGTTTACCTTTTAATGCCTTGTGTAAACCAGACTGAATCAACACATCCTTGACTTGAACTTGCCACAAGCCAAAATTGATCCTCCCTTCAAATTAATCTACATCAAACCTCATTGGACTGAACTTCGACATGGTATCCGTATCTTATGAACAACACTTTCTCTGATTTTGCCCACGTTTCAACTGTCCGACAGATGTAGTGGAGAGGCAGGATCCGTTAAATTGGAAAATCCAGCAACCAGGTCCACTATAAATTCTTGATCCTACTTACTCCGAATCAGAAAAATATTTTCTAACCAGATACCCTATACAATCAATAGAAGTAGTTTCTGATGTGGAAGCTCAGACTAAGCTGCGACCACAGAGCATACTTTGACTCCTATAACCGAGACCCTCTGCCAAACCTGACGCTCTGATACCAGTTGTTGGGAAATTACAACCTCACTAATTCCCACTACCCAGCCCAACAATAACAGTAAATAAATAAGAACAATCCACAACACAAGAATTTAACGTGGAAACTCCAAAACAGGTGATTTTTTTGCCATTTATTTACAATTTTGCCACCAAGCATTTCCTATAAATGGGGGCTTCATTCCACCATTTCAAAACACACCATTCTTCATTTCTCTCTAAATATCTTTCTATTGTCGCTCTCTAGTGATCAGTAAGAGATTATTTCTCTCTACATTCTCTCTCTAGATTCCAGAGAGAGAAAAGTACAGAGATTAGGAAAATAATTATCTCTCTATTGTCACTCTCTAGTGATCAATGGGAGATTAGTATGTAGTTAGTAGTAAAAGCTATCAAGCATTGTAATGCTATGGATATTGTGAAGAAATACAAGTGTATTCTGCTGACATTACTCGATAACATCTATCATTTCTTTTATTAATTTATTATAACATTCTTGTTATGTTTTTGATTTATTAATATTAGAAATGCTTGTTGCCATGATGTGTGAGTAATTGCTTGATTGTTTGCCATGATTTAATAATGTTAGTTAGGGATGATTATCGTTTCGTACTTGCTTTCTGTCTATGACATTAAACCTCGTTATTATCGTCCTTCCACCAATAAACGTGATTAAAACCTTTTATAAAGTCGATAATTATAAGGTAATTAATTATCTGTGTTTATACATTGGTCAAGGTATGAACCCATCGGAAATACTATAAAGTAGATGGGGAATTATCGTATGACCAGATCAAGATATTGGTCAAGAGTATAAGACTCGAGGAAATACTGTTGCAACAGTAGAGTAATGTGTCGATGTACTATAAAACCACTTGAGCATGGTCAAGGTTAAAAGTTTTGAAACCACTATAAGTCTAGTACATGGTGGATAACTAAGGGATTTATTGGGTAGATTTAAGTAAGGACTGGTTCAAATCATAAATGGGAGTTTAATGCACTACAATACAAACTAAGCTTATGAATTTTTAAGGATGACTGAGAACTATCAGAGGTTCTAATTTGTCTACAAACCCTTAGATTTTACCGAACCATTGACAGAAAGGAATTCGAAACATAATCATAACCACTCATTTGGGTAATACACTTAAGGTGTATATATATATATATATATATATATATATATATATATATATATATATATATATATATATATATGGCTAAGCTACTTTATTCGTGCTCCCAAGGTATGCATTGCATTCAAGATGAGTCGCTTATATCCTTAAGTCGGATAAAGCGTCGGGAGTTGAGCATAGTCCATCCGATCAGAATCACGATAGCCTAGTTCCTCATGACATGCTAATCGAGAAATCAATTAGTAGGGAATCTAGTATTTACACCAAGGTATATCTATCCAAGGAGTGTCTCACAATCATCCTGACACTACGTTATCTTAAATCATGGTGAATCACGTCTTCTATGTCCTTAGCTGTTGCATGCTAGCTAGCTTATTTTAATTATATTACTTTAAATTTTAAATACAATTATAAATAAAATCAACCCAACTATAGCCTTCACATAATTTGATATTCCGGATAAAGTGGTGTCTAGAATAAACCGGTTAGACTTGGTTGTTGGATTTTCTGAACAGTCGCCAATTTGTTGGGACCAAAAGGATCCTGCCTCTCCACACAAGGTGTACCTGGCCACTAGTCTTGGATAATAAATTGTGTACAAACCCAATCTTAATTACTAAATTATCTGAATAAGCTCCGTTTCAAATTTGACCGCTCAAGGAACGACCCTAGGTCATATTTGCGCTTGCTAACCCATAGGAAGGAATAATAGATTTAGGCCCAACATATATAAATTAAACAATCAACTTCTTCTGTTGATATCCAGAATTGACGTTTTGCGACCTAACGACACCGCATAAATAAACTATCCGATTCAGACATATCATAGGAGTAGTTAATTTTTGGCGCCGCTGCCGGGGAGCGGTAGTACGATTTGAAGCCTGTTTAGATTAGTTAGTTTTTAAGAGACCCTTTTGACTGAGACTAGCTTTGTCAGAAGTTATTAGTTTATCGTAGTTGGGTTAGATTAGCTTAATTTAGATTAATTAAAAAGTTTAAAATGGACTTCCTTATTAGTGAACCTGTTGAGTCCCCAAAATAATTAAGGATTTAATTATGACAAAACAGAATATATTTGCACTAAAATATTATGTGCAGCTAGCACAAGTTTGTTTATGTATAGACAGCAGATTTCACTGTGTCAAGTGTTCAGTATGCTGCATACTCTACCAGCACAAGGTAGACAGTATTCTTCAAATTAGCACAGGATGTGTACCCAACAATTCAAGAATATCAAGTGACTCAGCAATGAAGAACCAGCATAGCTGGAATGCAGCTTACTACACAAGACAGCTATGCTCCATTATAAGCATAGTGATTTCCTGAGTGGTCTACATCAATTATACTATTCAACAGAAGTCAAAGATAAAGTAGAACAGAAAAGGACACGTGTCGGCGGCTGACAAGTGACCTTACAAGACCACGTGGGAATGCATAAGTTTAACGCATGTGCAGACATGTGTTATCCTTTGTCAATGCCTATGGAACACAATATTCTATTTGTTTAATCAAATAGTGGTCTCAAACTGAATTGTGGTGTTCCTGCAAATAGCTACTAAAGAGGAAAGAGGAGAGCACGTTCTCTGATGCAGTTGTCTCCACAAGTACGGACATCCTATGTACCAGTGGACAATAGAACAATTACACAGTCATTAGGACTACTATAAATTGATGTATCCACTATTGTAACAACTAGTGGTGTGGGTTTGTTTATTTAGAGTCCAAAACGTGTAATAGCTTATAACATTATCTGCAGCTATAGTTAGGTAAATCTGTATCAACCAACTATCATTCCGTCGAGGATAGTTGTAATTCTTTATGATTTAATCAATAAAGAATAAACCGTTGAAAAATTACCTTTGACTCTATTTAATTTACTTGCTTGAAATACTAAACTGTGTCTTAACTGTTAAGTTAATTAAAAGAATTGTATTCACCCCCCCCCCTCTACAATACTCCTGTTGTTTATCAAGGGATCACCAACTGGTATCAGAGCTTCAGTCTAGATAATTTAATATCTTGGATCTGAATTCTCTCATGGCTGCATATTCAAATATAGCTTACCTTGAAAATGGCTCATCTAATAGACCACCCAAATTTGATGAAGATGAGTATGAAACTTGGAAGGAAAGGTTCATGCTTCACCTGGAGTCTATTGACCCACTCATGCCTGGTATTGCCACAAATGGTCCATTTATCCCAATTGAGACTATTGATAGTATTCCAGCTACTGCTAACACTCCTGCCATTCTTGGCAGAGAGGTTTTTCTCACTCCAGCTAAATGGGATGTTGAGGACAAACGTCGTGTTGGACTTGAACCTAAGATCAGAACTCTGTTAGCTATAACATTACCTAGCCACCTGTTCAAACTGATTAAGGGAAAACTGAATGCTAAGCTTATGTTAGACAATCTAGATGTTACTTATGAAGGCATAGATGAGGTTAGGCAGAACAAGATTATTGCTTTGAAAAGAGAGTATGAAATGTTCTTTGCCTATAAGAATGAGACCCTTAATCAAACCTTCATTAGGTTTAACTCCTTAGTTGCTGACCTGCTTACTTTGAAAATCACATATACTAATTTTGAACAAGTAAACAAATTCATTGACTCACTATCTGCTAAATGGAAACCTGTGACTGACCCTCTAAGAACCACCCAGACTTTAAAGAACTTTAACATGTCTTCTCTCTTTGGTACACTTTGGAACCATGAGAAGGCAGAAGCTAAACTTGAACTAAACTTGAAAGAAAACTTTAAGTCTGCCCCATCACTTCAATATCTTCTAAAACAGATGATACTGCTCTTATTGCTGCTGCTAAAAAGAAAGCTTAAAAGGCTTTACTGGTTCAAAAGTTGACAGAAGAAGAAGAGTCAGCTGAAGATGATGTGGAGAGTGGTACTGGGTCTGAAGAGAGCAGTGATGATGAAAATGATGTAGAAGGGTTTGCTAAAGGTATGGCTTTGCTGGCTAGGCAGTTTAAAAGGTTCAATCATAATAAAACCAGCAAGTCATACAAAGGGAGTAAGAAGCCGAGTGCTAGGTATAATAGCAAATCAGTCAAAGGTCCTAAGTCTGAGTGTTACAATTGTGGAAGGTTGGACATTTTGCTGCTAAATGCATGTTCAAAAAACCTTCAATCTCACATGCTAACTCTTTCTCAAAAGCTGATAAGTACAAGAACAAGTACAAAGCTATGAAAGCTCAGATGAAGGAGAGTGCAAAGACTGATAAAAAGGTAAAGAAGCCAGAAAAGGTTCTAGTTGCTGAGCATCATGACTGGGATGAAACCAGCTCTTCTTCATCTTCTGACAGTGATACTGATGATGATGATGCTGGTTATGCTTCTGGTAAAAAGCTGTGTTTTATGGCCAAGGAGGTCAAGGAGTCTGATGAGGATGATAATGGTAGTACATTTGTGTCTGATATGAGGGAAGCTGACCTGAAAAAGGATTCACCTCAATGGAAAACTAAAATGCTGTATAAGGTTGATAATTTTCGAACTTATACTGATGATGAAAAAGCTGAAATGTTTGACTACCTAACAGCAGAAATCTCTAACTTAATTAAAACTATTTTAACTGCTGACTTGAAAAATGAAAGTGGAGTTAAAGGTACAACCTTGACTCCCAAGTTGACTGGTTTTAAAACTAGTGTTAAGAAGAGTAGCATCTCATACTATTCTATCCAGGCACTTCCACATTTTTCAAAATTATCCTTCAAGAAATATCCTCTGCTGACAGTACAACCAACATAGAACATAACTGACCCCCAAAGCAGACTAGAGCTGGCTCCTCATCGTGTTGAATCAGCTTAGGCTACTGCACAGCCCAAATGTTACCTAGATCATGACAAGAGTCACACTCCTACATCATTACCAGCCATAACTCTTACACAATCTGGGTCAACATGTGTTGCCAATGTGTCAGCAGAGTTACAGCTACACTTACAGACACCTTACTCTATCTCAATCAAATGGCTGACTAAATCACCAGTCTGTCCCCAGAGACCAACAACAGATGCGATTGTTGAGTCAAATTTATTTAGTTCTACAGTTGTTAACATAAAATGTTCTTTTGTTTCAGTTCAGGGTAGATGAACAGGTAGAAGGGGAGCAAGAAAAGAATGTTATTGTTTCTACTGATGAGCTCTCTGTTTCTACTACTGGTGTTGGTGCTACTGATTTGCCTACTGGTGGTGCTGATACTAGTGCTGTTGCATCTACTGCAGCTGGTGACACTGTGGATCTAGTTGATGCTGGTTCAACTGTTCCTACTGGTCATGAGGAGATGGTTTCTGATGTTACTGCTGCTGCTATTCCTCCTCCTATTCCTAGTTGATGTCTCAACTACTGATTCTGAAGTAGTTGATGAGATGATAATGGAACCTCCTCCTACCCTTGAAAAAGTTATTGATACTATTGTTAAGGAGGTTCTTGATTCTGATGTTACTGGCTCTACCACTGTTATTCCTCTAGCTGCTGCCACTGAGGAAATCACTACAAGTGGTGACCAGTATGACGTGGTGCTTACTGATGAGCTTATTGCAGCAAATGTTGCCTATTCTACACATGTCACTGGTTCTGTTAGTATTCCGGATGTTGCTGATCTTCAATCAAGACAATTTATTACTGTGAATCCTGCTAGTAATCTACAGGTTTCTGATACAACACCGGATACTTTCTTTAAAGGTGCTGCAGATACTGCTTCTTCACCTACTCCACAGTCACCAACCGCTGCTACTGGTTCTACGGAACCCTCTATGGATGCTGGTACCTCCACTGCTGCTACTACTGACACTACTTCGGCTTCTGTTTCTGGTGAAAAGCCCAAGTATGTGTGTCAGGTACCAGATCCAGATGAAGTTGTGCCCAACTTCATTTACAGAGGAGCTTCTATCACTCCCAAGATTGCCTTGTTGGTGGATCCACTGACTATTGATCCTCAAAGTGCATTAGTTTCAGCCATTACCCACAGAGGAGCTGACTGAACTACTGTCTCAGCTTGACCAACCAGCCCGTGAAGAGATATATGAAAGGCTGGCCACTCTACAGCAAATTAATGAGCAACCATACTACCATTACTTTGGTATGGCTCCAGCTGCTTCTTCATGGCCTGGTACTTGGAGGCCTCTCAAGTTCATCATTGATCCTGCTACTAGTAAGTGTGTCATGCAAAATGTTCCTGATTCGCCAGTGCCTTCTGATTCATCAGCTTCTTCCTCATCATCTTCTTCATCTGATGATGATGCTGATAAAGGTACTGGTAAGGACGAGCCAGTCATTCATGATAATGTGACTGGCTCCAAGGACAAACCAGTGGATCTCAGTGATGATGATAATGATGATGCTGCAAAGGATACCAGTAGTTCTAAACCTTCCGGTGAAGGTAAAAATGGTGGTGATCATGGTGATGAGTCAGATTCTGACCTTCCACCTCCACCACCCCACGGAGGTACTCCTTTTGTAGCTGCTAGTGATCGCCCCTCAACCAGTAGTTTTGATCCTACTGAGGTGGCTGCCATTTCTACTCTGGCTGTTTATTGCACTATAGCCAGAATCTCACCAGACATCCAGAGAACCATCTGTGATACTCTCACTGATCGAATGACTGAAGCCATTTGCAGAGCTGGGAATGTTACAACATCCACTATTGAATCCCAGCTCAAACAAGAATGTGCTTTTGCAGATGTTGCGGTAGATGTCATTATCCAACACCATGAAGAAGAGGAGGATCTTAAAAAATGAATCATCTCTCATAATGAATATGCTGATCATATTGTCCGTCTTCAAGCTGAACTTGATGCTGCTAATCGCATGATTCTTTTTCTTAATGAGGAGAATAGGGTATTAGAAGAAAGGTTGGATTCGCAGGAACAGCAAATGGCTACAATTATTCCTGCCTCTGCTTATGTTCAAATGGTGGAGGTAATGCAACGCATGGCTGCTCTTCAAACTGATGTAAGGGCCAGCGTAAATCAAATGGCCATGGGTGTTGCAAGGAATGAAGTTCGTTCTTCAAACCTATGCCTCAGACAATATGGCGTGGATCCTGGTGCCCATCTATCTCCTGCTGATGCTGACTAGAATAACTTTTCCTTTTATGTTCCAGAGTCAGATAGTGACCTTGATACACATGTTTCCCCAGACCATCCTTCTGCCCCTGCTGATGACAAAAAGGGGGAGAAGAAATCTAAGAAGCATAAAAAGAGAAAACGAACTGAGGGGGAGCACGAGCATAAAAAAGTTCCAAAGTAGCAAAGGAGAGATGGTGATGATGGTGGTGATGGTGCTGATCAAGGTACTGGCACTAAGCCCAGCAACGCTCATACTGAAGCAGGTGTCAAGACTGCTGGTGAATCTCAACCTAGTATGTTTGCCACATCTGTGGATGATATTGGTTCTGGCAGTAAGCCCAGTGATGTTTCTGAACTGGCTGTTGCTAAATCTTTTGTTGTCTCTCAAACGATCGAAAGAAAAATGAAAAGTAAATTGGAGAGGCTTCAGAAGAGACAGCAGGAACTGAACGATGCTTTTAATGCAAAATGGGAGGCCTATGTTGCTCGTAAAAGACACAAAATTGAGCATAGAAGAAGTCTAGACCCTGAAAAGATGGATATTCATGATGAACTGCTCAGCATAAACAAATACAAGAGAGATGCTCGAAAACGAAATGCTAAGTTCATGGTGAAATATGATAAAAAGAAGGTAAAGCTGTATGCTGAGCGAGCAGACATGATTAAAAGAATGACACCTGAAGAGATGCAAGATTACTTGCAATCTACTGAGTCAGGAGGAGTTAGAGCTGATGTATTCATGAAATGTCTTAACGCTATGTTAGAAACCAGCCAATCCTCTCGACCAGCATCTTCTGCTGAGCCAGCTGCACCAGAACAACCAGCAGAAGTCATCAACCTTGATGATGATGTTATTGAGGGGGAGTATCTAGCAATCACTCCTTATCTGCCTCTACAAGAACCAGTATCAACACAAGAACCACCAGCTGAACCCAAGCTAATCGATAAACAAAGGGTAAAATCTGCCCCTAGGGACAACCAGTCCCTAAGGAAAGAGCCCTTATTTGAGGCAGTTAGTGAAGGTACTGTGGCAGTTGTACCAGCTGATACTAATCAGTCAGCTAGTAGTGAAGACACAGTAAGGAGTGTTGTGATTGAAGACCCAGCCAGAAGTGTGCTGTTGGGTGTAACAAGTGTTGAAGACCCAGCAAAGGAGGATGAGCTGGGTGCTAAACATGATAACGATTCTTCTGATGTTGTCAATTTTACAGTCTGGGGTAGGGGCAGCTCAACATTTATTCTATCACCAATTCCTGCATAGACTCTTACTTATTTTGATAGGACACGGGATGAACCCGACTTTGAACCCGTGGGTCCTTCTGGCACAGCAAAATCATTCTTCAAATATCCTCCATCTTCCCCAAAACGTAATGATAAACACCCTACTTGGGAAGATGATTTAGCTGCACAAGGAGAGCCGGACTTAAGAAAGATGAATCCAGATGAAAGAGAGGCTTACAGGCTGGAGATCACTGTTCCTGAACTGCTTGAACAAAGAGCAGCAGCTATACCTGAGAGGATACGCTAAATTAGATTGCTGTACCATCCACTTGATCAGCAATTCTATATCAATGCCTTGGAATTCAGCATTGAAGTTGGTGTGTATCTATATAACAGTGATCAAATGCTACATAATGATGAAGAGAAAGCTCTCTTTTACGAGGCTCTGCAGCTAGATATGGACTTAAAGCAATACTGTGATGCCATGACTACCGATGAAGGCATTGCTACAGCAAAATCCCTGAACATGACGATTAATGAGTATATTACAAGGGTTCAGCTTGAACAACAAATAAGGGATGATGCTGAATATGCTGAGAGGCTGAGGCTTAAGGAAGAAGAAGACAAATTGGCTGCTGACAGACAACAAGAAGCTGAATCTTTAAAGTTAGCAAAAGCCATTGTCAAAGCTCAGGATAAGGCACTTGATGAACATGAATCAGCTGAGAAACCCCTACTGTAGCTCCTATAGAAACTGAACGAACAATAGAGCTATCTGATCATAACTATAGGAGCAAGTATGGTGATGTGATGGCCAGAAGATCCAATCCTAGCAAGATCATCAAGGTGCACAAAGGCAGGAAAAGGGTCTTCAGTGTCAGCAGGGAAAATAATGTTCAGGAGAGGGTAGATTACACTGATCTAAGATCCTTAGAATTTAGTGAATGGATGGAGATACTGCAGTACTTTATTGGTAAAGGTAAAAGTGGTATTAAAGATACACTGAAACCAGAACTTCAAGAGCTCTTCAACAAAGCAGTAAAGTATGGGAATGCACCAGTAGTGAATGTAGAAGAAGTTCTCTCTCAAAAGCCTAAAAGGAAGAAGTCTATTGGTGCAGGTCCACAAAGGAGAGATCCCATCATTCTACCCCCTCAAATTCCAGTGTATGACCCTGTTGAGCTACCTTACCTATTCCCTGAGGCCTGGGCAGCCCTCAAAGTAAAGGAAAAAGAGCTATCTTGTGATGACCCGGGAATTTCTGACCAAATTTAAACTTAATCTTATATGATTTTGACACGATAAGCAAAGTCTATTAAACTGAGTCTCATAAAGTTTGAACTATTGTCATACATTCAATTAACCTTTGGCCATTATCGACGATTCACGAACAACTAATTGTAAATAAAAACGTATATATAAATGTATACGTATATATAATTTGATATATATTAATAACATATTGTGTGTTTAGTTGTTGAAATAATATAATTATTATCTTCATTATCATTATTAATACAAATATCAATATTTGTATTATTACCATTATAATTGTAAATATTAAAAGTTTAATAAATTTAAGGATAGGATTCTCAAAATAAAGGTTTTCGAAAATAAAAATTAGTATAAGAATAATTAAAATTATAGTTTAAATGTAATTCAAATATTATTAGTTAATATTATTAATACTATTATCCTTATTAATATTATTACTTTTAAAAGTGACACAAAAATTAAAAATCATTATTTTAATTATAAGTTATCATTATTATTATAGAAATTTATCATTTACAATACAATTATAATTTTTGGTTAATATCATTATTATTATTTATTATTATTATTATTATTAACATACTTGTTTATTTATTAATGCCAAATATATTAGGAAATCAGATATTTAAGCAGAATCGGTTAAAAACATCACGACCCAACTTTTGTTTTTGGTCTTTAATTTGTTAATAGTCAGAATCAAGAATTCTAATACAGCTAACAGCAGTTTCAAGTCGATATCATCTTTAAATTTATTATTATTATTTTTTTTATTTCTTTGTCTGCTGGATTGATTAAACTGTCGACCTAAATCAAACTTTACAAGATATGATTTAACAGTAAATGGCAGTCTCTTTCTTTCCTTATCTTTCTTTGACAAAGTGCAATCAGGAATATCTACTTTTCGTTGGTATAGACAAAACATGGGGCACACATATAACATATAACATATATATCATATTGTTTCTCTATACAAATAGATATATGCAAATATACATATGAGGAAGAACCATCGAGTTGCAGTTTTCTTTTTTCACCTTGTCGTTCAATTGTAACCCAAAACAAACACCCCATCTTGTTTGTTGCTTGACCAGGCTACTGTTACTCTTTTGTTCTTGTTTTTCTGTTCCGAGCACAAGACATCCACAAACACCTTTGCTGTTATATTTTTCTGTCCGAGAACAACGTCACACGTTCGTTTTCTTTTCTTCTTTCTGTTTCTTTTTATGCTCAAACACAGCCCACCTCAAATCCCATTTTTCTAATTCCTAAAATCGAGTGAACTGTGTCTGTCCTTCTGTTTCTGTTTCTGTTTCTATTTCGAATTAATAAACCACCACACCCACCCCTTAAAACACCCAAACGACCATCAAAACACTGCAGTTGCTGCACGTCTTCTGTTTACAGCTGCTTACACTCACCTGTCATTGCTAACTTGTTAACCTTTACTCATTAAAGAACAATTGCAAACGTATACTCTATTAAAACTGCTACTGTACCAATTGATGCTGCTATTGTCGTTCTATTTCTGTTACAGCAAACCAAAGAATAGTGACAAAACTGGTTCGATAAATAAGATGGGAAATAAAGATCCTGATAATATATTGATATTAATATAATCATGAATATGAAATATGAATACAATATTTGTTCTATTTTGCCCTAACTATCTCCAAGATCATTAACTCTAATCAACAACAACCTTGTTAAATAACACTTGATCCTATTTCTGGCTTTTGCTCGATTATCCTTATTAATATTATTACTTTTAAAAGTGACACAAAAATTAAAAATCATTATTTTAATTATAAGTTATCATTATTATTATAGAGATTTATCATTTACAATACAATTATAATTTTTGGTTAATATCATTATTATTATTTATTATTATTATTATTAACATACTTGTTTATTTATTAATGCCAAATATATTAGGAAATCAGATATTTAAGTAGAATCAGTTAAAAACATCACGACCCAACTTTTGTTTTTGGTCTTTAATTTGTTAATAGTCAGAATCAAGAATTCTAATACAGCTAAAAGCAGTTTCAAGTCGATATCATCTTTAAATTTATTATTATTATTTTTTTATTTCTTTGTCTGCTGGATTGATTAAACTGTCGACCTAAATCAAACTTTACAAGATATGATTTAACAGTAAATGGCAGTCTCTTTCTTTCCTTATCTTTCTTTGACAAAGTGCAATCAGGAATATCTACTTTTCGTTGGTATAGACAAAACATGGGGCACACATATAACATATAACATATATATCATATTCTTTCTCTATACAAATAGATATATGCAAATATACATATGAGGAAGAACCATCGAGTTGCAGTTTTCTTTTTTCACCTTGTCGTTCAATTGTAACCCAAAACAAACACCCCATCTTGTTTGTTGCTTGACCAGGCTACTGTTACTCTTTTGTTCTTGTTTTTCTGTTCCGAGCACAAGACATCCACAAACACCTTTGCTGTTATATTTTTCTGTCCGAGAACAACGTCACACGTTCGTTTTCTTTTCTTCTTTCTGTTTCTTTTTATGCTCAAACACAGCCCACCTCAAATCCCATTTTTCTAATTCCTACAATCGAGTGAACTGTGTCTGTCCTTCTGTTTCTGTTTCGAATTAATAAACCACCACACCCACCCCTTAAAACACCCAAACGACCATCAAAACACTGCAGTTGCTGCACGTCTTCTGTTTACAGCTGCTTACACTCACCTGTCATTGCTAACTTGTTAACCTTTACTCATTAAAGAACAATTGCAAACGTATACTCTATTAAAACTGCTACTGTACCAATTGATGCTGCTATTGTCATTCTATTTCTGTTACAGCAAACCAAAGAATAGTGACAAAACAGGTTTGATAAATAAGATGGGAAATAAAGATCCTGATAATATATTGATATTAATATAATCATGAATATGAAATATGAATACAATATTTGTTCTATTTTGCCCTAACTATCTCCAAGATCATTAACTCTAATCAACAACAACCTTGTTAAATAACACTTGATCCTATTTCTGGCTTTTGCTCGATCGTGTTCCTGTTCTTTGACGATTCAAATCATTACTGTTGTTTCAATCAAATTAACTTTGACAAAACAGATAGTCAATTTCTTATAATGAATTTTTCAATTAATTCCTTCTTCCAAATAGATCGCCACTAATCCCCAACCGAATTTCCTGTAAATTGAATACCCATAACCCATCATATAATCAAATCAAGATAAATAAATTACCTGTGAACATCATCACCAAGATCCGCTAGAAATTTTTGCTGCTAATCGACTAGGAACATGAGGATCGATGGTGGTTACACTCCTAGGTTTGCTATCTCCGAGTTCGATTAAAATACCGTAAGTACACCGAAGATAAATCGACCAGGTTATATCAATTATGGTATTAGGCTTACTGATCTAATTAACAACACTCTGGAGTGGGTACTCTTTTGTTGATGGCCGAGTTAATACAAAAGTTCTTGGGTTGAAAAAGAAAAATGCGGGGTATATCAATTAAGTCGCAAATTAAAACAGAAATGAGTAAGTAGCTCAATGGTTTAAGTAAGGTGTTGGGTATCCAAGAGGTCTTGGGTTCGAGCCCGGGCAAAGACAGTTTATTATTTTTGGAGCTTTTAAGGTAGAATTCTATTATTATTAATATTATTATCACAATTATTATTATTATTATTAACATCATTGATATTATTGTTGTTAACATTATTGTTAAAAAATATCATTTTTATACATATCATTTAGTAAAGTATTATCATTATTATTATTATTATTATCATTATTTTTATTATTATTATTATTATTATTATTATTATTATTATTATTATTATTATTATTATATTATTATTATTATTATAGTATTATTATTATTATTATTATTATTATTATTATTATTATTATTATTATAATTATTATTATTATTATTATTATTATTATTACAACATATATTACTTACGAAAAATGTATCTGACACATATATAGTACTTATGTTAAGCTTACAAACTATTTTGTTTTCAAAATAAAATATTATTATTTATTATTGATTAAATTACATATAAGATATAAATATATTTTAATATAACCTTATATATAAACTTTAATATATCATATATGTTTGAATTAAAATACCTTAATAAGAATTCGACATATATAAATATTAACTATGTAATTAAAATATATAAGAATGATATGATTAATATATTTATTTAGGGTAACACATAAATCATTAATAAAACTAGTATATTAATAATATCAACTTGTTTAAATGTTATAATATGCGTTAATATATATATATATATATATATATATATATATATATATATATATATATATATATATATATATATATATATATATATATATATATATATATATATATATATATATATATATATATATATATAAATGATATAGGTTCGTGAATCCGAGGTCAACCATACTCTTGTTAAATGATGTCATATGTATTTTTACTACAAAATACAGTATGGTGAGTTTCATTTGCTTTTTTACCCTTTATATTTTTGGGCTGAGAATACATGCGCAATTTTTATAAATGTTTTACGAAATAGACACAAGTAATCGAAACTACATTATATGGTTGAATGATCGAAGCCGAATATGCCCCTTTTTGCTTGGTAGCCTAAGAATTAGTAAACCAGTCTACTAATTGACGCGAATCCTAAAGATAGATCTATTGGGCCTAACAAACCTCATCCAAAGTACCGGATGCTTTAGTACTTCGAATTCGTTTTTATATCATGTCCGAAGGATTTCCCGAAATGATAGGGGATATTCTTATATGCATCTTGTTAATGTCGGTTACCAGGTGTTCAATCCATATGAATGATATTTTTGTCTCTATGCATGGGACGTATATTTATGAGAACTGAATATGGAAATCTTGTGGTCTATTAAAATGATGAAAATGATTATTTATGTTAAACTAATGAACTCACCAACCTTTTGGTTGACACTTTAAAGCATGTTTATTCTCAGGTATGAAAGAAATCTTCTGCTGTGCATTTGCTCATCTTAGAGATATTACTTGGAGTCATTCATGACATATTTCAAAGGACGTTGCATTCGAGTCGTTGAGTTCATTAAGATTATTATTAAGTCAATTATAGTTAGATATATTATGAAATGGTATGCATGCCGTCAACTTTCGATGTATTGAAAGATTGTCTTTTCAAAAATGAATGCAATGTTTGTAAAATGTATCATATAGAGTACCTCACGATGTAATCAACTGTTGTGAATCGTTTATAATCGATATGGACTTCGTCCGGATGGATTAGGATGGGTCTCTACAGTTGGTATCAGAGCGATGGTCTTACCGAACCAGGTCTTGTATTAGTGTGTCTAACTGATAGTCGTTAGGATGCATTAGTGAGTCTGGACTTCGACCGTGTCTGCATGTCAAAAGTTTTGCTTATCATTTCTAGTCGGAACTCATCAGCTTATCATTCTTAGTCTAGACACATCATACTGCAATGATTGCATGAATAGTGTATAGACAAAATTCATATCTTAGCGTATCTGTTATTGTTACCTTTGCCTGACAGATTCCATATATTCCTCCGTAACTTATGGGATTTTAGTATTATATATGAATATGTAAATTATGTATTTCAGGGTACTAATCTACATCCTATAATCTATTTCTTATCAAAAATCCTTCATCTAATCGTACGAGATGAATCCCTCAACCAGTTCGAATTCCTCGGATTCCGACAGTTATTCCGATATGGAGTTTCACCTAAGCTCCAAAAACAGTGTCACCAGAATGAATCAACCAATCATCTATCCCCAATTCATCTGATGGATTTGTAGTCTACTTAATCATTGGAGACAAAAAGAAGCGATCCCTTTTATCCACCATATTGTCCTCTGGGCGAAGAACCTGAAGCATTCGCCGGCGAACCAATCTGAAACACCATTTTCACTCTTATTTCCCGAATATATCACTACGATTATATTCTATCCACAATTCTAAACCTTATTCATTCGCTCGTTCCGACTGACAATCATCCCGGAATAATGGAAGAAGTCAACGCGCTTCGCACCCGAGTTGTAGCCTTGGAAAAATATGGTGCAAAATGTACCAGCTTCAGCAATACCACCGGCACCAATAGTACCATCAGTAACAGTATCTGTACCATCAATAATCCATGCCTCAACATCTCATTCTGTACCTCCAGCATAATCATCGTACTACATGACATCCTACATCGATTATCTTCGTTCTACGTATCGTTATACCTCATTTATCTTCGTTCGTCATGACGATTATGTAATCTCTAATGTTTTAGAGATTATATATTCTGTTCTAACGATAAATCAAATGAGTTTAATAGCACAATTACTCATTAAATCCATGATTACATCCGAAGAAAATATATATGTATATATGTTTTCATAAAGATTGTAATTAAAAATTCTTTTGTACAAACTGTTAATGGTGAAAATATTTTAACGGGTAGGTAATACCCAAGGAATATTTAAATTTCACATTAATAAGTTACACTGTACATTCTTTGAATCTGATTCAACAGTCATTTACTATCCTACTTACATCCACAGATATGCGAATCCGTTCACCACAAAATAATCATTTTCATTCAATTTCATATTTGGATTTTGACTTCTCAGAATCCAACAAGTGGTATAATGAAGAAAACATTTGACAAATAAAATTTGTTAGAAACAAACAAATTAACTATGAGAAAATTTGTTAAGAATCCACACTAACAAAATCCTAGCTAACTGATTACATTTTATTTATCGCAGTTTATTTATCGCAATTTAATTATCGCAATTTTATTTATCGTCATTTAATTTCTGTTATTTACTTTACGCATTTTATTTATCGTCATTTAATTTCTGTATTTATTTTACGCACTTTAAATATCGGGACACGTATACAAGGTTTTGACATATCATATCGACGCATATATATATATATATATATATATATATATATATATATATATATATATATATATATATATATATATATATATATATATATATATATATATATATATATATATTATTTAGAGTCACCATAGACACTCTATATGCTGTAATGATCGAGTTCGCTATACAGGGTTGAGGTTGATTCTACAATAATATATATACTTTGAGTTGTGATCGAGTCTGAGACATGTACATGGGTCACGATACTTATTAATTAATTCGAATATTATATATGAATTATTGAATTGCTAACTGTGGGCTATCAACTATGGACTGCCAACATTGGACAATTAAAATGAATTACAATATTGTTTATAACATATGAAACTAAACAATTCTTCAAGTTTGCCACTTGATCTCATCTTAAACCTCATTTGTATCTTGACGATTACAATTTGCGTTCAAACCTTTCATGATTCTTGAAAACATCTCAAACGAGAGGATGAACCAACCGCACTTCATCTACGGGAGAAAAGATTGATGCATTTAGTTATGCATCTAAAAAACTCTCGAAAACTGAGTAAACGTTTAACACGTAGTTGTGCTAATTCCCTTAGTGTTATTATTACCCAAAATAACTTGGTAATTCCTTTCAAAGTAGCAAATTTTGTCACAGCTCCAGCAAATCAACTTTGACTTTTCGTTCGAAACAACCTTATTATCACCTTGATTTATATGTATGCTCTTTTATTGTTACCGGGGAACCTTTTATATTCCACCATATTACCGTCAGCGTTTAATCATCTAAAAATACAATTCTCTTGAAATCACCTCGGATCGATAACCAATGATTCAGATATGGTAGCAGTAAATGTAGAGGAATCGACAATCAGTACTTTGAAAACTCACAGCATATCTACATCAACAGTTATATGTATAACATTTATCTCTTAGAATAATGACCTTCCATTCTGAAATTTTGAAAAGCACCCAGCCTACGAATTAATACATTGAACTTTGAAAAAGCTGAGTGAAGTAGCAGAAACTGTAGATAACCATAAACGACCTTAATCATCGGAAGTTTGATGATAGAGAATAGTACGTTGGAAAAGCTCAGAAAAATTTAAACTGAAAAATGAATTGAGAGAACCACGAAGGAGACCAAGGACAAATACAAGGACCAAACCCTATAATCAAAGAATCCAGGTAATTCTGGATCCGATGAAATCGTTAGAGAATATCTTGCTCCATACTCATGTTAAATCTTGTGGAAAAATCTTTCTTCATCAACCTTCGATCTTAGAAATTCCAAAATATCATCATAAATAACTTCGATATTTTTGAGGATATTTTCATAAATATTCTTGTCTGAAATTATTCATCTCTTCGTGCTATCTATATTACATCAGAAAGGAAACTGTTTTAGTTCTAAATTCTAAAAAATTCAAATTTAAAATATGAATGTTTTTGAAGTAGTGTTGGGAACTGATGCATGAGTTAGTATAATATAATGACACTTGATCAACGTGATTATATTACAGTAAGTCATGCTGAGTTTCTAAATGGAACGTGATGATTCACAGATCATAACGTCATCATGTGCCATGTTACACGACTCTTACATTCCGTCTAATCTATAAACATATCAATAACAGGTTTTCTTGATAGTCCTATTTTTTCCTTGAATTCTGGTAATTTGACAAGTCAGATTGTGCAATTATCGTTTCCTTCTTAGAACATTAACAATGTTCATTTTGAAACTTATATCTGCGAAATTCTGGACCATTACAAGAGATGCCCAATCGCAAGAAGAAGAAATGAAGGGACAAAGCTCTGAAATAGAAATTGGAGTATAAATCGCAGCAAATGGGAGGGAGTATTAACTGTGGATGACAATGATTATAGGGAACAAAAATAGGGACATGGAAATATAAGGGGAGATATAAAGCCGATAACAACATATAAATTACAAACCATGTATATCAATGTTTATCGCAACATAAAGACACGGGAGAATTAAAAGCACTATAATCCCAAGCGCAAAGTAGAAGTAAGCAGATTCCTCTGGTGGAAGTTGGAAAAGGAGAATGATTGTTGTGATAGTAAGGATAAGGACAAGGATTAGAACTGGATTAAGCATTTTCACAATCTTTTGAATTTGGGAATTGAATATAGGAATGGTAAAGGATACAAAACGGGCGAAGTTAATTTATAGTGAAATATTTACTAGTGAAATCAAGACAGATCTTCGCATTTAATTAGAAAGATCATAATTTCCTTATTCGCCGAAGAATCAAATCTTTTAGATTTAGAAGATTTCCTTTAAATCCCTTGAATTTCGAAATTCAACCATGACTACGTCAAAAGTAAAGACGAATATCTATTACCTTATCTCAATCTTTTGTGATAGCTTCACTCGTACGCTTCGCGTAATTGAATTGTTTTATCCATATTTTTCAATAATGATAAAACCCTATCTATCGATTCATATTCGTCATGAGAACATTTTTATTGTTAGCCATGACCACCTCACACAAATTTCAGGACAAAATTTCTTTAACGGGTAGGTACTGTGATGACCCGGGAATTTCCGACCAAATTTAAACTTAATCTTATATGATTTCGACATGATAAGCAAAGTCTATTAAACTGAGTCTCATAAAGTTTGAACTATTGTCATAAATTCAATTAACCTTTGGCCATTATCGACGATTCGCGAACAACTAATTGTAAATAAAAATGTATATATAAATGTATACGTATATATAATTTGATATATATTAATAACATATTGTGTGTTTAGTTGTTGAAATAATATAATTATTATCTTCATTATCATTATTAATACAAATATCAATATTTGTATTATTACCATTATAATTGTAAATATTAAAAGTTTAATAAATTTAAGGATAGGATTCTCAAAATAAAGGTTTTCGAAAATAAAAATTAGTATAAGAATAATTAAAATTATAGTTTAAATGTAATTCAAATATTATTAGTTAATATTATTAATACTATTATCCTTATTAATATTATTACTTTTAAAAGTGACACAAAAATTAAAAATCATTATTTTAATTATAAGTTATCATTATTATTATAGAAATTTATCATTTACAATACAATTATAATTTTTGGTTAATATCATTAAATTATTTATTATTATTATTATTAACATACTTGTTTATTTATTAATGCCAAATATATTAGGAAATCAGATATTTAAGCAGAATCGGTTAAAAACATCACGACCCAACTTTTGTTTTTGGTCTTTAATTTGTTAATAGTCAGAATCAAGAATTCTAATACAGCTAACAGCAGTTTCAAGTCGATATCATCTTTAAATTTATTATTATTATTTTTTTATTTCTTTGTCTGCTGGATTGATTAAACTGTCGACTTAAATCAAAATTTACAAGATATGATTTAACAGTAAATGGCAGTCTCTTTCTTTCCTTATCTTTCTTTGACAAAGTGCAATTAGGAATATCTACTTTTCGTTGGTATAGACAAAACATGGGGCACACATATAACATATATCATATATATCATATTCTTTCTCTATACAAATAGATATATGCAAATATACACATGAGGAAGAACCATCGAGTTGCAGTTTTCTTTTTTCACCTTGTCGTTCAATTGTAACCCAAAATAAACACCCCATCTTGTTTGTTGCTTGACCAGGCTACTGTTACTCTTTTGTTCTTGTTTTTCTGTTCCGAGCACAAGACATCCACAAACACCTTTGCTGTTATATTTTTCTGTCCGAGAACAACATCACACGTTCGTTTTCTTTTCTTCTTTCTGTTTCTTTTTATGCTCAAACACAGCCCACCTCAAATCCCATTTTCCTAATTCCTACAACCAAGTGAACTGTGTCTGTCCTTCTGTTTCTGTTTCGAATTAATAAACCACCACATCCACACCTTAAAACACCCAAACAACCATCAAAACACTGCAGTTGCTGCACGTCTTCTGTTTACAGCTGCTTACACTCACCTGTCATTGCTAACTTGTTAACCTTTACTCATTAAAGAACAATTGCAAACGTATACTCTATTAAAACTGCCACTGTTCCAATTGATGCTGCTATTGTCGTTCTATTTCTATTACAGCAAACCAAAGAATGGTGACAAAACAGGTTCGATAAATAAGATGGGAAATAAAGATCCTGATAATATATTGATATTAATATAATCATGAATATGAAATATGAATACGATATTTGTTCTATTTTGCCCTAACTATCTCCAAGATCATTAACTCTAATCAACAACAACCTTGTTAAATAACACTTGATCCTATTTCTAGCTTTTGCTCGATTTTGTTCCTGTTCTTTAACGATTCAAATCATTACTGTTGTTTCAATCAAATTAACTTTGACAAAACAGATAGTCGATTTCTTATAATGAATTTTTCAATTAATTCCTTCTTCCAAATAGATCGCCACTAATCCCAAACCGAATATCCTGTAAATTGAATACCCATAACCCATCATATAATCAAATCAAGATAAATAAATTACCTGTGAACATCATCACCAAGATCCGCTAGAAATTTTTGCTGCTAATCGACTAGGAACATGAGGATCGATGGTGGTTACATTCCTAGGTTTGCTATCTCCGAGTTCGATTAAAATACTATGAGTACACCGAAGATACATCGACCGGGTTATATCAATTATGGTATTGGGCTTACTGATCCAATTAACAACACTCTGGAGTGGGTACTCTTTTGTTGATGGGCCGAGTTAATACAAAAGTTATTGGGTTGAAAAAGAAAAATACGGGATATATCAATTAAGTCGCGAATTAAAAAAGAAATGAGTAAGTAGCTCAATGGTTTAAGTAAGGTGTTGGGTATCCAAGAGGTCTTGGGTTCGAGCCCGGGCAAAGACAGTTTATTATTTTTAGAGCTTTTAAGGTAGAATTCTTTTATTATTAATATTATTATCACAATTATTATTATTATTATTAACATCATTGATATTATTGTTGTTAACATTATTGTTAAAAAATATCATTTTTATACATATCATTTAGTAAAGTATTATCATTATTATTATTATTATTATTATCATTATTTTTATTATTATTATTATTATTATATTATTATTATTATTATTATTATTATTATAATTATTATTATTATTATTATTATTATTACAACATATATTACTTATGAAAAGTGTATCTGACACATATATAGTACTTATGTTAAGCTTACAAACTATTTTGTTTTCAAAATAAAATATTATTATTTATTATTGATTAAATTACATATAAGATATAAATATATTTTAATATAACCTTATATATAAACTTTAATATATCATATATGTTTGAATTAAAATACCTTAATAAGAATTCGACATATATAAATATTAACTATGTAATTAAAATATATAAGAATGATATGATTAATATATTTATTTAGGGTAACACATAAATCATTAATAAAACTAGTATATTAATAATATCAACTTGTTTAAATGTTATAATATGCGTTAATATATATATATATATATATATATATATATATATATATATATATATATATATATATATATATATATATATATATATATATATATATATATATATATATATATATATATATATATATATATATATATATATATATATAGGTTCGTGAATCCGAGGTCAACCATACTCTTGTTAAATGACGTCATATGTATTTTTACTACAAAATACAGTATGGTGAGTTTCATTTGCCTTTTTACCCTTTATATTTTTGGGCTGAGAATACATGCGCAATTTTTATAAATGTTTCACGAAATAGACACAAGTAATCGAAACTACATTATATGGTTGAATGATCGAAGCTGAATATGCCCCTTTTTGCTTGTTAGCCTAAGAATTAGTAAACCAGTCTACTAATTGACGCGAATCCTAAAGATAGATCTATTGGGCCTAACAAACCCCATCCAAAGTACCGGATGCTTTAGTACTTCGAATTCATTTTTATATCATGTCCGAAGGATTTCCCGGAATGATAGAGGATATTCTTATATGCATCTTGTTAATGTCGGTTACCAGGTGTTCAATCCATATGAATGATATTTTTGTCTCTATGCATGGGACGTATATTTATGAGAACTGAATATGAAAATCTTGTGGTATATTAAAATGATGAAAATGATTATTTATGTTAAACTAATGAACTCACCAACCTTTTGGTTGACACTTTAAAGCATGTTTATTCTCAGGTATGAAAGAAATCTTCCGCTGTGCATTTGCTCATCTTAGAGATATTACTTGGAGTCATTCATGACATATTTCAAAAGATGTTGCATTCGAGTCGTTGAGTTCATCAAGATTATTATTAAGTCAATTATAGTTAGATATATTATGAAATGGTATGCAAGCCGTCAACTTTCGATGTATTGAAAGATTGTCTTTTCAAAAACGAAAGCAATGTTTGTAAAATGTATCATATAGAGGTCAAGTACCTCACGATGTAATCAACTGTTGTGAATCGTTTATAATCGATATGGACTTCGTCCGGATGGATTAGGATGGGTCTCTACATATCTGGTGATGAACAAGAGTAAGATAAAGATAAAGATAAAGATAGATAGCCATCTTGTAATTAATTGTATCTTTTGTTATTTCATCTTTCATTATACTATTTTGTAAATGTTTGTATATACTCTGCTGTAATGAAAATGAAATGAGTCTATCTTCAAAATCATATCAATTTATAAGATATAGATAACTCATCAAAAGATCCTAAAACAAACCAAAAAGGGACAAATTTACTGCCTATTTTTCATTAGGTCCCGTAGTGCTGGCTTTAGTGTTTTCTCTTTATGTCATAGGTTTTGTCATCATCAAATAGGGGGAGATTGTTGAGTCCCCAAAATAATTAAGGATTTAATTATGACAAAACAGATGCTATTTGCACTAAAATGTTATGTGCAGCCAGCACAAGTTTGTTTATGTATAGACAGCAGATTTCGCTGTATCAAGTGTTCAGTATGCTGCCTAGTCTACCAGCACAAGGTAGACAGTATTCTTCAACTTAGCACAGGATGTGTACCCAGAAGTTCAAGAATATCAAGTGACTCAGCAATGAAGAACCAGCATAGCTGGAATGCAGCTTACTACACAAGACAGCTATGCTCCATTATAAGCATAGTGGTTTCCTGAGTGGTCTACATCAATTGTACTATTCAACAGAAGTCAAAGACAAAGTTGAACAGAAAAGGACACGTGTCGACGACTGACAAATGACCTTACAAGACCACGTGGGAATGCAGAAGTTTAACGCATGTGCAGACATGTGTTATCCTTTGTCAACACCTAGGGAACATAACATTCTATTTGTTTAATCAAATAGTGGTGGCAAACTGAATTGTGGTGTTCCTGCAAATAACTACTAAAGAGGAAAGAGGAGAGCACACTCTCTGATACAGTTATCTCCACAAGTACAGACATCCTATGTACCAGTGGACAATAGAATAATTACACAGTCATTAGGACTACTATAAATTGATGTATCCACTATTGTAACAACTAGTGGTGTGAGTTTGTTTATTTAGAGTCCAAAACGTGTAATAGCTTAAAACATCCTCTGTAGCTATACTTAGGTAAATCTGTATCAACCAACTATCATTCCGCTGAAGATAGTTGTAATTCTTTGTGATTTAATCAATAAAGAATAAACCGTTGAAAAATTACCTTCGACTCTATTTAATTTACTTGCTTGAATACTAAACTGTTTCTTAACTGTTAAGTTAATTAAAAGAATTGTATTCGCCCCCCTACAATACTCCTGTTGTTTATCAAGGGACCAACAGAACCTTTAGGATGGTTTAACCTACTTAGACCGCTAAGAATTCTTCCGACACATCCTTTCTTCTATCCGATATCATACATTATACCCATTCGACGAGATCCACACTTACCTGCCGATAGTTCGACGATGACCGTAAGCATCACTCTCGCTGACATCACCAAACCCTCGTTAGAAGGATGAGTGTTACAACCTGAAAATTTTTGCCCAAATTTAAACTTTATCTTTAAATGATTTAATGTTTTTGACACGATAAGCAAAGTCTGTAATGTTGAGACACGAAAGTTTTGGAACTATATTCATGTAATCAATTATTCTTTGACTGTTCTCGAAGATTCACGAACAATATATATATATAACTTAATGTGCATATATATATATATGATTTCAAGTTATTTAGTAAACGATAGTAACATTCGTTTATTGATTCGATTGATATTTAGATAAGTTAACTAAAACGTTTAAGATGAACCAGTAAAACATTAATTTGCTACAGTATTTTCGAATTTCTACAGTACCCGAAAAGCTACAGTGTTTTCGAAAATCACTATTTGCTACAGTAAAACACTATTTTAAAATAAAAATGTATATATATATATATGTATATACTACGAGACGATGATTTATAGAAGCAAATAACCAAAACACTTAATTGATTAAAGCTACACTTCGAGTGACACAGTTTATCAATGATTAAGTTTAATTTTTGAAAAAGGTACATGTCACGTAACGAAAAGTACTAGTTTTCTAAGCGTACGAAAATGCATTCGAGAAACCGGAACTGGGACATAAGTCGAGTGACAACGTACGAGTCAACGGACCAAAAATTACAAGTCAACTATGTAGAGACCCGTCCTAATCCATCCGGACGAAGTCCATATCGATTATAAACGATTCACAACAGTTGATTACATCGCGAGGTACTTGACCTCTATATGATACATTTTACAAACATTGCATTCGTTTTTGAAAAGACAATCTTTCATTACATCGAAAGTTGACAACATGCATACCATTTCGTAATATATCTTACTATAATTGACTTAATAATAATCTTGATGAACTCAACGACTCGAATGCAACATCTTTTGAAATATATCATGAATGACTCCAAGTAATATCTCTAAGATGAGCAAATGCAAAGCGGAAGATTTCTTTCGTACCTGAGAATAAACATGCTTTAAAGTATCAACCAAAAGGTTGGTGAGTTCATTAGTTTAACATAAATAATCATTTCATAATTTTAATAGACCACAAGATTTCATATTTCCATTTCTCATAAACATACGTCCCATGCATAGAGACAAAAATATCATTCATATAGATTGAACACCTGGTAATTGAAATTCACAATATGCATATAAGAATATCCCCATCATTCCGGGATCCTCCTTCAGACATGATATAAATTTCGAAGTACTAAAGCATCCGGTACTTTGGATGGGGTTTGTTAGACCCAATAGATCTATCTTTAGGATTCGCGTCAATTAGGGGGTCTGTTCCCTAATTCTTAGATTACCAGACTTAATAAAAATGGGCATATTCAATTTCGATAATTCAACCATATAATGTAGTTTTGATTACTTGTGTCTATTTCGTAAAACAGTTATAAAAACAACGCATGTATTCTCAGTCCCAAAAATATATATTGCAAAAGCATTTAAAAAGGGAGCAAATGAAACTCACCTAATGTATTTTGTAGTAAAAATATATATGACTATACTGAACAATGCAGGGTTGGCCTTAGATTCACGAACCTATATCATTTCTATGTATATTAACACATATAATCGTAATCAAGCAAATTTATATATAAAATCTTAAATTATATATCCTATATATTTAATTTGTATATATATATATATATATCTAAAATAGTTAATATTTATATAGTGTTATATATATAGATATGATTAATATTATATTAAAAATCAATAATTTGTTATATGTAAATATTTATATAAATAATCCTAATATATATAATTGTTTGAAATATCATGATAGTTATAATAAATATATTCTTATATAGAAGATATTTAAATAATTTTATTAATACGAAAGTAATAATGATAATAATAATATTGATACTAATAATAATCTAAATGATAATTTTATAAATTTTTGATAAAAATGATATTAATAATAGTAGTAATAATAATAATTATAATAACTATAATAATAATGATTTTTCTAATAATGATAATAATAATGATATTGATAATGATACTTATATTAATATTAATAATGATAATAATATAAATTATATTAATGATAATAATAACAATAATAATAATAATAATAATAATAATAATAATAATAATAATAATATTAATAATAATAATGATCATGATAATAATAAGAAGATAATGATAATCATAAATAATTAAGTAAATAACTACCTCAACGAAGTAGCCCTTAAAAAAATGCCCAAGTCCGGGTTTCAACCCGCGACATCCCGCTAACCCGACAACTCCTTTAACCATCCAAGCTAATCCATTTTTCTAATCACCATTTATCATCAAACCATTCCCTTCACTGAATCGTCTACTCCCATCGACTTATCATTATCTAATCATCTAAACCTCTCCATCGTCATCTATATCATCACATCATTTCATTTTCGATTCATCATCCAATATTAGACATGATTATTACTCAACTATTAACTTCATAATCATGTAACACGTATCATTTTTCATTATCAACTAATACATCGTCATCATAAATCATTAACGAATCATTATCCTAAGATCATTATCGTCGAGTAATCATAATCATCATGTGATCATCATCATTCGTAAACCTCTGATCCTCATATATATCGTCATATATCATATATGTATCAACATATTTTCTAATTATTTTGTATTTCGGCCAAGAATAGAAACTAAACAATCGGCCCATGACCATTTCGGCCCAACTGAAACCATAGAATGTCTTGGCCCAAAACAAAAAGTCCACTACATAACAGTCCGATTTCATTAGCAGTTTAATAAGCCCGGTTGTTTAACAGAAACGTTTAAGAGAGGAAAGAAAATATGTCGGCCAATTGTATACAATTCTTCCACTTTTAAATACAGCCGACAATTTCACTTGGGACCTGATAGTTTAACTTCCATAGAATTATAAGACTGCCATCGGTATGATTTTCATCATTATCACTGTATGTGGGAATGTGGAATCACAAAATAAAATAGCTACAGCAGCATTCTCAAGTTAGCAGCAAGATTTCATGGTGGTAGTGTTCGTTTAAGATCAAAACAGAAATAGGAGATGAAGAGAGAGAGAGAGAGAGAGAGAGAGAGAGAGAGAGAAGGAGAAAGAGAAAGATGGAGATGGTGGTTGTTGTAGAAGAAGAATTCAATTGGTGATGTTTTCGAAAGGTAGTTAAATGATAAATGTGGTGGTGATCTAAGGTGGTGAACAACAAAGAAAAGGGTGATTGTTGGTGAATTCTCTCGACCTACGATAGTGAGAAGAAGGACAACACAACACAATTGAAAAGAAAAGAAAAAAAAATATAAATATATAAGTGAAGGTTATGGTGGCGTGTGATGATAATCAAGTGATGTGGTTGTGGTTTAAAGTGAGATATCAACAAGGAGAAGGGTGTTAATTAAGTGATTCCTGATGGTTGTTAGTTGCAGTGATGGATGTTTTGATCGAGCATATGGTAGTGGTGATATTAGAATGTATGTGTTGGTGGATAATCACCTATGGAGTAATATGCAGGAGATAAGAATTGAGATGGTGAGTTGTGTGATAATCTGTCTCCTATAATATTTGTATATATCCCGTACAGTTTAATTATGAGGAAAGTTGAGAATGACAGCAAACAAACTTAATTCAATTATGTCTAAAAGAAAATAGTTGAAACAGTATCTCTTGATAATTATAATAATAACTAAACGTGTAGCATGAATTGAAAACCAGTAAGCAGCCTTCATATTGTCCTTACTCTACCGACAATTTTTACGGACTGTGCTATAATGTGGTTCATTGCTAAACAGTTGGAATATAAAAGTGTTCCTAAAAATTCTAAACTTTTAGATTAAATATAATTAATTATTTCACTCATTAACTGTTTGAAACCTGATCAAAAATGTTCGATAAATATTTATTTTCTCTTCCAATCAATATATACGGAGTACAAATATTTAAACTTAAAAATGTAAAAATATTTTTAACAAATCTAAAATCTTCGTAATCAATTTACAGTCCAACTTTTATCTTAATCATTCATGAACGTGTATTATATCTATATTAAAATTAACGAAACGTCAACCGAGTGCTACTGACGTTTACTAATTAAGCTCGAAATCATTCATTTTCCATTTACTCTCTCTCTATATATAATCAGTTTTAAATAACCAGTCTTATCACATAAATATATATTATATATTTTTAAACAAATATATTTAATATTATATTAAATATTTACAAGTACTATTTATATACATATTTATATACATATATATTTTGTAATAGTATTTTTCATTATATCGCATATTATTTTACATAATTATCTCCCATAACTAATTCATATATTATTTCAAATAATATTTCAAATTATTATATATATATATATATATATATATATATATATATATATATATATATATATATATATATATATATATATTTATTTAAATATATATGTATCTATTTACAATTAGTTGTTCGTGAATCGTCGAGCACAGTCAAAGGGTAATTGATTACATAAATATAGAATTCAAAACTTTCAAGACTCAACATTACAGATTTTACTTATCGTGTAAGAGACATATAAAGATTAAAGTTTAAATTTGATCGGAAATTTCCGGGTCATCACAGTACCTACCCGTTAAAGAAATTTTGTCCCGAAATTTGAGTGAGGTGGTCATGGCTAACAATAAAAATGTTTTCATGACGAATATGAGTTGATAAATAGAGTTTTATCATCATTGAGTAATTTGGATAAAATGATTCGATTAATCGAAGCGTATGAATGAAGCTATCACAAAAGATCGAGATAGAGATTTAACTCTTGACGTAGTCAGGGTTGAATTTAGAAAATAAGGTGCGTCTTAATCCTTTGACGTAGAGGGTTGAATTCCAGAATTTAAGGAATTTAAAGAAAATATTCGAAATCTAAAAGATTTGATTCTTCGGTGAATTAAGATATCTATAATTAAATACGATGATCTGCCTCGATTACTCTGTCTGGTATTTCCACTATAAATTCTACTTTTTTCGTTCCATTAGTTTTCACCATTCCTATACCTTCATTCTTAGTTCATATATCCAAAAGATTATAATAATGCTTAATCCGGTTCTAATTCTTGTTCTTATTCTGACTATTGCAACAATCATTCTCCTTTTCCAACTTTCACCGGAGGAGTCTGTTTTCTTTTACTTCGCCCTTGGGGTTATAGTGTTTTTAATTCTCCTGTGTCTTTATGTTGCGATAAACATTGATATACACGGTCTGTAATTTCCGTGTTGTTATTGGGCTTTATATCTCCCCTTATATTTTAATGTCCCTATTTTTGATTCCTATAATCATTGTTATCCACAGTTAATACTCCCTCCTATTTGCTGCGATTTATACTCCACTTTCTATTTCGGAGCTTTGGCCCTTCGTTTCTTCTTCTTGCGATTGGGCATCTCTTGTAATGGTCCAGAATTCGAGGATATAAGTTTCAGAATGAACATTGTTAATGTTCTAAGAAGGGAATGGTAATGGCACGATCTTGATTTGTTAAATTACCAGAATACCCTGAAAAAGACCGAATCATCAAGGAATATTTTCTTGATATTTTAGAGGTTTAAATAGAATACAAGAGTCGTGTAACATGGCACATGATGACGTTAGAGTCTGTGAATCATCACGTTTCATTAGAAACTCAGCATGACTTACTGTAATATAATCACGTTGATCAAGTGTCATTATATTATACTAGCTCATGCATCAGTTCCCACATTACTTCAATAACATTCATTTTTTAAGCTCGAAAGTTTACAGAATATAGAAACTAACAGTTTCTATATGATGTAACACTGATAGCACGAAGAGATTTATGATTTCAGATAAGAATAGTTATGAAATTATCTTCAGAAATATGGAGGATATTTATAATGAAAGATACGATGATATCTTGGAATTTCTAATATCGATGGATGATGAAGAAGATTTATCCGTAAGGGTTTAGATTCGGAAGCAAGGTACTCGCTAAAGATTTCATCAGAAACAGAATCAGCAGATTCTTTAAATATAGGGTTTGGTCCTTGTATTTGTCCTTGGTCTTCTTCGTGGTTAGCTCAATCCGTTTTTCCAGTTCCAACTTTTCTGAGCTTTTCCAACATACTATTCTCTATCATTAAACTTCCGACGATTAAGGTCGTTTACGGTTGTCTACAGTTTCTGCTGCTTCATTCAGCTTTTTCAACATTCAGAGTATTGATTTGTAGACTGAGTGCTGTTCAAAATTTTTGGAATAAAAGACCATAATTCTAAAAGATAAATGTTATACATATAACTGTTGATGTAGATATGCCGTGCGTTTCCAAAGTACTAATTGCTGATTCCCGGTAATTGGTATGGTAGTTCTCATTACAAGTTGCGGATGAGTATATGATAGGGTTTCAATGAATAAATATAATGATTTATCAGAGAGGTATAAGCCAAGAAGCAACGAGGTTGCTGGTACGTCTGCTGGTAATATGGTGAAATATAAAAGAATTCTTCGGTATCAAAACGGTAATCGTATATATCAGGATTATAGTAAGGCTACTTCGAATGAAAAGTCGAAGTTGACTTACTGGAGCTGTGACAAAGTTGGCTACTTTGAAAAGGGATCGCAAAGTTATTTTTGCTAATAAATGCCAAAGGATATGACGCGGCTATGTGTTAAACTTTTATTCAGTTGCCGAGAGTTTCTCAGGTGCAATACTATGTACATAAATCTTTCCTTCCATAGATGAAGTGCGGTTAGTTCATCCCCTCGATTGAGGTGTTTTCAAGAATCATGAAAGGTTTGAACGTAGATTGTAATCGTCAAGATACAAATGAGGTTTAAGATGAGATCAAGTGGAAAACTTGAAGAAATGTTTAGTTTCATATGTTATAATCAATATTTTAATTTATTTTAATTGTCCAATGTTGGTAGTCCACAGTTGATAGTCCACAGTTAGCAATTCAATAATTCATATATAGTTTAATATATAATATCCGAATTAATTAATACGTATCGTGACCCATATTGGTCTCAGACTCGATCACAACTCAAACTATATATATTATTGTAGAATCAACCTCAACCATGTATAGCTAACTCCTGCATTACTGCATATAGAGTGTCTATGGTTATTCCAAATAATATATATAGATGCGTCGATATGATATGTCAAAACCTTGTATACGTGTCCTGATATTTAAAATGCGTAAAATAAATAACAGAAATTAAATGACGATAAATAAAATTGCGGGAATTAAAATTGCGATAAATAAAATGCGATAAATAAATTTCGATAAATAAATTGTGATAAATAAAAGGTAATACGGAATTAACAGTTAGCTAGGAACAATTAGCGTGGATTCTTAACAAAGTTCTTCTCATAGTTAATTCGTTTGTTTCTAACAAATTTTATTTTGTCCAATATTTTTCTTCATTATGCCACTTGTTGGATTCTGATAGGTCAAAATCTAAATATGAAATTGAATGAAAAATGGTTATTCCGTGGTGAACAGATTCGTATATCTATGGATGTAGGTAGGATAGTAAATGACTGTTGATTCAGGTTCGAAGAATGTACAGTATAATTTATTAATGTGAGATCTAAATATTCATCGGGTATTACCTACCCGTTAAAATATTTTCACCATAAATGGTTTGTACAAAAGAATTTTTAATTACAATCTTTATGAAAACATATATACATATATATTTTCTTCAGATGCAATCATGGATTTAATGAGTTAATATGATATTAATCTCATTGGATTTATCGTTAGAACTAGAATACATAATCTCTAAAACATTAGAGATTACTTA
The DNA here is from genome assembly GCF_046630445.1 of Rutidosis leptorrhynchoides. NCBI lineage: Eukaryota > Viridiplantae > Streptophyta > Magnoliopsida > Asterales > Asteraceae > Rutidosis > Rutidosis leptorrhynchoides. Next base: position 80,498,078 of record NC_092336.1, on the reverse strand, counting down.
ATCGCCATGAAGGACGAAGATAATTGATGTAGAACGATACGTAGAACGATGATTATACTCCAGGTATGAAGTGAGATGTTGAGGCGTGGAATGTTGAGACTTGGGTTTTTGGTGGTACTGGTGCCGTTGGTGCTGAGGCTGGTGATGTTACTGGTGTTGGTGATACTGCTGGTGCTTGCAAATTGTGTACCGTGCTCTCTAAAGTTAACACTCGACCTCAAAATTCTTTAACTTCTTCTACTAACCCTGGTTGGTTATCAGTGTGAGGTAGAGGTCGGATATCTTCTCTAGTTCCATTAATGGTAGCCTCAAGATGAAAAATTCTTGCAAAAAGGGTATAAACGGTGTTGCGAACAAGTTCGCCGGTGAGCGGGTCTAGTACTCCAATGTTAGGTCGTAGATTCGGTTCATGATATGGAGTACCTTCTTCCCTTCTCCATAGGGTAAGTATGTCGCGAACCCACCCCCATTTTCTCCAGTAATCACGGTAGTTGATTGGTTGGTGTGCTCCCGTCACGCTGTCTTCGGAGTTAGAGGAATTTGGTCGATTCGTAGAGGCCATCTTACACTATTACAAAAAAGATTTTCCGGTATGAAAAGATTCGTGATAGCAAGTGATAGTGGGATAGTATTCTCAATGCATAACATGCATAGATATATATACTACTAGATCCCTTAAATTATGGAGAAATTTTCGGAAGATGTCAGGCAAAGTCTATAGTAACAGATACGCTAAGATATGAATTATCAGATACGCTAAGGTATGAATTTTGTCTATACACTATTCATGCAGTCAATACAGTAAAACGTGTCTAGACTAAAAGTAATGAGTAGTTAATTTCCTAAGGATGATAAGTAAATGATTTTCGACACGAAATAATAAGCAAAACTTTTGACATGCAGACCAGGTTCAAATCCAGACTTATTAATATATCCTAACAACTATTAGGTCGAAGTCCAGACTCATTAATGCATCCTAACAACTACCAGTTAGACACACTAATGCAAGACCTGGTTCGCTAAGACCACTGCTCTGATACCAACTGTAGAGACCCGTCCTAATCCATCCGGACGAAGTCCATATCGATTATAAATGATTCACAACAGTTGATTACATCGCGAGGTACTTGACCTCTATATGATACATTTTACAAACATTGCATTTGTTTTTGAAAAGACAATCTTTCATTACATCGAAAGTTGACAACATGCATACCATTTCGTAATATATCTTACTATAATTGACTTAATAATAATCTTGATGAACTCAACGGCTCGAATGCAACATCTTTTGAAATATATTATGAATGACTCCAAGTAATATCTCTAAGATGAGCAAATGCACAGCGGAAGATTTCTTTCGTACCTGAGAATAAACATGCTTTAAAGTGTCAACCAAAAGGTTGGTGAGTTCATTAGTTTAACATAAATAATCATTTCATAATTTTAATAGACCACAAGATTTCATATTTCCATTTCTCATAAACATACGTCCCATGCATAGAGACAAAAATATCATTCATATGGATTGAACACCTGATAATCGACATTCACAATATGCATATAAGAATATCCCCATCATTCCGGGATCCTCCTTCAGACATGATATAAGTTTCGAAGTACTAAAGCATCCGGTACTTTGGATGGGGTTTGTTAGACCCAATAGATCTATCTTTAGGATTCGCGTCAATTAGGGGGTCTGTTCCCTAATTCTTAGATTATCAGACTTAATAAAAAGGGGCATATTCAATTTCGATAATTCAACCATATAATGTAGTTTTGATTACTTGTGTCTATTTCGTAAAACAGCTATAAAAACAACGCATGTATTCTCAGTCCCAAAAATATATATTGCAAAAGCATTTAAAAAGGGAGCAAATGAAACTCGCCTAATGTATTTTGTAGTAAAAATACATATGACTATACTGAACAATGCAGGGCTGGCCTTAGATTCACGAACCTATATCATTTATATGTATATTAACATATATATTCGTAATCAAGCAAATTTATATATAAAATCTTAAATTATATATCCTATATATTTAATTTGTATATATATATATATCTAAAATAGTTAATATTTATATAGTGTTATATATAGATATGATTAATATTATATTAAAAATCAATGATTTGTTATATGTAAATATTTATATAAATAATCCTAATATATATAATTGTTTGAAATATCATGATAGTTATAATAAATATATTCTTATATAGAAGATATTTAAATAATTTTATTAATACGAAAGTAATAATGATAATAATAATATTGATACAAATAATAATCTAAATGATAATTTTATAAATTTTTGATAAAAATGATATTAATAATAGTAGTAATAATAATAATTGTAATAACTATAATAATAATGATTTTTCTAATAATGATAATAATAATGATATTGATAATGATACTTATATTAATATTAATAATGATAATAATATAAATTATATTAATGATAATAATAACAATAATAATAATAATAATAATAATAATAATAATGATCATGATAATAATAAGAAGATAATGATAATCATAAATAATTAAGTAAATAACTACCTCAACGAAGTAGCCCTTAAAAAAAATGGCCAAGTCCGGGTTTGAACCCGCGACGTCCCGCTAACCCGACAACTCCTTTAACCATCCAAGCTAATCCATTTTTCTAATCACCATTTATCATCAAACCATTCCCTTCACTGAATCGTCTACTCCCATCGACTTATCATTATCTAATCATCTAAACCTCTCCATTGTCATCTATATCATCACATCATTTCGTTTTCGATTCATCATCCAATATTATACATGATTATTACTCAACTATTAACTTCATAATCATGTAACACGTATCATTTTTCATTATCAACTAATACATCGTCATCATAAATCATTAACGAATCATTATCCTAAGATCATTATCGTCGAGTAATCATAATCATCATGTGATCATCATCATTCGTAAACCTCTGATCCTCATATATATCATCATATATCATATATGTATCAACATCTTTTCTAATTAATTTGTATTTCGGCCAAGAATAGAAACTAAACAATCGGCCCATGACCATTTCGGCCCAACTGAAACCATAGAATGTCTTGGCCTAAAACAAAAAGTCCACTACATAACAGTCTGATTTCATTAGCAGTTTAATAAGCCCGGTTGTTTTACAAAAACGTATAAGAGAGGAAAGAAAATATGTCGGCCAACTGTATACAATTCTTCCACTTTTAAATACAGCCGACAATTTCACTTGGGACCCGATAGTTTAACTTCCATAGAATTACAAGACTGCCATCGGTTTGATTTTCATCATTATCACTGTATGTGGGGGTGTGGAATCACTAAATAAAACAGCTACAGCAGCATTCTCGAGTCAGCAGCAAGATTTCATGGTGGTAGTGTTCGTTTATGATCGAAACAGAAATAGGAGGTGAAGAGAGAGAGAGAGAGAGAGAGAGAGAGAGAGAGAGAGAAGGAGAAAGAGAAAGATGGAGATGGTGGTTGTTGTAGAAGAAGAATTCAATTGGTGATGTTTTCGAAAGGTAGTTAAATGATAAATGTGGTGGTGATCTAAGGTGGTGAACAACAAAGAAAAGGGTGATTGTTGGTGAATTCTCTCGGCCTACAATAGTGAGAAGAAGGACAACACAACACAATTGAAAAGAAAAGAAAAAAAAATATAAATATATAAGTGAAGGTTGTGGTGGCGTGTGATGATGATCTAGTGATGTGGTTGTGGTTTAAAGTGAGATATCAACAAGAAGAAGGGTGTTAATTAAGTGATTCCAGATGGTTGTTAGTTGCAGTGATGGATGTTTTGATCGAGCATATGGTAGTGGTGATATTAGAATGTATGTGTTGGTGGATAATCACCTATGGAGTAATATGCAGGAGATAAGAATTGAGATGGTGGGTTGTGTGATAATCTGTCTCCTATAATATTTGTATATATCCCGTACAGTTTAATTATGAGGAAAGTTGAGAATGACAGCAAACAAACTTAATTCAATTATGTCTAAAAGCAAATAGTTGAAACAGTATCTCTTGATAATTATAATAATAACTAAACGTGTAGCATGAATTGAAAACCGGTAAGCAGCCTTCATATTGTCCTTACTCTACCGACAGTTTTTACGGACTGTGCTATAATGTGGTTCATTGCTAAACAGTTGGAATATAAAAGTGTTCCTAAAAATTCTAAACTTTTAGATTAAATATAATTAATTATTTCACTCATTAACTATTTGAAACCTGATCAAAAATGTTCGATAAATATGTATTTTCTGTTCCAATCAATATATACAGAGTACAAATATTTAAACTTAAAAATGTAAAAATATTTTTAACAAATCTAAAATCTTCATAATCAATTTACAGTCCAACTTTTATCTTAATCATTCATGAACGTGTATTATATCTATATTAAAACTAACGAAACGTCAACCGAGTGCTACTGACGTTTACTAATTAAGCTCGAAATCATTCATTTTCCATTTACTCTCTCTCTATATATAATCAGTTTTAAATAACCAGTCTTATCTCATAAATATATATTATATATTTTTAAACAAATATATTTAATATTATATTAAATATTTAGAAGTACTATTTATATACATATTTATATACATATATATTTTGTAATAGTAGTTTTCATTATATCGCATATTATTTTACATAATTATCTCCCATAACTAATTCATATATTATTTCAAATAATATTTCAAATTATTATATATATATATATATATATATATATATATATATATATATATATATATATATATATATATATATATATATATATATATATGTATCTATTTACAATTAGTTGTTCGTGAATCGTCGAGCACAGTCAAAGGGTAATTGATTACATAAATATAGAATTCAAAACTTTCAAGACTCAACATTACAGATTTTGCTTATCGTGTCGGAGACATATAAAGATTAAAGTTTAAATTTGATCAGAAATTTCCGGGTCATCACAAACTATGCACGTGAATATAATATAATATATAATTAATAAAAGAATTGTATGTTGGCAAAGCTCAGAAAAAGAGAAGGTTTGGAACTGGAAAATGGATTGAGCAAAACATGAAGGAGGCTGTGGACAAATCACAAAGACTAAACCTTCCTTCAAAGAATCCAAATAATTCAGTATCTACTAAAGATATTAATGAATACCTTGCTCCCGACTCTAAACTTTTACGGACAAATCTTCTTCATCATCCTTCGATATTAGAAATTTTAAGATATCATCGTATATTTCATTATAAATATCCTCGATATTTCTGAAGATATTTTCATAACTATCCTTATCTGAAATCATTTATCTCCTCGCGTTATCTGTATTACATCATAAAGGAAACTGTTTAGTTTCTATATTCTGTAAACCTTCGAGTTTAAATTATGAATATTTTGAAGCAGTGTTGGGAACTGAAGCATGAGTTAGTATAATATAATGACACTTGATCAACGTGATTATATTACAGTAAGTCATGTTGAGTTTCTAATGGAACGTGATAAAGGTTCACAGATCATACCCTCATTATAAACCATGTTACATAACTCTTTCATTCTATTTAACCTCTAAACTATCAACAAAATATTTTCTTAATGATTCGGTCTTTTTCGAGGTATTCTGGTAATTTGACAAGTCAGATTTTGCTATTACCATTTTTTTTAGAACATTAATTATGTTCATTCCGAAATTCATACCTATGAATTCTGGACCATTATTCGCTTGATTTAAAGTCGGGAAGATAAAACAAAAGCATGAAGCTTCAAAATATTAATGGGAGTATATATATAAATCACAGTAAATTGGAGAGAGTATTAACTGTAGATGTCAATGATTATGGAAAGACAGAAGCAGAGACATCGAAATATAAGGGAATATATAAAACCCAACAACCACTCAGAAATTATAAACAGTATATATCGATGAATATAGAAATATAAAGACAAGGGAGGAATAAAAACACTATAAAACCAAGAGTTTAGTAGAAGTGAATAGATTCTTCTGGCGGCAGATGGAAAAGAAGAATGACGGATATGAAGGTTAGAAGTATATCAAGAATCAGAACTGGATGGAGCATATTGACGAATGCTTTAAAATAAGAATTGAGGGAGAAAGAATAAATGGTATGAGTTGTGTAAAATAAGGAAACGAAGGGGGTAGATTTATAGTATAATATCAGACAGAAAAATCGAGACAGATCATCGCATTAAATTGAAAAGAATCATAATTTCCTTAATTACCGAAGAATCAAATCTTATTACGAAGATTTTCTCCAAATCTCTTGAACTCCGGAAATCAACCCATCTACGTCAAAAGATATGACGAAACTTACTTTTTCTCATTTCACTCTTTTGTGATAACTTCACGCGTACACTTCACATAAACAAATTGTTTTATCCATATTACTCAATGATGATAAAACTCTCATTTTCAACTCGTATGAGTCATGAAAACATACTTATTGTCATCCATGACCTTCCCAACCAAATTTCGAAACGAAATTTCTTTAACGATTAGGTACTGTGACAACCCGGAAATTTTTGACCAAATTTAAACTTTATCTTTAAATGATTTAATGTTTTCGACACGATAAGCAAAGTCTGTAATGTTGAGTCACGAAAGTTTTGGAACTATATTCATGTAATCAATTATTCTTTGACTGTTCTCGAAGATTCACGAACAATATATATATAACTTAATGTGTATATATATATATATATATATATATATATATATATATATATATATATATATATATATATATATATATGATTTCAAGTTATTTAGTAAACGATAGTAACATTCGATTATTGATTCGATTGATATTTAGATAAGTTAACTAAAATGTTTAAGATGAACCAGTAAAACACTAATTTGCTACAGTATTTTCGAATTTCTACAGTACCCGAAAAGCTACAGTGTTTTCGAAAATCACTATTTATTACAGTAAAAAAACTTTGCTACAGTAAAACACTATTTTAAAATGAAAATGTGTGTATATATATATATATGTGTATATGTATATACTACGAGACGATGATTTATAGAAGCAAATAACCAAAACACTTAATTGATTAAAGCTACACTTCGAGTGACATAGTTTATCAATGATTAAGTTTAATTTTTGATAAAGGTACACGTCGCGTAACGAAAAGTACTAGTTTTCTAAGCGTACGAAAATGCATTCGAGAAACCGGAACCGGGACATAAGTCGAGTGACAACGTACGAGTCAACGGACCAAAAATTACAAGTCAACTATGCGCGTGAATATAATATAATATATAATTAATTATATAAATTAAATATATTATATATATTATATAAAATTATGTCGACGAACAAAGAAACAAAATAGATGTGAGCTGGAACTGGGGCTCATGCGATCGCATGGGTTCCCCTCACATTTCCCATGCGATCGCATGGATGCTGGAGACAGAAGACAACTATAAAGCCCGATCATTTTTGGCCAGTTCATATCATCAATCTCATCTCAATCTTTCTGTCTCTCTAATTTATATATATTTTAATTATTATTATTATTATTATTATTATTATTATTATTATTATTATTATTATTATTATTATTAAGATTAATATTATTATTAATCTTATTATTATTATCAGTAGTATAATAATTATTAGTATTATACATAAAATACTACGACGAGGTTATGTCCAAATGATTTCTAAATGATTTTTCGAGCGGGAAAGAGCTAAGGAAATTAGGAGTTATAGCTAAAGAGGTGATGGGTATTATTCGGGGGTATTGCTCGTAAGTCAAACTAGTGTTTATCATCTCCGTTGCGTCTACGTACTTTCCTGCAATATTGAATCACAATATTGATACGTGAGCATTCATATCTTATCTTTTATATATTAATAGTGTATACATGTCTAGTGCTCGAGTATATATGTTTATGCATGCTAGTATGCTAAATTTTGTCGTTAAACAGTTTATGATGAATCACGAATTAAATACATATATTACTGATAAAAGGTATATGATATGCATGTTTTTAGAAAGCTGGCTAAAAATCAATAACTTTTCATTTAGAAATCGCGAAATTTCGATGAACGAATTAAAAGATATGGGCAACTGAATTATGATCAACGTTAATTGGAATTGCTTTTGAATCTGAAATTAATATTTAAACAACTTGTCTATGAGATTGATAAATTGGAATTTTAGATATTACTAATCGAGTAAATGAATTTCTATATAAGGCACGTCTCGTTTTGTTGAACAATTGTCAAAATTGATTGTTTTATCATATTTTAAAGCCTTATAAAAACTATAGTTTAATTTTACAAGAATTGGGAAACTATGTGAAATATTAAAATGTTTCGATTGCCCTGATCATTCAACTATAGTATTGAGTCAGATTGACTTTTTGAAATGACTTTTGATAACTTTTGTATGTCGATCTCGAGCATTAAGATTGTGATACACTATGACCAGACCTAGCTTGATAGACATTTATTGACCAATATATGTTCTCTAGGTTGAGATCTACGGTTATTTAGTATTCTGAGTTTCGATCACATTTCGGTGAACGACTTTATGTGCTGCTAATGTGAGTTTCATTTGCTCCCTTTTTAAATGATTTTGCAATATATATTTTTGGGCTGAGAATACATGCACTTTATTTTAAAAACAATGGACACAAGTACATACTAAATTCTATACTGAGTTTGAACCGAAAATCCCTTAGCTTTGGTAACTAGTAACTGCCGGTTATAAGAACTGGTGGGCGCGAGTAGTAGTATATGGATCCAGAGGGCTTGATATCCCCGTCTGAGCTAGAGCGCTAGCCTTTTAACGGACGTATGCTATTTTAGAAGCGTACACGTTTGATAATGCTAAAAACGAACATATATTTCATAGCATTATTCCTCAAGAAAGACAAGCTTTTAGTTGCAACTGTTCTATTTAAAAGTGATATTCGTTTAAATAATAAAAGGTGAAGACAAAAGACAGATTCGACGAATTGAAGACGCAAACGACCAAAAAGCTCAAAAGTACAAAATACAATCAAAGAGGTTCCAATTATTGATAAGAAACGTCTAGAAATTACAAGAGTACAAGATTCAAAACGCAAAGTACAAGATATTAAATTGTACGCAAGGACGTTCGAAAATCCGGAACCGGGACATGAGTCAAATCTCAACGCTCGACGCAACGGACTAAAAATTACAAGTCAACTATGCACATAAATATAATATAATATTTAAATAATTCTTATAATTATTTATATATTATATAATATATTATAAACCGTCGGCAAGAAAGGCTCCAAACTTGTGTGAGCTGTAAAAGCAAACTCCGCGAGTTGCGGAGTTTGCAGTGCAAAAACTACGCGAGTCGCGGAGCCCCTAATTTTGAAACTGCCTATAAAGCTCGCGCATTCTGATCGTAAAAATAAAAAAATATATATATATATCCATCTCTCTATCTATATCGTAATATTTATATTTATAATTTATATTTTAATTTTAATTTTAATTATAATTCTAATAATAAGGGTATGTTAGCGAATGTTGTAAGGGTGTAAGTCGAATTTCTGTCAGTGTAACGCTACGCTATTTTTAATCATTGTAAGTTATGTTCAACCTTTTTAATTTAATGTCTCGTAGCTAAGTTATTATTATGCTTATTTAAAACGAAGTAATCATGATGTTGGGCTAATTATTAAAATTGGGTAATTGAGCTTTGTACCATAATTGGGGTTTGGACAAAAGAACGACACTTGTGGAAATTAGACTATGGGCTATTAATGGGCTTTATATTTGTTTAACTAAATGATAGTTTGTTAATGTTAATATAAAGATTTACAATTGGGCGTCCCTATAAATTACCATATACACTCGATCGGACACGATGGGCGGGGTATTTATATGTACGAATAATCGTTCATTTAACCGGACACAGGAATGGATTAATAGCCACTAGAATAATTAAAACAGGGGTGAAATTATGTACAAGGACACTTGGTATAACTGATAACAAAATATTAAAACCTTGGGTTACACTCAGTCGACATCTTGGTGTAATTATTAAACAAAGTATTAAAATCTTGTTATAGTTTAAGTCCCCAATTAGTTGGAATATTTAACTTCGGGTATAAGGATAATTTGACGAGGATACTCGCACTTTATATTTATGACTGATGGACTGTTATGGACAAAAACCAGATGGACATATTAAATAATCCAGGACAAAGGACAATTAACCCATGGGCATAAAACTAAAATCAACACGTCAAACATCATGATTACGGAAGTTTAAATAAGCATAATTCTTTTATTTCATATTTAATTTCCTTTATTTTATATTTAATTGCACTTATAATTATCGCATTTTTATTGTTATTGTATTTAATTGCACTTTTAATTATCGTACTTTTTAATTATCGCAAGTTTATTTTATCGCACTTTTATTATTCGCAATTTCATTATCGTTATTTACTTTACGCTTTAATTTAAGTCATGTATTTATTTTTAATATTTTACATTTGGTTTTAACTGCGACTAAAGTTTTAAAATCGACAAACCGGTCATTAAACGGTAAAAACCCCCCTTTATAATAATAATATTACTTATATATATATTTGTATTTTTACAAAAGTAAACTAATATAGCGTTAAGCTTTGTTTAAAGATTTTCCCTGTGGAACGAACCGGACTTACTAAAAACTACACTACTGTACGATTAGGTACACTGCCTATAAGTGTTGTAGCAAGGTTTAAGTATATCCATTCTCTAAATAAATAAATATCTTGTGTAAAATTGTATCGTATTTAATAGTATTTCTTTGTAAAATTTAATAGTATTTCCTAGTACACCTCGCACACATCAAGTATTTTTGGCGCCGGTGCCGGGGAATCGCTTAAAAGCCGGAAGCGCAACGCTAACAGAAAAAAAAAAATTAGTTTACTTTTATTAAAATTCGTTTTTATAAAAATACGTTTTAAATATTCGAAAATATAAAAAGAAAAACAAAAATATAAGTATTTTTAAGATTTTGTTAAATATTTAAGTTTTATAAAGTTTCTTTATTTTTATATAAGTTTTATTTAAGTATTTTGTTTTTATTTAAAACATATAAAAAAAACGCGTAAAATTTAAAACTGTGCCTGAGTTGAATTCTGGAACCCCGCGACTCGTGGAGTTTGCAGCCTCGAATACCGCGACTCGCGAAGCTACCCTGACACCGATAGAAACCCTAATCTGCATTTAATTATGGGTAATTATTAATTATTATTATTATTAACCCTAGTTAATTATTATTATTATAATTAGTTTTACTTTTTATTTAATTTATATTTTAGTTAAATTAGTTTAATTAAATTGTAAAATTAATAGTTTTAATAAATAAATAATATAAAAATAATATTTTTATAAAAATTGTACTTTTTACAACTTTTTGTATATTTTTATATTTTGTCCCTTTTTAATCGTTTTAGCGTAATATTTGTATTTTTAGCTCATATTTAGTTTTAAACTTAGTTTTTGCCATAGTTATTTTTACTTCTAGAATTTTAGGCTTTGCTGTAGAATTCCTGAAGTGCTTTTTCTTTAGACTAAGATTTAGGTGCTTTAGAATTTTGCGACGCTTTTTTAAGTTTTAGTTTCTTTTTAAGTTATTTCCATTTGAGATTTAGTTTTTCCTGTAAGCTTTAATATTTTTCGACGACTTTTACCTATGTATCAATTATCATTCCAATTAGTAATCTCAATTTGCGATTATAATTTTAAGTTAGTTGTAGTAATAAGGTTAGGTTAGTCAAGTGTTTTTAAGTTTTATAAGTTTCTTTTATTTTTCCGTCACCTTTTATTTTTCAACTATTTTTCTTTTTCGACGAACTCTTTTTCTTTCTTATTTCTCGCTATTCTAGTTTTAGGACATAGATTTTTATTCTACTTCTTATCTAAATTTCTTAAAATTTCGAAAATTTATTTTAAGTGGTTAAATTGATAGACATCAAAATTTTCTGGTTCGTAGTAATAGTTGGATTTGTACGTGGACCGGGATATTGGAGCCAAACAGTCCTCAATTATATTGAGACCAAACGAATCCTGCCCCTCTGCTGCATCTTTTGGCTATTCGAAACGTGGGCAAAATCAGAAAAGTCTATTGATTGGATAACTTATTATAATTTTTCTTTCCTTTTAAAAAACTAATAGGATATTCAGTGAATGCACCGAACAAGACGTTCACCACCTTTTGTACGTTCACCACCTGTAACTAGATCAAGACATTTAGCAAATATTACCACCGTTGATTTTTCTTTAGAATCGTCATCCAGTCGACCAAGTACTCCAGTTCAAATTTCCGATAATCCATTTTTTGAACCCGACCTCACAATTGAGAATCCGGAGAATATTCAGGAACGATTCGTAGATCCTGAACCACTAAACTTTCCTCCGGAACCACCAATCATACAAACAGAGATTGTTGAGGAACGAACCAGTAAATCAAAATCCTCTAGTGATTCCGATTCAACAAATTCAATTATGGAGAATCTGGAACCATTAAGTATGGAAGACCGAATGAGAGCTAAACGCACTGGCCAAGGTCACGCAATTACTCATCCAGACATTAATGCGCCAGATTATGAAATCAAAGGACAAATTCTACACATGGTGACTAATCAATGCCAATTTAGTGGTGCGCCGAAGAAAGATCCAAATGAATATCTACGTACCTTTAATAGGATCTGCACACTATTTAAAATCCGAGAAGTGGAGGATGAACAGATATATCTCATGTTATTTCCCTGGACTTTAAAGGGAGAAGCCAAAGATTGGTTGGAATCATTACCTGAAGGGGCGATTGATACATGGGACGTTTTAGTTGAAAATTTTCTTAAACAATTCTTTCCGGCATCTAAAGCCGTAAGACTTCAAGCAGAAATTGTTACGTTTACACAGAAGCCAAATGAAACTCTATATGAGGCGTGGACAAGATTTGGAAAGTTGTTAAGAGGATGTCCGCAACATGGTTTAGACACCTGTCAAATAGTATAAATATTCTACCAAGGATGCGACATCACTACAAGGAAAGACATAGATATAGCAGCTGGTGGTTCTATTATGAAGAAAACCGAAACTGATGCTTACAAAATTATTGATAACACTGCTTCCCACTCACATGAGTGGCACCAAGAAAAAGATATCGTTAGATCATCTAAAGCAGCTAGAGCCGATTCTAGCCATGACTTAGATTCCATTTCCGCAAAGATAGATGCTGTCGAGAGACGAATGGAAAAGATGACTAAAGATATTCACTCAATACGAATTGGTTGTGAGCAGTGTGGAGGACCACATTTGACAAAAGATTGTCTCAGTATTGAATTAACAATAGAACAAAGAGAGAATATTTCATACATAAACCAAAGGCCTGGAAATAATTATCAGAATAATTATCAACTACCAAGACCAATTTACAATCAAAACCAGAATTATAACCGAAATATTCCATACAACAATCAACAAGGTCCTAGCAATCAACAAGTATCCAATAATACTTACAACCAGCAAAGACCTAATTTTCAAAACAAACCATTACAACAAACCGATGATAAAAAGCCGAATTTAGAAGATATCATGACGAAGCTAGTTGAAACTCAAATGCAGTTTTTCACATCTCAAAAACAAACCAATGAACAAAATGCTCAAGCATTTAGAAATCAACAAGCTTCTATTCAAAATCTGGAACAAGAAGTAAGTAACCTAGCAAGGTTAATAGGTGAAAGAAAACCAGGAAGTCTACCTAGTGATACAAATGCTAACCCCCGGAATGAAACAGCTAAAGCCATTACCACAAGAAGTGGTACAACACTTAAACCACCTGAAATACCTGTAACTTCTGATGAAGCTATTCCTACTCCACAAGAACCACAACCTGATCAAGATAAGGAAAAAGAACCGGTAGTTGAAAAGGTTAATGAAGATAACACAGTTAAGGCTAAACCTTATGTTAAACCATACCAACCACCACTTCCTTACCCGAGTAAAATGAAGAAAGAGAAACTTGAAGCCGAGCAATCCAAATTCTTGGATATGTTTAAATAGATAAATGTAAATCTTCCTTTCATTGATGTAATTTCAGGAATGCCTAGATATGCTAAATTCTTGAAAGATCTAATCTCAAATAGAAAGAAAATGGAAGAACTCTCGGCTGTTACCATGAATGCTAATTTTTCAGCAGTGCTGTTGAATAAGATACCAGAAAAATTATCTGATCCAGAAAGTTTCACAATTCCATGTTTTCTGGGTAGTCTTAGTTCAATAGAAGCATTGGCAGACTTAGGTGCTAGTATAAATCTAATGCCGTATTCACTATACGCTAAACTAGACCTTGGAGAATTGAAACCAACCAGAATAAGCATACAACTAGCCGATAGATCAATAAAATATCCTAGAGGGATAATGGAGAACATGCTAGTTAAAGTTGGTACTTTAGTATTTCCAGTAGATTTTGTTGTTCTGGATATGGAAGAAGATTCTCAAGTTCCTCTCATATTAGGAAGACCATTCTTAAACACGGCTAAAGCAATGATAGACGTGTTCGGTAAGAAATTGACCCTAAGTATAGAGGATGAGAGTGTTACCTTTTCAGTTGATAGAGTAATGCAACAACCACAATCTGCAGATGATACATGTTATTATATTCAAACTATAGATGCACATGCAGAATTATTAGAAGAATTTCCAGAATTACAAGGAACAGGAGAATGTTCTTTAGGAGAAGGTAATGAACCAATTGATGAAGCTGAAATGTTAGCTACACTTATAGCTAATGGATATGAACCAACAACAGAAGAAATTCAAATGCTAAAAGAAGAAGACAGATATCGATACAAATCATCGATAGAAGAACCTCCGAAATTAGAGTTAAAGCCACTTCCAAACCATTTGGAATACGCTTATTTACATGGTGAATCTGAATTACCTGTAATAATATCGTCTTCTCTTACTGAAAATGAGAAATCACAACTCATTTCTGTGTTGAAAGCTCATAAACCGGCCATTGCATGGAAGATTCATGATATTAAAGGAATAAGTCCTTCGTATTGCACACATAAAATCCTTATGGAAGAAGGTTATAAAACGTATATGCAACGCCAACGAAGACTAAATCCTAATATGCAAGATGTAGTTAAAAAAGAAATTATTAAACTGCTAGATGCAGGTTTGATATATCCAATCTCTGATAGTCCATGGGTAAGCCCAGTTCAATGAGTACCTAAGAAGGGTGGCATGACTGTCATTACAAATGAGAAAAATGAGCTTATTTCTACTAGGACTGTAACAGGATGGCGTGTGTGTATTGATTATAGAAAATTAAATGACGCCACCAGAAAAGATCACTTTCCCTTACCTTTCATAGATCAAATGTTGGAAAGATTAGCCGGAAATAGTTACTATTGTTTTCTAGATGGATTTTCCGGATATTTTCAAATTCCAATAGCACCCGAAGATCAAGAGAAAACCACATTCACGTGCCCTTATGGTACTTTTGCTTACAAACGCATGCCATTTGGACTTTGTAACGCCCCTGCAACCTTTCAAAGGTGTATGATGGCGATTTTTCATGACATGATAGAAGAATGCATGGAAGTTTTCATGGATGAATTTTCAGTCTTCGGTGATACATTTGAAACATGTCTAGCTAATCTTGAACGAATGCTTATTAGATGCGAACAGTCAAATCTAGTTCTTAATTGGGAGAAATGCCATTTTATGGTTAAAGAGGGCATCGTTCTTGGACATAAAATTTCAAAAGAAGGAATTGAAGTGGATAGAGCTAAAGTAGATGTAATTGCTAAACTTCCACATCCCACCAATGTTAGAGGAGTTAGGAGTTTTCTAGGGCATGCCGGTTTTTACCGACGTTTCATAAAAGATTTTTCTAAAATTGCCACTCCTATGAATAAACTCCTAGAAAAGGATGCTCCATTCATCTTTTCAGATGAGTGTATCAAATCTTTTAATATTCTTAAAGAGAAACTCACTAATGCGCCGATCATGATAACACCAAATTGGAATCTACCATTTGAACTAATGTGCGATGCAAGTGATTTTGCAATGGGAGCCGTTTTAGGACAAAGGATTGAAAAATGATTTCAACCTATATATTATGCTAGTAAGACGTTACAAGGAGCACAAACGAACTATACAACTACTGAAAAAGAACTCCTTGCTATTGTCTTTGCTTTTGACAAATTTCGATCATATCTCGTTCTAGCAAAAACGGTGGTCTATACCGACCATTCTGCTCTTAGATACCTATTTTCGAAACAAGATGCTAAACCAAGATTAATCCGTTGGATCTTACTCTTACAAGAGTTTGATATTGAAATCCGAGATAAAAGAGGAGCAGAAAATCTCGCCGCTGATCATCTTTCTCGTCTTGAAAATCCTGAGTTAGAAGTTCTAAACGAATCGGCCATACAAGACAACTTTCCTGATGAATATCTATTGAAGATAGATTATAAAGAAATTCCATGGTTTGCAGACTATGCAAACTATTTAGTATGTGGATTCCTTGAAAAAGGATTATCGTACCAAAGACGAAAGAAATTCTTCAGTGATATAAAACACTATTTTTGGGAAGATCCACATCTGTTTAAAAGTTGTCCCGATGGAATAATACGTCGATGTGTATTTGGAGATGAAGCTAGTAAAATATTAAACCATTGTCACACAGGACCAACAGGAGGGCATTATGGGCCTCAACTAACAGCAAGAAAAGTTTATGATGCTGGATTCTATTGGCCTACAATTTACAAAGACGCACACCTTCTTTGCAAATCCTGTGATGCTTGTCAAAGGGCCGGAAAAATAAGTCAACGTGATGAAATGCCACAAAATGTCATCCAAGTATGTGAAGTATTTGACATTTGGGGTATTGACTTTATGGGTCCATTTCCAAAATCTCATAATAATCTATATATACTCGTAGCCATTGATTATGTATCTAAATGGGCGAAAGCACAAGCTCTCCAAACTAACGATGCACGAGTTGTAGTCAACTTTTTAAAACGTCTTTTTGCAAGGTTTGGAACACCGAAAGCTTTAATAAGTGATCGGGGTACTCATTTCTGTAATAATCAACTTGGGAAAGTTCTTAAAAGATATGGAGTAACTCATAAAATCTCCACCGCATATCATCCACAAACAAGTGGACAAGTTGAAAATACCAACCGAGCTTTAAAACGTATTCTAGAGAAAACCGTAGGATCAAATCCAAAGGAATGGTCCATTAAATTGGAGGATGCACTCTGGGCTTTTAGAACACCTTACAAAACTCCAATTGGAACCACACCTTTTAGACTTGTTTATGGAAAAGCATGTCATCTTCCAGTAGAAATTGAACACAAAGCATTTTGGGCTTTGAAGACATGTAATCTTGATTTACATGAAGCTGGACGTCTACGATTAAGTCAACTAAACGAATTAGAAGAATTAAGACATGAAGCATATGAAAATTCATTAATCTATAAAGAAAGAATGAAGAAATGGCATGATAAAAGAAGCAGAAGTTCAAAAGAATTTAAAGAAGGAGACAGAGTTCTTCTTTTCAATTCACGATTCAAGCTATTTCTTGGAAAATTGAAATCAAGATGGTCTGGACCATTCATAGTCAAAAGAGTTTTCCCATACGGAACGATAGAATTAATAAATTCAAATGGGATTGAATTTAAAGTTAATGGTCACAGAGTTAAACATTACATACATGGTCCGATGGAAGAAGACAATGAAGTTAATAACAATTTCGATACCACAGCTAACTAAGTATAGGGGGTTTATGTATTTCTGTTAGAGTTAGATTGTCTGTTTTCGTGTAGTTCTCGAAAATGGAACCCGAATGGTCTTTCCCTAGCAGACCCTAAAGAACTAGTCTTCTCCCCCCATTCTGAATTTTTATTTTTTTTAGGAAATGAAGACTGCCTGTGAACTAAACCATGGTCTAATGCTACACGCTTTGATCACTAAACGTAATAATGACACACTACCGAGTGAAATAGTATCAGTAATCAGAGAAAGATTGGACGGAGTTAGAAAAGAATCCAGATGCGAAGATAATAAGTTACAATTTGGTAAAGGAAAATCAAAATCCGCAGCGAAAAGAAGAGCACGACACCTAGAAAGATGTCACAAATGCGGAAAATGGTCACATGCAGGTAAATGTTCAAATAATCAAACCTATTCAAATACCGAATTTGTTACTTTATGAAGAGACGGACCGTTCATATGTTTAGAAGAAAAGACACTGAATGCTCGAGGTTATGCCTATGTAGCCATGGAAAACCAATTAAACCGACTATCTTATGAATGGGATAGATCGTATAACTAAGAAATCTATTTCAAAGGTATGTCTGTACAGTTTTTATTTTTTTTATTTTTATTTTTAACCTTTTGATAATAAACGCTAATTTGTTCGCTATAAAGTATTAAATTGGTATTGAATAAAATTAGGTTTGGCGACCGAAATTATTGATATCATTCAAAAATTTATTACATCACTGCGAAATTTAACGTTTATTCTTAAGGTATAAATATCTTTAATCAATCAACCCAAAATATTTCAAAAATTTGTCATGAGTTAAATTAGGTCTTGGAACCGAAATTACTTTACCGAAAAGAGGGGCGCATATTTTTGATAATATTTGATTGATTAAAGTGGGATAAAAAGCCAAAAAGATTTTTAATTTTATTTTTACCATGTTTTTAAAATTAATATTTAAATCTTAAATTAATATTGTAAACTTTGTAAAAACAATATATTTAAAATTGTAAATATTTGAAAATTTTATATAAGTTTGGTGTGAATTTATAATATGAATTTTTTAATTAAGTTTGGTGTGAATCTTTAATTTTTAAAAATATGAATTTTTAATTTTATGCATTTCAAATTTTAAAGTTTGGTGTGAATTTTTAATATTAATTTTGAATTTTATATTTAAATTGTGTGAATTTAAAAATAAAAATTTACTTTATCTCATTAAGTTAAAAATATGATTTTTAAACTTCGTCGTAAGTTGAAAACTAGATCTTTGAACCGAAATTGCTTTACCCGAGGGAGGGACGAGAACTTTTATTATCATTATTTTTAATCTTATTGAATTAAAGTATGTCAAAAACATTAAAAAACTCAAAAATCTTAGCTTTTAAAACAATCGCTACAAAAAGACAAATTTTAAAATTTTGTCGAAGGACGGACTAGGACATCGATCCGAAACGACCTCGTCCTAAATAACAAGGAAAACAAAATTTTAAAATTAATTACTTAATTGTTTTAATTAGTATAAGATGTTAAAAAAAACAAAAAAAAAACAAACTCCGCGACTCGAGGAGTTTGAAGGGTAAAAACCCCGCGAGTCGCGGAGGGACCGAATTACAGAAAAAAATAAAAGGAGCTGGAACAGCTCAGTTGCAACCCACAAACAAAAAAAATACTGTGAAAATACTCCGCAAAAAACCCGCAAAAACACCCTCAAAATCACAATTTTTAACCGTTAATCATCAAATCTTTTACTAAAATCATGTTGAGAAGGATGCTATCAAGGAATTACTTAAGAAAAACGGTAAATTTCTACACCTAAACACCATTTAATCCGAAAATTAGTGTTCTTGAGCAATTTTTTCCCCAATTTGATTTTGATGCTTTTTAGGGTAATTATGCTTAAATTGTTTATGTATTATGCTTGTATAACCTAGATTGATGCTATTTAACATGATTAGAAGCCTTAAACTTCAAATTTTGAGTAATCTAGGGTTTGTGTTCTTGAGCAATTTGGGGCTTTTTGATATAAACAGGTTATGGCCGATTTTTGTCATGAATTGTTGCTAAATTAAGTAGTGTAACATGTTTAGGTAGTTAAATGATCCAAACTTTGAGCCTAAACATGATTTTGAGAATTAAAGTGGACTTTTTCAAGTCTAAAATTCATGAACTTGATTTTTGAGAGATAATGCCATTTGAAACTTGTTTAATTGCTAGTAATGATTATTTTGACATGTTATTTGAGTTGAATGCTTATGAACTTGGCAAACATTTTCGTATATGCTTATTTGAAAAAGTGTAGATTTGATGAAAATATGAAAATGAGCTTAAGTTTGATATAAATTGATCATATCATTGTAATTATTTTGAATGATGATTTTGCTGACACTAATGCATATTTGGATGCACAAAAATTGTGTTTGATGTGTTTTGCAGACTGAAAGGGGTGAATCTTCATCCCAAGCTCGCAATGCTCCTGCTGAGAATGCGGAACAATAGGAGGTGGATAACTACTACAAGCAAGATATACCTCATCCAGTCATGACATTTTCTGATATGCACTTGAAAGATTTGCACCCGAACCTGAGATTTGACAGACTTTGGATAGATTATCCAAAATACCAAAGGGGTTTGCATACTCTTCATTCTAAAGTTGTTGAGGTACCTAGGGTCATAGAATGGGGACCATTAGAAGCTATAGAATTGGCTGGGCCAATTAGGGAATTACTTGCATAGAGGTATGGTAATTCTACTTTTAACGACTGGGTACGTTTATTCACCATGCGTAGACCTGTATATAAAGTATGGTGTGAAGAATTGTTGTGTAGTATAGAATTAAATGATCGGGTAGCTAGTTTAACCGATCAATCTTTTATTAGATTTTTGTTAGGAGGTTCGATGCGCCACATGTCTTTACTAGACATGGCTCAGGCTTTACGTATATATACGCCCGAGGAGTTAGCATCTGCCGATTGTAGAGGGTTGATACTAAATGGTAGAAAGATAGATGAAAATTTTGATACACATGGTGTATGGAGTCAAATGACAAGCCATCACCGATTCAAAGGGGGAAATTACTCTTATTTGGATATAGATAGAGCTGAATTAAGAGTAATTCATAAGTTTTTAGCTAATTCGATTACACAAAGAGGTAAGAACAAGGAAAAGATAAATGAACAGGATTTGTTTTACCATATGTGTATTCGAGACCCACAAAGCACTGTAAGTATACCTTATTGTGTGGGTTATTATTTATCAGCTATGGTTAGGGGGATGAGACCGCATAGTATAATAGGAGGTGGTATTTTTATTACTTTGATTGCTGAATATCTCGGTGTGGATATAAGTCGGGGGGGATTATTAGTCGAAGAACCAGAACCCCGCGATACAATAGGTTTAAATGTATACCATGGTGCGAAAGTTTTGAAGAGGCGAAATAACGCCGCAGTACAATACCATGGTAGACATCCACAGGTTGAGAGAAACCAACAGCAAGGTAATGTAGGAGGGGGAAATGAAATGCAAGAAATGCAAAGGTTTATAGCTTCACAGGAGTACGAAAATGCTAGACAGAGAGCATTTGAAGATTGGCAAGTTCATCGAAACCAAATCATAGCTCATTGCCAACATATAGGTAGAAACTATATTCCTACTCCAAAACCCATATTCCCTCCCTGGTCTATAGAGATGCAACCACCGTATCCTACATATAACCCAGCCGAAGCATTCTATAGCACCTATGGTTATGCATGGAACCCCTATTGGTATCAGTATCATCCCTAGTCTACTTAGTTTTATTTATTTTGTAATTTGTAATGTTGATACGTTTAATACTTATGTTAATATTGTAATAGTGTTTAAAATTTTCTAACTTTTATTCTTAGATTTTAATAATTTTTGAATGTGGGGTAATATACCAAACTTCAAAAATATGTATATATGTTTGCAGTTTATCTTATGTACACAACAGGGTAAAACAACGCATTTTCAAAGACTGGCATTAAGTTCAGCAAAAGCAACTAATTTTGACGACAAGATGCAAAATATATGTGAAATAACAATAAGACGGAATGAACAAATGATGTGCACCATTTATCATTCAGCAAACAAACGCCAATATATTTGGAAACTTTGGTAAAAATTTAATCATTTTCACACAAATCACCCTCAATAATTTAAATTGTTACTGATTTCTTGCAAATGAGGGCACTGCAAGATCTTAAGTGTGGGAAGGGGTTAAATTCTTTCGGATTTTATAATTTTTATCTTAAACACTTGGTTACCATTAAAAATACTAGTAAAGCAGTAGTTGTATTAGAATCTAGTGCTCTCTGGTAATAAAGAACAGCCCTAGTCTTATATACTGACTACCCAATTCTAGTAAAATTTTTCAAAATTTTCAATTAAATGAACTCAAAATCATGTTTATACATATTTATGAACGATAAAACTTGGTTTTAACACCGAAATTATTGTTACCTCAGAAAGGACATAAATTGAGAAACAAACCAAAATGTTAAAATTCATTTAAAATGGAATAGAGGACAATAAAAAGGAAAATAAAAGCCAAGTGTGGGAAAATTCTCCAAGTTATTCAAAACATATATCACATATTTTTGTACAAATAACCGAAAATACTTTTGCTTTGGACTAAACTAAAAAGTTTTACCTGATTTACCATAAGAGAGATGGATCTACACGATGAATCAATTCCATCATTAAAAGGAAGTAAAGTCTTCCGAAAAAGAAACGCGCTTCTTGATTTAAGTCAGGAAGTTGTCGTCCAGACCAGCTGTAGGTTGTCGAAAAATCAAGAAAAGTCATCACTAAAATCAGCAGGAAATCCACGGACCTCAGCATTAAACAGGGTCGCCAAGTGGTCAGATTTATCCCAACTATGAGAAGGATTTATCTCGTACAATGGGGGGGGCACCGTGCAAATTAGCTTGATAAGACTAGTGAATCAGATCCCCAGAAAGGATAATCTCCTTAAAGATTAAAAATCAGCTTTTAAGACTGATATTACTCAATCCTTGAGATTGACTTTAAAGATTGAGAATTACAAACTCATGGAATTCAATAATATCTAAACTCGAGCTTGAACGAGAAAATATTTTGATCAAATTATAAACCGATTTGTTTTCTGAAAACCCTATTTTCAATGTGTTCATTACCATTGAACGTAAAATCCTAGGAATTCACCTGGAATTCATTAGGTCACCTGAACCAAATCGAGTGTCAACCGTAAGAACGGTGGTTGCATAGCATGGTCAAAGACAGGACCTTGTGCCAGACCGAAAAATTATAAGGATGAGCTTTACTATTGCTCCTACCAAGGATAGTAATTGCGTCTGACACGTTATAGACCATAATTAAAAGCAAGTCAGGGGACATTGCCTTAACAGTTGCTTGTTCAACGCTTTCCTTTACAACCGGACGGTAGTTTACCGAAAGGTAATATACGGGACAAGTAAACTGGACGTGTTGCTTTCCAAATACAAGGTTAGCAAGTGGGTGACACAAAATCGCAAGTTTTGAGCTAAAATTTTCAAATCTGAAACCCACCAAACCCACAAAAATATTTTGCAAACACCGGTAAAGGGTTATTCCGGAAAACTTATCTAGGGTAAAAACTAGATTTAATTTTCAAAAGATCAAATGTTTTCATAAAGATCCAATTTCCTTAATGGATCTAAATTTTTATAGTCATGTGGGACTGTAAACCATATCGTTACTACCATTGTTTATACCGCCGTACAGAAATCACTGATGTACAAAGTGTGAAGAATAAAGAAGTGATTCTAGTATTTCAAGACGATATTGCTTGAGGACAAGCAACGCTTAAGTGTGGGAATATTTGATAATGCTAAAAACGAACATATATTTCATAGCATTATTCCTCAAGAAAGACAAGCTTTTAGTTGCAACTGTTCTATTTAAAAGTGATATTCGCTTAAATAATAAAAGGTGAAGACAAAAGACAGATTCGACGAATTGAAGACGCAAACGACCAAAAAGCTCAAAAGTACAAAATACAATCAAAGAGGTTCCAATTATTGATAAGAAACGTCTCGAAATTACAAGAGTACAAGATTCAAAACGCAAAGTACAAGATATTAAATTGTACGCAAGGACGTTCGAAAATCCGGAATCGGGACATGAGTCAAATCTCAACGCTCGACGCAACGGACTAAAAATTACAAGTCAACTATGCACATAAATATAATATAATATTTAAATAATTCTTATAATTATTTATATATTATATAATATATTATAAACCGTCGGCAAGAAAGGCTCCAAACTTGTGTGAGCTGTAAAAGCAAACTCCGCGAGTTGTGGAGTTTGCAGTGCAAAAACTACGCGAGTCGCGGAGCCCCTAATTTTGAAACTACCTATAAAGCTCGCGCATTCTGATCGTAAAAATCAAAAAAAATATATATCCATCTCTCTATCTATATCGTAATATTTATATTTATAATTTATATTTTAATTTTAATTTTAATTATAATTCTAATAATAAGGGTATGTTAGCGAATGTTGTAAGGGTGTAAGTCGAATTTCTGTCAGTGTAACACTACGCTATTTTTAATCATTGTAAGTTATGTTCAACCTTTTTAATTTAATGTCTCGTAGCTAAGTTATTATTATGCTTATTTAAAACGAAGTAATCATGATGTTGGGCTAATTATTAAAATTGGGTAATTGGGCTTTGTACCATAATTGAGGTTTGGACAAAAGAACGACACTTGTGGAAATTAGACTATGGGCTATTAATGGGCTTTATATTTGTTTAACTGAATGATAGTTTGTTAATGTTAATATAAAGATTTACAATTGGGCGTCCCTATAAATTACCATATATACTCGATCGGACACGATGGGTGGGGTATTTATATGTACGAATAATCGTTCATTTAACCGGACACGGGAATGGATTAATAGCCACTAGAATAATTAAAACAGGGGTGAAATTATGTACAAGGACACTTGGTATAATTGATAATAAAATATTAAAACCTTGGGTTACACTCAGTCGACATCCTGGTGTAATTATTAAACAAAGTATTAAAATCTTGTTATAGTTTAAGTCCCCAATTAGTTGGAATATTTAACTTCGGGTATAAGGATAATTTGACGAGGATACTCGCACTTTATATTTATGACTAATGGACTGTTATGGACAAAAACCAGACGGACATATTAAATAATCCAGGACAAAGGACAATTAACCCATGGGCATAAAACTAAAATCAACACGTCAAACATCATGATTACGGAAGTTTAAATAAGCATAATTCTTTTATTTCATATTTAATTTCCTTTATTTTATATTTAATTGCACTTCTAATTATCACATTTTTATTGTTATTGTATTTAATTGCACTTTTAATTATCGTACTTTTTAATTATCGCAAGTTTATTTTATCGCACTTTTATTATTCGCAATTTCATTATCGTTATTTACTTTACGCTTTAATTTAAGTCTTGTATTTATTTTTAATATTTTACATTTGGTTTTAACTGCGACTAAAGTTTTAAAATCGACAAACCGGTCATTAAACGGTAAAAACCCCCCTTTATAATAATAATATTACTTATATATATATTTGTATTTTTACAAAAGTAAACTAATATAGCGTTAAGCTTTGTTTAAAGATTTTCCCTGTGGAACGAACCGGACTTACTAAAAATTACACTACTGTACGATTAGGTACACTGCCTATAAGTGTTGTAGCAAGGTTTAAGTATATCCATTCTCTAAATAAATAAATATCTTGTGTAAAATTGTATCGTATTTAATAGTATTTCCTTGTAAAATTTAATAGTATTTCCTAGTACACCTCGCACACATCAACGTTGGTTTGCGTGTATTATTAAGATGATTATACAAAGGGTACAAATTATATATACGTTAAGTTTAGTTACCAGGGTGCTCAATTTCGTAGAATATTTTGATAAACGTTTCTGGATGAAACAACTGAAATCTTGTGATCCACCTTTATATACAGATTATACGATACATTAAAACTATGAACTCACCAACTTTTGTGTTGACACTTGTTAGCATGTTTATTCTCAGGTTCCCTAGAAGTCTTCCGCTGTTTGCTTATATGTTAGACAAGCTTTGTGCATGGAGTCATACATGCTTTATTCAAGAAAACATTGCATTCACAAAACCATCATCATGTATCTATTTTGACTGCATTGTCAACGAAAGTATTATTGTAAACTATTATTTACGGTGATTGTCTATATGTAGAAATCATCAGATGTTGAAAACCTTGAATTTAAATATTCATTATGGTATACCTTTTCCAAAGAATGAAATGTTTATAAAATGTATCATATAGAGGTCAAATACCTCGCAATGAAATCGATGAATGACGTATTCGTCCATATGGATTTGGAGCGATCGTCACAGTTGGTATCAAAGCGTTGGTCCTAGCGAACCAGGTCTTGCATGAGTGTGTCTAACTGATAGTTGTTAGGATGCATTAGTAAATCTGGACTTCAATCGTGTCTGCATGTTAAAAGTTTTGCTTATCATTTCTTGTCGAAAATTACATGCTTATCATTCTTAAGTCTAGACATGTTTTCCTGCATTTATTGCATAAATAGTGTATAGACAAAACTTCATATCTTAGCGTATCTGTTATTGTAAACTTTTCCTGACATCTTCCGAAAATTTCTCCGTGATTTATGGAATTTGGTATTATATATACATATGTAAATTATGTATTGAAGAATACCAAACTAAATTCTATAATCTAATTCATATCAAAAATCATCTCCCTTATTATACAAGATGGATCCCATATCTAGTTCAAATTCCTTAAACTCCGACAGCTATTCTGATATGGATATTCATCTGAATTTCGAAGACAGTGTAACCGGAATGGATCAACCAATCAGCCATCACCTATTCTGGATGAATTGGGGATGGGTTCGTAGCCTGCTTAGTCATTGGAGACAAGAAGAAGGTGATCCCTTCCATTCACCACATTTCCCTCTTGGCGAAGAACCTGAAGCACTTACCGGTGAACCTGTTCGAGACACCATTTTCTCTCTCATTTCCAGAGTATCTCATCACGATAATATACTATCTCAAATTCTGAATCTCATTCACCCGCTCGTCTGAACTGACAATCATCCCGGTGTAATAGAAGAAGTCAACGAGCTTCGCGCTCTGGTAGTGGCTTTGGAGAACATGGTGCAAAGGTTACAAGCACCAGCAGCAGCAGCACCGGCAGCAACAGTACCACCATCAGCAACACCAACAGTACCATCACCACCACTAACAACAACATCTGCATCCCACACCGAAACATCACAATCTGTACCTCGAACGTCAACATCATACGCCCCATAGATACCAAGGAATACCAACAACAACAAACGATGAAGTATTGATTCATAACTTCATCAAAGAAATATTCTGCAGAGAATATGTAGTGTCAAAAAGTTTTAGAGATTACTTATTCTAGTTCTATTTGTAAACCAGATGAATGAGCGAATAAAAATGATGAAAAAAACCCTGATCGGAATGGTGCACGATTTACAAGCTACATCTGTTAGCAGCAGCACCGTCAGTACCATCAGCATCATCAGCATCAGCAGCATCTACAACAACCACAAGCTCCGCCAGATCCATAATCGCTGCAAACATCATCACTAATCAACAACGCGTATATCGTATCAACGAGTTATGAAGTATTAACTCATTCCCTCTAAAGAAATTATATGTATATTTTATATATATATGAATTCTGAGATCAAAATAAATCTTTTCGTACTAAGCTATTACGTGTGAATCTTAACTAGTAGGTACTATTCGGTTAATTCATATTACTAATATGCTATGATGTACATCCTTCGTTAACGACTTAACCATCATTAACTACAATATCTGTTTCAACTCAATGAATTCCATTTCATAATGAACTTAGTGTATTAATCAACTACATGTTTGATTTTACAATTTTATCTTCGATGTACTCGAAACTTTCTAGAAAACATCATTTATATCTTATGAAGTTCATAAGAATTCCACGAGCACTAACATCATTCACCGAGGAAATATCAATAAAAATGAATAACGAAGTATTGATTCATAATTTCATTTACGTTGAAGAGATAATCCACGAAGATTACGAAATTTCTAAAGTTTTAGAGATTATTCATTTCTAGTTCCAGCTGAAAATTAAATGAGCTTAATATGATATTAACTCATTAAATCTGTATTACATTTGAAGAAAATATACATACTAATATTTTCATAAAAATTGTGATAAAATTCTCTTGTACAAAATATTATTTGTGAAACTTTTAACGGGTAGGTAATACCCAAAAGAAATACATTCTTCGAATCTGATTCAGCAATCATCAACTATATTCACTACTTTCACAACAATATACATTCTTTCATAGAAATCAAAACAACCATTCGCATCCAAATTTGATTACATATTCTGATTTTGAAAAAACAAATCAGAATCCAGGCCCAGATTTAATAGAAAACATCACTCTTAGATTCTTACATCTTTCAAATGCCATACTTTGAATTCAAAACTGTACTAGAACATCATATGTATACATATAACATTCATCTCTTAGAATTATGAGCATTCATTCTGAAATTCTAAAAAGCAACCAGTCTACGAATCAATACCCTGAATGTTGAAAAAGCTAATGAAGCATCAAAAACTGTAAACGACTTTAACAGCCAAAAGTTTGATGATAAAGAATTGTGTGTTGGAAAAGCTCGGAAAAAGAGAAGGTTTGGAACTGGAAAACGGATTGAGCAAAACATGAAGGAGGCTGTGGACAAATCACAAAGACTAAACCTGCCTTCAAAGAATCCAAATAATTCAGTATCTGCTGAAGATATTAACGAATACCTTGCTCCTGACTCTAAACTTTTACGGACAAATCTTCTTCATCATCCTTCGATATTAGAAATTTTAAGATATCATCGTATATTTCATTATAAATATCCTCGATATTTCTGAAGATATTTTCATAACTATCCTTATCTGAAATCATTTATCTCCTCGCGTTATCTGTATTACATCATAAAGGAAACTGTTTAGTTTCTATATTCTGTAAACCTTCGAGTTTAAATTATGAATATTTTGAAGCAGTGTTGGGAACTGAAGCATGAGTTAGTATAATATAATGACACTTGATCAACGTGATTATCATACCCTCATTATAAACCATGCTGAGTTTCTAATGCTGAGTTTCTAATGGAACGTGAATATGCATTCCAGAAACCGGAATCGGGACATAAGTGAGTGACAACGTACGAGTCAACGGACCAAAAATTACAAGTCAACTATGCACGTGAATATAATATAATATATAATTAATTATATAAATTAATTATATTATATATATTATATAAAATTATGTAGATGAACAAAGAAACAAAATAGATGTGAGCTGGAACTGGGGCTCATGCGATCGCATGGGTTCCCCTCACATTTCCCATGCGATCGCATGGATGCTGGAGACAGAAGACAACTATAAAGCCAGATCATTTTTGGCCAGTTCATATCATCAATCTCATCTCAATCTCTCTGTCTCTCTAATTTATATATATTTTAATTATTATTATTACTATTTTTATTATTATTATTATTATTATTATTAAGATTAATATTATTATTAATATTATTATTATTATCATTAGTATAATAATTATTAGTATTATACATAAAATACTACGATGAGGTTATGTCCAAATGATTTCTAAATGATTTTTCGAGCGGGAAAGAGCTAAGGAAATTATGAGTTATAGCTAAGGAGGTGATGGGTATTATTTGGGGGTATTGCTCGTAAGTCAAACTAGTGTTTATCATCTCCGTTGCGTCTACGTACTTTCCTGCAATATTGAATCACAATATTGAGACGTGAGCATTCATATCTTATCTTTTATATATTAATAGTGTATACATGTCTAGTGCTCGAGTATATATGTTTATGCATGCTAGTATGCTAAATTTCATCGTTAAACAGTTTATGATGAATTACGAATTAAATACATATATTACTGATAAAAGGTATATGATATGCATGTTTTTAGAAAGCTGGTGAAAAATCAATAACTTTTCATTTAGAAATCGCGAAATTTCGATGAACGAATTAAAAGATATGGGCAACTGAATTATGATCAGCGTTAATTGGAATTGCTTTTGAATCTGAAATTAATATTTAAACAACTTGTCTATGAGATTGATAAATTGGAATTTTAGATATTACTAATCGAGTAAATGAATTTCTATATAAGGCACGTCTCGTTTTGTTGAACAATTATCAAAATTGATTGTTTTATCATATTTTAAAGCCTTATAAAAACTATAGTTTAATTTTACAAGAATTGGGAAACTATGTGAAATGTTAAAATGTTTCGATTGCCCTGATCATTCAACTATAGTGTTGAGTCAGATTGACTTTTTGAAACGACTTTTGATAACTTTTGTATGTCAATCTCGAGCATTAGGATTGTGATACACTATGACCAGACCTAGCTTGATAGACATTTATTGACCAACATATGTTCTCTATGTTGAGATCTACAGTTATTTGGTATTCCGAGTTTCGGTCACATTTCGGTGAACGACTTTATGTGCTGCTAATGTGAGTTTCATTTGCTCCCTTTTTAAATGATTTTGCAATATATATTTTTCGGCTGAGAATACATGCACTTTATTTTAAAAACAATGGACACAAGTACATACTAAATTCTATACTGAGTTTGAACCGAAAATCCCTTAGCTTTGGTAACTAGTAACTACCGGTTATAAGAACTGGTGGGCGCGAGTAGTAGTATATGGATCCATAGGGCTTGATATCCCCATACGAGCTAGAGCACTAGCCTTTTAATGGACGTATGCTATTTGAGAAGCGTACACGTTGGTTTGCGTGTATTATTAAGATGATTATATAAATGGTACAAATTATATATATGTTAAGTTTAGTTACCAGGGTGCTCAATTTCATAGAATATTTTGATAAACGTTTCTGGATGAAACAACTGAAATCTTGTGATCCACCTTTATATACAGATTATACGATACATTAAAACTATGAACTCACCAACCTTTGTGTTGACACTTGTTAGCATGTTTATTCTTAGGTTCCCTAGAAGTCTTCTGCTGTTTGCTTATATGTTAGACAAGCTTTGTGCATGGAGTCATACATGCTTTGTTCAAGAAAACATTGCATTCACAAAACCATCATCATGTATCTATTTTGACTGCATTGTCAACGGAAGTATTATTGTAAACTATTATTTACGGTGATTGTCTATATGTAGAAATCATCAGATATCGAAAACCTTGAATTTAAATATTCATTAACGAAGCGTCTTTTGTGCTTAAGCATAGCATCATACAACTCATTCAGAACCATTGCCAGTTCCATAGTTTACTAAATGACGATCCCAACTCTCACTTAGATAGATTCCTCTCCTTATCCAACTCATATAAGCAAAACGAGGTTGAACAAGATATAGTTCGTCTTTATTTGTTTCCCTTTTCCTTATCTCTTCATGCAAAAACCTGGTTCGAGGGGTTAGAACACAACTCTATCACCTCATGGGAGGAAATGGCAACAACTTTCTTAATCAAGTACTTTCCCCCATCAAAACAAATCAGACTTAGGAATGATATCGTAAACTTTCAAGAAGCATACAATGAATCACTCTATACTGCATAGGAAAGATTCAAACATTTGCTTCGAAGATGCCCGAACAACCGTCTTGAGAGCTCTGTTCAAATTTTGGCCTTCTACAATAGTCTGAATCAGAACAACAAGTCTACTCTTGATGCTGTTTCTCAAGGTAACTTCACGAACTTCACTGCTGACGAGGCCTGGAGATTGATCGAGGAGATGACTATGCACCATCACGATTGGAACACGGAAGAGCACGATTCATTAGCAATATCGCTTTCCGCCTCCGATCCTATCAAAAATAAAACCATCAAAATTCTCTCGGACCAAATAAAAAACCTCACCAAAGAAGTCGAAGAGCTAAAGAAACTCCCGCAACATGTGTCTCAAGTGCAATTATGCCATAATTGTACTGACCCACATCCGGCCAAGGTATACGAGGCTGAATGTGAGGACTCTGTTGCCTACTCCGATAAGATCCTAGCTCACACGCATAACCATCCCACTACCCCATCAGAGACAAGTCCAGACGATGTCCTAATGCGAATCATCCACATGATCACAGCAAGACAAGACACAACTGACTTAGTCATGGCTAATCACTTGAGTAGTCTTGAAAATCAAATAAGCCAGCTAAATCAACGTCTCTATTCTCTGTGTTGTCCTAAAAATGGCTCAAAGGTGGCACATAGCCAACCTTCAGTTTCTTCTAAGGAGAAGAAACTAACTAATACCCGTTCGGTAGTAGTCATTGAGTCATCACCTAAACCTACTGGAAAAGCACTCATCCCATTCCCAGCCTGTCTCAAGCACAGACACAACAAGATGAAATCATTCAAGCTTGACGGTAAATTTTTGGACACTGTGTCTAAAATTCCTCATAGTAAGAAGTATTTTAGAAAACTCCTATCAACCAAGGATAAGGTACCCGAAGTACCCAATGTCCCGCTGAACGCGGATTGTTCAGCCATTCTCTTAGATACTCTTCACGAAAAACTAGGTGACACCGGACGATTTACCCTTCCTTGTTCTATCTACCAATCTGGTACTATCTATTCTCTCGCTGACCTTGGTGCCAGCATCAATCTCATGCCATGCTTACTGTTCCAGAGACTCGAAATTGGAAACCTTAACCCTACCAAAATGAGCATCCAGCTAGCTGACCAATCCACTAGATATCCTAAGGGAATAGCTGAGAACGTCATGGTTAAGGTCGACAAATTCCTTTTTCCGACCGACTTCGTGGTTATGGATTTTAAAGAAGACGTGAATACCCCCATCATTTTAGGAAGGCCTTTCATGAATACAACCAAAGCGATTATTGACGTTTATTCACGGACTATCACCTTGAGAGCCCGTGGAGAAGAGGTCACTTTCACGATCGACGAGTTTGTATGTCCTTCTGATGGGAACAATGAAATAAATATCATCTCTACTAGGAAAGTCACCTTCTATTCCGAGAATGGAGAGAAGAAGATAGAAGTAGAAGACAAGAAGAATAACCACTCCACACCAACCCAATCTTCACTCTCACCTTATTTTGATCTTTTAATGATTGGAGAGGATTTCGTTCTAGAAGAACTCTCTGAACAAATTATACTTGAATCTCTCGACCAGAGTGACGATGAGGTGGATAAAGAAATTGAAATGGAGAGTCCAGATAAGAAGAAATAGATGGAGGATTCTAGCATCGAAGTAGTTGATAATATTGTTACCATATTGGAGACGTCAATGGACATCGCCCCACCTCCATGCCTAGAGTACAACACTACGACTAACCAAAAGTCACAAAGAATAAAGATGGGTTTTGCGTCAGGGCTACCCTATAAACCATCACTCAAATACATAATGACATACACATTGAGTGATGAGGACCCCTTTGACTATCCCGCTCCAATCAAGGAGGTAAAAGAAGTTGATAGCTTTGTTATACCTCAATTTAAATAAAGCATTCACTTCAAACCACCTTCTCATCTCATTGGACATACCTTATTCTATGCCCGCTTCATTCTCATCGGTATGTTCCAATATTACCCCTTGTGTCTACTGATGGATGCAAGGGATCCGCCTAGATTTCCTGAGAAATAAGGCTAGAGTCAGGCTCGTGACTCGAACAAAAACAAGCGCTTCTCGGTAGGCAACCCGTGTGTTTATTTTTCTATAGCTTTAGTAGTAGTTAGATTAGGATAATTAGGTTAATTGAATAAGTGAAAAGTGAAACTTAAAATAAAATTTTCAACGTTTCTTAGGACGAATTCACTTCTCCTACTTGTCTTGGGCTTAAGTGAATTAACATTATTTCAAAAGTCTTAAAATTAAAGGGAGTCAACACTCTAAGGTTTTTAGTCATACACTGATTTGTTGAATTTCAAAACATAAATTTGAAACCCTCAAGTTTTCAAATAAATTTTTCATTAAAATGCAAATCAGTGAGTCTATGGCCTAAAGCTTAATCACCTTTCTAGGATTCATGTTTTCTATCTTTACAAGTAATAGACAGTTATTGATGCCTGTGGTGGAGACTCTTTGAATAATGATGAAACGACAAGGAAACCCATTGATTATTTCATTGCAAGTTATTGGTGGATGGTGGATGGAGGATGAGAACGAACTAATGAGCTCAAGTACACTTCAAGAAGTTCGATTCGAATCCAGCAGAAAATGGTTCCGACTCAGTCAACCTTCCGATTCTCAGCTCACAGTCGCACCCAAGGGGAGTAATTCGTTTCTTTCTCTTCGTTTATTTATATTGCTTCGTTATATCCTTAAACTATACCCTATCCTAACCTTATCACTAAGTGTGGGATTCCAGCCCAATATTGAGCTTAGATACATTTTCCGACATGTTCAAACTCTAAGTGTGGGATTTTAGCTCCCTAAAATCTAAGAATGAACATTAGGGACAATGTTCCTCTAAGTGTGGGATAGCGGTGTAGTACACCGTAATTAGCTATGGGATGCTCGGAAAATGTTTTTAACTTAAAATTTTACTAAGCTTTTCGAGTATTCCTACTTTTTAGATTCTTTGTCCTCAACGTAAGTTTTTCAAAAATTTTGGCTAAATCATACTTTCTGAAAAAGTACTTTCGAAAATCAAGCGTGTTTGTTCAAAAATTAAGACAAATGAGGACATAAATCTTCTTAAGGATGAACTCATTCTCTAAAAGAGCATTGCATGACTAGGCATTATCGACCCAAAATAATTGTTGTGAGGCACCCCAAAAATGGCCAAATAACATTTTTAATACTTCACTATCTTTTCCATTGAGAATGTCAATGTTAGCATTTAGAGTTAGAACTTGACCTTGACATACATTTCGAAGCCAATGGTTAGTAAGCGCCATACGTAGTGTAGGTGCGATACTTCTTCTGAAATCATTCTGAATAGAGAAGACAAAAACCATCTGTTTCCTTTTCCGTTTCCACTCCACGCATTTAAACCGACCAACTCACACCAAAGAGTTGATGAATCAGAAAATACTCACTCCCAAATTCACTATCAAATATGTTACCCTTTCCACCCACTTTCCTTTCTCATTTTCAAAATCTAGAAATTCAAAGAGATAGATCGACCAAGTTTACTTTAAACACTTGTCGGAAAAAAAAATTCTGAAATTCCAGACTGTTTTTGATATGTCATAAAAAGACCAATTTCTGGTGAAATACCTTTCTCTCTGGGCACAAGAAGAAATAGACAAAGTTATAAAGATGGGATATACAAAAAAAAAATTGATGAGCAAAGTCTCAAAAATAAAGAAGAGAAAATTCTTCGAATAAAAGCATAGATCCCTCAAGAAAATGAAGATTGTGACCCAGGAGGATTGCAGAAAAGAAACAAAGTCTTCGCTCAAAATCAGCACCCTCTAAAGGAACTCTTCAGCAAAAATAGAGTACCATCTTTCCTAGAAAAAAGTATACCCTCATGAAACCGAAATCTATCGAATCTCTATAAATTTATGATTCGAAAATCACCTTTTCGCCATATCAAAACCTTCACTTTTCACCGCAAACTAACCTTTAAACCCGTTCTTCCTCTTAAAAGAATGATTAGGGAGAAGATCAGTGCCGTCCTTATCTAACCGGTGGAGATTTGATTCTTGGTCAAGCCTATGCCAATCCTTGTAGCATGACTGGCTATGAGCGAATTCATTTCATAGATTGATAGGGAACTCCAAACACTTAAGTGATTTGAGTGACCCGTGTAAGGAAGTCAATGTCATGTAACCTCCCGTCATGCTTGCAGAGATAGTTTTCACCCCTTTTAGAAGACGGTTTATCTGATCTTGCTCTTATAATAAATAACAAGCCACTTGAATAATAGAATGGAAACCTCAGAAGAATCCTTGAACTCAAAATAAAAGAGAGGTTTGCTTGAGGACAATCAAAGTCTAAGTGTGGGATATATGATATCGGCTAAATATTCACGTTTTTACCCCCGATATTAGCCACATTTATGATAAAGTAACTGACTTTATCATCTAAATAAGCATTTATTTGCTTCATTTGGTAGATTATATCATTACCAAAGCTATGTTTCAAGAATCACTAAAAACGGATGAAAAACGGGGAAAACGAGCAAAACCGACTAAGACGTTTAACTCGCGTTTAAATAACTTATTTTATAATTTTTGAAAAAGTTTATTTACTTAATCTCATGTTGTAGGATATTTAATTACGAACGCGTGGGCGCAAGAATCGTCAGAAACGGAGCTAAAACGAAGCGGTGAAAGACAAGTTACGATCCAACAAACGGTTTGCCAAACGGTCTGCCATAAGGGAAAACGGCCTGCCAACAAACGTGCACCAAATACGGCCTTGAAAAATGGCTTGCCAAACGGCCTGCCAGGGTTTTTCTGCCATTTATTTACAATTTTGCCACCAAGCATTTCCTTATAAATGGGGGCTTCATCCCACCATTTCTAAACACACCATTCTTCACTTCTCTCTCTAAATATCTCTCTATTGTCGCTTTCTAATGATCAGTAGGAGATTAGTTATCTCTCTACTTTCTCTCTCTAGATTCTTGAGAGAGAAAAGTACAGAGATTAGAAAAATAATTATCTCTCTATTGTCGCTCTCTAGTGATCAATAGGAGATTAGTATGTAGTAAGTTGTAGAAGCTATTAAGCATTGTATCGCTATGGATATTTTGAAGAAATACAAGTGTTATTTTGCCGACATTACTCGGTAACATCTATCCTTTTTTTATTAATTTATTATAATATTCTTGTTTGATGTTTGTGATTTATTAATATTAGAAATGCTTGTTGCCATGATGTGTGAGTAATTGCTTGATTGTTTGTCATGATTTAATAATGTTAGTTAGGGATGATTATCGTTTCGTACTTACTTCCTGTCTATGATATTAAACCTCGTTATTATCGTCCTTCCACCAATAAACGTGATTAAAACCTTTTATAAAGTCGACAATTATAAGGTAATTAATTATCTATGTTTATACATTGGTCAAGGTATGAACCCATCGGAAATACTATAAATTACATGGAGAATTATCGTAGGACCAGATCAATACATTGGTCAAGAGTATAATACTCGAGAAAATACTGTTGCAACAGTAGAGTACAGTGTTGATGTACTATAGGACCACTTGAGGATGGTCAAGGTTAGAAGCTATGCAACCACTATAAGTCTACATGGTGGATAGCCAAGGGATTTATTGGGTAGATTTAAGTAAGGGCTGGTTTAAATCATAAATGAGTGTTTAATGACTACAATACAAACTAAACTTACAAATTTTTAAGGATGACTGAGAACTATCAGAGGTTCTAATTTGTCTACAAACCCTTAGATTTTACCAAACCATTGACAGAAAGGAATTCGAAACACAATCATAACCACTCACTTGGGTGATACACTAAGGTGTTAAGAAAGGTTGGATATTATATATATATATATATATATATATATATATATATATATATATATATATATATATATATATATATATATATATATATATATATATGGCTATGCTACTTTATTCGTGCGCCCAAGGTATGCATTGCATCCAAGATGAACCGCTTATATCCTTAAGCCGGATAAAGCGTCGGGAGTTGAGCATAGTCCATCTGATCAGAATCACGATAGCCTATTTCCTCGTGACATGCTAATCGAGAAATTAATTAGTAGGGAATCTAGTGTTTACACTAAGGTATATCTATCCAAGGAGTGTCTCACAATCATCCTGACACTACGTTATCTTAAATCATGGTGAACCGCGTCTTCTATGTCCTTAGCTGTTGCATGCTAGCTAGCTTATTTTAATTATATACTTTAAATTTTAAATACAATTATAAATAAAATCCACCCAACTATAGCCTTTACACAATTTGATATTCCGGATAAAGTGGTGTCTAGAATAAACCGGTTGGACTTGGTTGTTGGATTTTTCGAACAGTTGCCAATTTATTGGGACCAAAAGGATCCTGCCTCTCCACACAAGGTGTACCTGACCACTAGTCTTGGATACTAAATTGTGTACAAACCCAATATTAATTACTAAATTATCTGAATAAGCTCCGTTTCAAATTCGACCACTCAAGAAACGACCCTAGGTCATATTTGCCCTTGCTAACCCATAGGAAAGAATAATAGATTTAGGCCCAGCATATATAAATTAAACAATCAACTTCTTCTGTTGATATCCTGAATTGACGTTTTGCGACCTAACGACACCGCATAAATAAACCATCCGATTCGGACATATCAATATCAAAAAATAAACCAACAAATCTCCACATTTTTTATAGAAAAAAGATAATCATGCTTCCACATTGAAAAGATAAC
This sequence comes from Rutidosis leptorrhynchoides, assembly GCF_046630445.1. NCBI lineage: Eukaryota > Viridiplantae > Streptophyta > Magnoliopsida > Asterales > Asteraceae > Rutidosis > Rutidosis leptorrhynchoides. The sequence continues at coordinate 80,459,766 of NC_092336.1, read as the reverse complement.
CGACGTAGACGCTTCCTCGACGACAACTTCAAGATCATCATCTTCATACCGCTGACATTATCTCTAACCGAAGAAATAAAATTTTCATCCACATCGAACATTGTCAAAACCCGACAATCATTGTCATCACAGACAATCATAATTCCAAAAAAAATTTCATACTCCACCGTAAGAGTACAACCACTTATAAGATCCCTTTCTAAGAATTTCACCTCGGCACATGTTGAATAACCAGCTAAACATTTACGGTGCAACTTCTCCGTTTGGCTTTCCTAGAAGTTCCATCAGCTTCAACTAAGAAGTCAAACTGATCCAAAAACCTTTCAACTCCAAATAATTAAATGTTTTTGTTAAAGATGAAAAATCAAGCGATGTTTCACTCGTTAGTTTTTTCTCAACAAAGGACTTTGAAATGAAAAACATGTTTTTGGATCAAAAATAACGAATGACAAACAGGGAGTCTTATTTCTAACAGGTATATGAAAACTAACAAATGAATGGTCAATTGATCTTTCTAGAAATGAGGAGTCAGATTGATCAATGGTGCATTTATTTGGTCAATGTCAAAATATTTTCTTATGAAAGAAGTTTCAAGTTTTCTCAAAAAAAAAAAAAAAAAAAAAAAAAAAAAAAAAAAAAAGTTTTGAATAAAACCCCAGATTATTACGAGTCTTCACTTGAATTGTAACGTTCTTGAGACCATATATTTTTCTTAACCCCCAACACACAAGCGAGTGGGAGTTTGATCCTAATACCATTGTGTGTTTATGGAAAAGAATTGAGATTATGAAGTTACTAACCCTTGCTTTTATGATATTTCGATATATATTCAGCACACGGGTGAGGGGGAGATTCATTCTAGCGTCACCGTGAGTTGATTACTGGAGCATCTAACGTAATAAAGCAAAACACTTCGGTATATAACGAATACAAGGTTCAAGATTGAACTGGTTTCATGTCTGGCGAACCAGGTTCGCGTTGAACTGGGTTCATGTCAGGTAATGGAAACTTATATATTTCAAGCGAACCAAACAAGGTTTAAGAATGAACCGGGTTCATGTTTGAAATCTAAATATTGATACGCAAACCATTAAAGGTCCAAGTTGAACTGGATTCATATCTAGTAGATGAATACTTTGGGCAAACCAAATAAGGTTCAAGATTGAACTGGGATTATGCTCGGAGCTCGATGATCGAGGCAAATCAAAGAAGTTCAAATCGGGAATCGACTGAACAATATTGAAGACTAGCTTACGGCTAGTCCCAAGAAATTAGTCAACAAAAGACTCTCAACAATGTATTGGGCAAGTTGAATTGTGAAAATCTCACTATTCAACTTGAAGGGGAGTGTTAGAAATAAATAAAAGAATAGACAAGATAAAAAGGAATCTACCTTTTAAGGTAATTTGACCTTAGACAACAAAAAAGACATCTTCAGCCCATTCATTTATAGATGTCATAAGATGGCTTAACGCATGCATTCCAACGGATACAAAACAAGTTGCAGTTCAAATTTATTAAGGAAGTATTAAAATAGATTGACTCTTTTTACTTTGTATTCATTTAATAAAGGCTTCATGCCTAAATTAGAATTAGCCTTTTGAGGCAAAGTCGTATAAGTAGATTAGTTTTGTCAATTGTAAAAGATAAGCAACTAATTCACAATGTAGTCTTTTAGTCTTTTGTTTTTTCTTGTATCTTTTCCTTTTTATCAACTAAGATCAGCAATCATTCATTCAATCCAATATCAATATGCAATCAAATATATTCCGCATATTAATTGTTAACAATTTCTGCCGTGTGTGTGTTAAATAGTGCGGTGCAACTAAAACTATATTTAGATATTAATTCATGAAGTATTCTAATGTCAACCCTAAGTGTTGTCATTAAAAAATTCAAATATGCTTATTTAGTTTGTACATTAAAATTAACTACTCATTTCATGGAAATAATCACCACTAAGACAACACATGTACACTATTTCATGCATTAATCTCTTTCTTAAAGACAACTATAAGGGTTGTCAATAGAAAATTTCTTAATTAATATACTTCACCCATATTTCATACGAAAGCCATCAATATCAAATCTTCATTTTTATAATATAATCTAACTTATAAACACAATTGACACTTGAATATAATAATTTAATATTAGTATAAAATTGGAACACAATTTGAGCCCTATACTACCTTTTTTTAAGTCTTAAATTATTTATTTTTATATTAAAACTAGAAAACAGCTAGAGAAACACCGGAGATAATATAAAGACGGCCTAAAGCTCCACTCACAATGTAACATCACGACATAAAAACCCAATAACAAACTCCTGAAAAATTAACAATATACACGACTAAAGACAAAAATAACGATAACGAAACTTTTGCCATCAAATAAACCACCTATTGTTAAAACATCCGTTATGAATCTGAAACCATTGAAGAGCAATCCACTTCTTCCCCCATAACATCGTCATTATTCTCATCAGTCTATCACTACCTAGCTCGCCACCTCTACTTTTTTCATTGATATGTATTTCAAGCCATATCAATAACATCATATTAAAATCTCACGCCCTAGCTCGCCACCTCTACTTTTCATATATATGTATTTTAAGCCATATCGAAAATATCATATTTAAATCCCGCAAATTTGTGCGTTATAACCTACTTAATAGTTTATAACACATTTGATACGTATAATTTAAGCATACATTTTTTTTAAAAAAATTCGTTCAAAATACATTTTATTTTAAAAAAAAAATGTCTTTTTACACCATTAGGTCGACCAACAATATGGTCGACCACCCCTTTACTTGGTCGACCACCTCATTTTTCAAGGTGGTCAACCAAATTTCAATCAGAGCATGGTCGACTACCATGTAAACATGGTCGACTATCACCTCAATTGGCTATGGTCGACCACAAAGCAAAAAAACAACGCGGGCGACCAATGAGTTGGTCGACTTCCCTGGATCCAGGTTTCATGCATCCCGAAATCTGCAAAATTCGTGCAAGTCTATTAACAGTTTTTAGTGACATTTTTTAAATTTTTTTAAAAAGTGTATTTTGAAAAAGTGTCACACTTTTTAAATTTTTGAAAAAGTGTATTTTGAAAAAGTGTCACACTTTTTAAATTTTTGAAAAAGTATATTTTGAAAAAGTGTCTATCACCATTCTTTATCTAATGGTGTAAAAAGACAATTTTTTTTAAAAAGGTGTATTTTGAACGAATTTTTTTAAAAGAAGTATATTTTGGCGAATATCCCATAATTTAATTTTATTTATTTTAACGTATTTATCACCATTTTTTATCAATAAATTAATAATAAATAAATACAAAATACAATAACAGTATAATCGGTGTGAACTAACGGATGACCCAAAATCTAACCCCACATTTTCCCATCAACTTGGAGTACTTTCCATTACACTTTGTGGTAGTGGACCCTGGTTCTGATACTTTTTCGACACGTGGTTCATTTTCAGCCGTCGTCAATTGATACGGCTCCACAAAATCTGTTTAAGTTACAACAGCAATTCAAAGTCTATTTTGACTACTCCCATATTGATGCAGTAAATATTTATGACGAAATATGCTCAACCTCAATCACGTTTCGAAATATTCTCAACCTCAATCACGTTACTTTACAAGGCAGTTAAATTTGAGGACGTGCCTAGAATGAAGATGACTATGATAGTATGATGTGTTGATTAAAGTGACTATACTTAGTATTTCAGGGCAACTACTAACCGCTTTGTGAGCGGTCGGGCGCTACCTATGTGACCACAAATTATATTTATTTTTTACCTTCGTAGATTCAAACTCATAACCTTCATTTTGAAAAGATGTCATAACCATTCCACCATCACCCCGTGGTTATGGATAAGTTGGATTTCATTCTTAATAAAATGTTTTTATAGAGATTATTGTTAGATAATAAAAACCATGTGCGAGTATTATTTAATTATTGATGGATATTTGTAGATTACATAGTGAAATCTAATGGTAAAATTCTAATAGACCGAGCTCACAATGCAATCGGGTTGAGCCAATACTAATACTTTAATGACCTCCCGTAATTCGACGAAATTGCCAAAGTCCGGAATGAGAGGAAAAACGCTAACAAATATAAAATAGTAACTTTTTGTTCTCTCTCTTATTTGTCGCGTTAATTATAACTAATATTAGCTTTTACAATTGCATATATTTTGTTGGCTTCTTCTTTTTCGTTGTGTTTTTTTTTCTTTTACAACATGGCTTGATGTGGTTAAGGATCAAGTATCACTTTGGTATGCAACTTTTGTTGACGATAATAATATTCTTCAACGCTGCAAACAAGATTTTTAACGATATATATATATATATATATATATATATATATATATATATATATATATATATATATATATATATATATATATATATTTGTTCGGGGGTTAAAACCTAGTCAGGTAAGGCGATTCATCCCCACGCGGATAATGATTTTACTAGATGTATAAGAATTAGGAAACAAGTTGGTTTTGATAGATAGTTTTTAGAGATGCCTGCTGGCTTGTCTTTAATGCCAAAGAGTAGGTGTTTTTTTTTTCCTTTTTAATTAAAGTAAGAAAATAGCAATAAACTAAATAGAGAGTAGATATGGAAAAGATACGTATTCTTAAAATAGAGAAAATAATTAATTAAAGAAATGGTTTTTGTTTGGAAAGAAATTCTTTTTTTTTTTTTTTTTTTTTTTTGGCAATTGATAGGGTAACTGTTTTTAATGAAAAAAAATAAATATAAAAGAGAAGATGAAGGATATAAGGGTTTGATAGGATAAATAATTGATTAAGTTTCTATGTACAAGCCGGTGATTGGCCAGAGGTGCACAAGGAACGAAAAATAAATTGATTTAGATGATTAATTATTGGGATCATCTTTGGAGCAACGGCTCATGACGCGATTTTGGGGTTTATAAATTTTGCATGAGAATGAAAATCAAAAAATTTAAATAAAAAAAGAGAAAGATGTAAATAGGAGGCTGATGTTACGCGAGGGGTATATGAAATAGTATTATTTTTTTACAACAAAATACTATTAAATGCGATACAATTTTACACGAGATATTTATTTATTTATAGAATGGATATACCTAAACCTTGCTACAACACTTATAGGCAATGTACCTAATCGTACAGTAGTGTAGTTTTTAGTAAGTCCGGTTCGTTCCACAGGGATCTTTTAAACAAGCTTAACGCTATATTTTTAACTTATAATTGTAAAAATACAAAAATATATGTAAGTAGTATTATTATTATAAAAGGGGTTTTTACCATTTAATGACCGGTTTGTCAATTTTAAAACTTTAGTCGCAGTTAAAACCTAATGTAAAATATAAATATAACTTAATTTAAAGTGTAAAGTAAATAACGATAATAAAATTGTGATAATTAAAGGGTACGATAATTAAAAATGCAATTAAATAAAATGACAATAAATAAAAGTGCGATAATTAAAAGTGCAATTAAATATGAAATAAAAGAATTATGCTTATTTAAACTTCCATAATCATGATGTTTGACGTGTTGATTTTTAGTTTATTCCCATGGGTTAATTGTCCTTTGTCCTGGATTATTCGATATGTCCATACGGATTTGTCCATAATAGTCCATCAGCCATAATCATAAAGTACGAAAGTCTTCGTCAAATTATTCTTATTCCCGAAGTTAAATATTCCAACTAATTGGGGATTCGAATTGTAACAAGGTCTTAATACTTTGTTTAATGAATACACCAGGTTATCGACTGAGTGTAGTCCAAGGTTTTACTACTTTGTTAACAATTACACAAATTACCCTTGAATGTAATCCACCCCTGTTTCAACAAGTCTATTAACTATTAATCCAGTTCCGTGTCCGGTAAAATGAACAATTATTGGTATTTATAGATATCCCGCCCACCGTACCTAGTCAAGCGTATGTGGTCATATATAAATACGAGGTATCATTTAGTTAATATAAAACCCATTAATAGCCCATAGTCTAATTTCTACAAGTGTCGTTCTTTTGTCCAAACTCCAATTATGGTCCAAACTCCAATTACCCAATTTTAATATTTAGCCCAACATCACGATTACTTCGGCATTAAATAAGCATAATAATAACTTAGCTACGAGACATTAATTTAAAAATAACATTAACCATAACTTACAGTGATTAAAAATAGCGTAGCGTTACACGGACAGAATTTCGACTTACACCCTTACAACATTCGCTAACATACCTTTATTATTAAAATTTAAAATTAAAATTATAATTATAATATATATATATGTATATATATATGTATATATATATATGTATATATATATATATGTATATATATACGTGAGTGAGATAGAGAGATGGATGGATATATATTAAAAACTGAGCCAAAACACGCGAATTTATAACATGTGGCCTGGATTTCAGGGCCATGCGATAGCATGGAAAATAAGCCTACAGGCCATGCGATCGCATGAAGGTAGGTATCAGCTCACACTCCTTTGTTTTCTTGTTTGCCGACGTTTATAATATATAATATAATATATATATTAATTTTAAGAATTAATTATATATTATATTATATTCATGTGCATAGTTGACTCATAATTTTTAGTCCGTTGCGTCGAGCATTGAGAGTTGACTTTGGTCCCGGTTCCGGATTTTCGAACGTCCTTGCGTACAATTTAATATCTTGTACTTTGCGTTTCGTATCTTGTACTCTTGTAATTTTGAGACGTTTCTCATCAATAATTTGAACCACTTTGATTGTACTTTGTACTTTTGAGCTTTCTGGTCATTTGCGTCTTCAATTTGTCGAATCTGTCTTTTGCCTTCACCTTTTATTATTTAAACGAATATCACTTGTAAATAGAACAGTTGCAACTAAAAGCTTGTCTTTCTTGAGGGATAATGCTATGAAATATATGTTCGTTTTTAGCATTATCAAATATTCCCACACTTGAGCGTTGCTTGTCCTCAAGCAATATAGTCTTGAAATAAAAATACTAGAATCACTTCTTTATTCTTCACACTTTGTACATCAGTGATTTCTATACGGCGGTATGAACAATGGTAGTAACGATGTGGTTTACAGTCCCACATGACTATAAATTTAGATCCTTAAGGAAATTGAATCTTTATGAAAATATTTGATCTTTTGAAAATACAATCTAGCTTTTACCCTAGATAAGTTTTCCGGAATAACCCTTCACCGGTGTTTGCAAAATGTTTTTGTGGGTTTGGTGGGTTTCAGATTTGAAAATTTTAGCTTAAAACTTGCGGTTTTGTGTCACCCACTTGCTAACCTTGTATTGGGAAAGCAACACGTCCAGTATACTTGCTCCGTATATTACCTTTCGATAAACTACCGTCCGGTTGTAAAGGAAAGCGTTGAACAAGCAACTGTTAAGGCAATGTCCCCTGACATGCTTTTAATTATGGTCTATAACGTGTCGGATGCAATTACTATCCTTGGTAGGAGCAATAGTAAAGCTCACCCTATAGTTTTTCGGTCTGGCACAAGGTCCTGTCTTCGACCATGCTATGCAACCACCGTTCTTACGGTTGACACCCTATTTGGTTCAGGTGACCTAATGAATTTCAGGTGAATTCCTAGGATTTTACGTTCAATGGTAATGAACGCATTAAAAATGGGTTTTCAGAAAACAAATCGGTTTGTAATTTTGATCAAAATATTTTCTCGTTCAAGCTCGAGTTTAGATATCATTGAATTCCATGAGTTTGTAATTCTCAATCTTTAAGGTCAATCTCTATGATTGAGTAATATCAGGCTTAAAAGCTGATTTTTGATCTTTTAAGGAGATTATCCTTTTCTGGGGGTCTGATTCATTAGTCTTATCAAGCTAATTTGCACGGCGTCCTCCCCATTTTACGAGACAGATCCTCTCATGGTTAGGATAAGTCTGACCACTTGGCGACCCTGTTTGATGCTGAGGTCCGTGGATTTCCTGCTGATTTTCGTGATGACTTTTCTAGATTTTTCGTCAACCTACAGCTGGTCTGGACGACAACTTCTTGACCTAAATCAAGAAGCGCGTGTCTTTTTCGGAAGACTTTACTTCCTTTTAATGATGAAATTGATTCATCGTGTAGATCCATCTTTCTTTCAAATATCTTACAATTTACCGGGTAAAACGGTTAATTTTGTCCAAAACAAAAGTATCTTCAATTATTTGTACAAAAATATGTGATATATGTTTTTAAATAACTTGGTAAATTTTTCCCATACTTGGCTTTTATTTTCCTTTTTTATTGTCCTCTATTCTATTTTAAATGAATTCTAACATTTTGGTTTGTTTCTAAATTTATGTCCTTTCCGAGGTAACAATAATTTCGGTGTTAACACCTAGTTTTATCGTTCATAAATATGTATAAACATGATTTTGAATTCATTTAATTGAAAATTTTGAAAAATTTTACTAGAATTGGGTAGTCAGTATATAAGACTAGGGCTGTTCTTTATTATCAGAGAGCACTAGATTCTAATACAACTACTGCGTTACTAGTATTTCTAATGGTAACCAAGTGTATAAATTTAAAAATTTTAAAAATTCCGAAAGAATTTAACCCCTTGCCACACTTAAGATCTTGCAATGCCCTCATTTGCAAGAAATCAGTAACAATTTAAATTATTGAGGGTGATTAGCGTAGAAAAATGATTAAATTTTACCAAAGTTTCCAAACATATTGGCGTTTGTTTGCTGAATGATAAATGGTACACATCATTTGTTCATTCCGTCTTGTTGTTATATCACATTTGTTTTTCGTTTTGTCGTCAAAAGTACTATCTTTTGCTGAACTTAATGCCAGTCTTTGAAAATGCGCTGTTTTACCCTGTTGTGTACAATTGACAATATACATACATACAATACAAATACAAACATGCATGTTAATTTGAAATGGGACTTAAAATCCCACTTTCAAATCAAATATGAAATATTAGTACAAAATAATAAAAATATTAAACAATACATTAATGTATCACAATATCATATGTTTAAATATAAATAAATAAAAATAATAAAAAGATAAAAATCATAGAAATCACCAACTGAACTATATCAATCTGGATAGGGGGTTCCAGTTCATGTTGTCGTCCGGGTTCCATGGTTGGTGATAGGTGTACTGGTAGGCCTGGTTAGAGTCGTAGAGAGTATATGGTGGTCTCATCTCGGGCTGGTGTGGAGGATAGTAAGCGGGTCAGGTCAGAACGTAGTGATCCTGAAGTGACAGCCGGCTCATAATCTGACACTGATGATAGTCCCTTCTATCATGCTGTCGTTGTCTGGAATGCTCGTAATCATTCCGGGCTTGCCACTGCTCCATCCAACGAAATCTCTCCGCATTTGTCATATCTACCTCATCTATATGCTGGTAGACGTTAGTCATAGCCTCCCGAATGACATCCCTAATGTCATCCGCTTCCTCCATTTCCTCATCTGAAACTCTCTCTACCTGAGGATGACTACCTTCATAGGGTACTGGCTGGTTGCGTCTACTCTTTAATACCTTAGCACCCGCATAAACCTTCAATCCTAAAGGCTTGACCTATTCCCTACATTCCAAAAGTGGACCCCTTGGTTCCTATCTACACCTAAGTACTCTCCAATGAGAGTAACAAAAATACCTCCTCATATAATCCCCCCTTCCTGTATTCCTTCCACCATTTTTGACAAATAAAAACCAACACAGTAGGGGATATTAACAAAGCTTCTTGGGTCTTGAATACACTTTAGGTAAAATAAATCATGTAAGGTCATTTTCTCCTTGTTGTGACCTCTCTGTGTAATCGAGTTAGCCAAAAATCTATGAATTATACGAAGTTCGGCTTTGTTAATATGTAAGTAGGAGTGTTTTCCTCCCAGTGTAAAAACATTATAGTTTGACATACGCCTCCAAACGGCGTTCGCGTCAAAATTCCTATCTACCCTTTCACCACGATAAATCAAATTCATACAATCGGGTAGTAGCAATTCACTAGGAGTGTAAATCTGTAATGCCCTGGCCATGTCCAGCATGGACATCCTGTACATCCTACGGCCAAGTATAAACCTAAGAAAACTTCTATCATCTAACCTATCTACATCTACATTTAATGCTATAGTACTCATCAGCTCAACACACCATTCCTTATATACAGGTCTACGAATGGTGAATAGACGTTCCCAATCGGGAAAAGAAGAACTGCCATACATTTGGATCAGATGGAGTCTAACTCGGTTAGCTAGTTGAACCCTTTCCAAAGGATCCCAATCGATTACTCTTGGCACTTCTACATTTTTCGGTAGCAGTTTGAATTTGTTACTTTGATATGATGGGTAATCTCTCCAGCTTCTATCGAATCTCTGATTAGGATGCAATGTGTGTTCAGGAATTGTTGGGTATTCTACTGGTGGATGCATCGGAAATACTGTGAAGGCATCAACAAATTGTAGCGGATCATAATAAGGTACGTGTTGATCAGGCTGTTGTTGTGGTTCCTGTTGTGGTTCTTGTTCGGGTTCATATTGCATTTCAAGTTCAGGTTCAGGTTCTGGTTGTGGTTGTCTAGATGATGATGTTGCACCATCAGTATCTGTAAATCTCTACAAAACACATTACACACAAAATTTATGCATCCAAATATGCATTAGTGTTAGCAAAATAACAAATTGAAACAATTACAATAACATGTTAAATCAAAATTAAACTTATACACATTTTCACAATTTTTACAATTATACACTTTTTCAAATAAGCCTTTATGAAAATGTATACAAAGTTCATAAGCATTTAACTCAAATAACATGTCAAAATAGTCATTACTAACAATTAAACAAGTCTCAAATGACAATTATATCAAATTAATCAAGTTCATGAACTTTATACCTAAAAAGTCCACTTTAATTCTCAAAAATCATGTTTACGATCAAAGTTTGGATCATTTAACTACCTAAACATGTTACACTACTTAATTTAGCAATAATTCATGACAAAAATCGGCCATAACCTGTTTATATCAAAAAGCCCCAAATTGCTCAAGAACACAAACCCTAGATTTCTAAAATTTTTGAAGTTTTTGGCTTCAAATCATGTTAAATAGCATCAATCTAGGTTATACATGCATAAAATACTAACAATTTAACTCTAATTACACTAGAAATTAAAAAAATCAAATTAGGAAAAATATAGCTCAAGAACACTAAAAATCAAATTTAAAGAGGTTTAGGGATGTAATTGTTACCTTTCTTGATAAACTTCTGAATAATTTCATGTTTAGAGCGGATTGTAGCAAGAAATTTGGTGAATTTTGGTGAAAAAATGATGAAATTTGAGAGGGTTTATGTGTGTGTATGTTTTGTGTGTGTGTTGGAGTGGAGACAGAAGTCGACTGACCTTTTAATCCTGGCCTGATTTTCAGCTCCATGCGATCGCATGGTCCTGAAGGCCAAATCCCATGCGATCGCATGGGGTCCAGGTACAGTACTTTTTGCCTTTTTTTTTAAAAAAAAAAAAAACCTTATACTTAATAAAACATATAATAATAAAATTTTAAAAATTTGTTTCTTTTTAGGATGAGGGCGTTTCGGAATGATGTCCTAGTCCGTCCCTCGACAAAATTTTAAAATTTGTCAATTCAAAGCGCGGTTTTTAAAAGTAAAGATTTTTAGGTTTTTTAATGTTTTTGGTATATCTTAATTCAATAAGATTAAAAATAATGATAATAAAAGTTCTCGTCCCTCCTTTGGGTAGAGCAATTTCGGTTCAACGACCTAGTCTTCAACTCACGACGAATTTTAAATATCAAATTTTAACTTAGTGAAATAAAGTAAATTTTTTTTTTTAAATTCACACCAAACTTAAATTTAAAATGCATAAAATTAAAAATTCATATTATTAAAATTTTAAAAATTCACACCAAATTTATATTATATTTTTGTTTTTATACATACAAACTTATATTAAAAATATTAATTTTTTTAAATATTTACAAACTTAAATATATTGATTTTAAAAAGTTACATTAATAATTTAATATTAATTTTAAAAACAAAGTAAAAATAAAATTAAAAATCTTTTTGGTCTTTTATCCCACTTTAATCAATCAAATATTATCAAAAATATACGCCTCTCTTCTGTAAAGTAATTTCGACTATTACCTAGTTTTACTCCTGACGAATTTTTGAAATATTTTGGGTTGAATGATTAAAGATATTTATACCTTAAGAATAAACGGTAAATTTCGCAGTGATGTAGTAAATTTTTGTATGATATCAATAATTTCGGTCGCAAAACCTAATTTTATTGAATATCAATTTAATACTTTATAGCGAACGATTTAGCGTTTATTATCAAAAGGTTAAAAGCAATAAAAATAAAAACTGTACATACTTACCTGTGAGATAGAATTCTCAGTGACCTGTTTTAGCCCACTCATAAGATAGTCGGACTAATTGGTTTTCCATAGCTACATAGGGGTAACCTCGAGCATTCAAGGTTTTTTCTTCGAAACATATGAACGATCCATCTCTGCATAAAGTAACGAATTCGGTATTGGAATATGTCTGATTCGTCGAGCATTTTCCTTCGTGTGACCATTTTCCACATTTGTGACATCTTTCAAGGTTTCGTGCTCTTCTTTTCGCTGCGGATTTTGATTTTCCTTTTACCAAAATGTAACTTATTATTTTTGTTCCTGGATTCTTTTCTTACTCCGTCCAATTTGCCTCTGATTAATGATACCAATTCACTTGGAAGGGTGTCATTATTTCGTTTAGTGATCAAAGCGTGTAGCATTAGACCATGGTTTAGTTCACAGGAAGTCTTTATCTCGTAAAACCTAAAATAAAAATAAAAATTCAGAATGGGGGGAGAAGACTAGTTCTTTAGGGTCTGCTAGGGAAAGACCATTCGGGTTCCATTTTCGAGAACTACACGAAAACAGAAAATCTAACTCTAACAGAAATACATATTACCCTAAAAAGATTCGAACCTCCCCACACTTAGTTGAAATTGTGATTAACGTTATTTTCAATTGGATCATCAATAACTTGTATATCTTTGACTTTTACTTCAATCCATTTGTTGATTTCCTCCGTAACTTTCACAAATTCAACTAACATCGCCTTTTATTTTGGCGATAAATTGGATATTAATCGGTTACATAACTTAAAGTTTCCCTTAATCCTAGCATCGTGAATCCGTTTATAAAGTTTCTTCATTGAACTGTTAAAAATGGGTTCATCTAATTTCTTATCATCAACGGGGTTCTTTGTGATTGGTTCATCATTAAGTGTTTCTTCATCTTCCCCACACTTATGTATTTTTATTGGTCTAATAGTTTTGGTTGGTGGAGATCTAAACTTTCGGTTCACAAAGGTGATCGATTTATCACCATCCCAAAGTGTCATTCTACCTTCTCTTACATCAATGAATGCCTCGGTGGTTGCTAAAAATAGGCGACCTAAAATTAGAGGAATATCAAGGTTTTCCTCCATATTAATCACTATGAAGTTTACAACAAAGGTCAAACTTCCCACGTTAACAAGTAAATTATTTGCTATTCTAACCGGGTGTTTAATGGTTAGGTTAAATGATTGAACACCTATTTTGGTTGGTTTTAATTTACCCATACCTAATCTTTTGTATAAGGAAAGAGGCATAATATTTGCACTTGCTCCTAAATCTACAAGTCCATTATATACAGCACCATCACTAAGCAAACAAGAAATGATAAATTCACCCGGGTCTCCTGCTTTAGTAAGTCGAGTTGGTTTGTAAACCTTTTTCGGGTGTTCTTTTCTTGGTTCTTTCACTTCTATTTGAACTTCTTGTTCACATTTTTCTTCGTTTATTGGAATGGGAGGTTTGTATAAGAATTCTTCTTCATCACTCCAATTTAAATCCTCCCTATTTTATAATTTTGATTTTTCATATGTTGTTGATAACATATTTATGTTTTCATTTTGAAGGTTTTCTTGGGTGGTGAAATTATGATTGACTTCATTGTCAACTTCCATCGGACCATGTATGAAATGTTTAACTCTGTGACCATTAACTTTAAATTCAATCCCATTTGAATTTATTAACTCTACTGTTCCATATTGGAAAACTCTTTTGACTATAAATGGTCCAGACCATCTTGATTTCAATTATCCAGGAAATAGCTTGAATCGTGAATTGAAAAGAAGAACTCTGTCTCCTTCTTTAAATTCTTTTGAACTTCTGATTCTTTTACCATGCCATTTCTTCGTTTTTTCTTTATAGATTAACGAATTTTCGTATGCATCATGTCTTAATTCTTCTAATTCGTTTAGTTGACTTAATCGTAGACATCTGGCTTCATGTAAATCAAGATTACATGTCTTCAAAGCCCAAAATGCTTTGTGTTCAATTTCTACTGGAAGATGACATGCTTTTCCGTAAACGAGTTTAAAAGGTGTGGTTCCAATTGGAGTTTTGTAGGCTGTTCTAAAAGCCCAGAGTGCATCCTCCAATTTCATGGACCATTCCTTCGGATTTGATCCTACGGTTTTCTCTAGAATACGTTTTAAAGCTCGGTTGGTATTTTCAACTTGTCCACTTGTTTGTGGATGATATGCGGTGGAAATTTTATGAGTTACTCCATATCTTTTAAGAACTTTCTCAAGTTGATTGTTACAAAAATGAGTACCCCGATCACTTATTAAAGCTTTCGGTGTTCCGAACCTTGCAAAAAGACGTTTTAAAAAGTTGACTACAACTCGTGCATCGTTAGTTGGGAGAGCTTGTGCTTCCGCCCATTTAGATACATAATCAATGGCAACGAGAATGTAGAGATTATTATGAGATTTTGGAAATGGACCCATAAAGTCAATACCCCAAATGTCAAATACTTCACATACTTAAATGACATTTTGTGGCATTTCATCACGTTGACTTATTTTCCGGCCCTTTGACAAGCATCACAGGATTTGCAAAGAAGGTGTGCGTCTTTGAAAATTGTAGGCCAATAGAATCCAGTATCGTAAACTTTTCTTGCTGTAAGTTGAGGCCCATAATGCCCTCCTGTTGGTCCTGTGTGACAATGGTTTAAGATTTGACTAGCTTCATTTCCGAATACACATTGGCGTATTATTCCATCGGGACAACTTTTAAACAAATGTGGATCTTCCCAGAAATAGTGTTTTATATCACTAAAGAATTTCTTTCATTTTTGGTACGACAATCCTTTTTCAAGGAATCCACATACTAAGTAGTTTGCATAGTCTGTAAGCTATGGAATTTCATTATAATCTATCTTCAATAGATATTCATCAGAAAAGTTGTCTTGTATGGTCGATTCATTTAGAACTTCTAATTCAGGATTTTCAAGACGAGAAAGATGATCAGCGGCGAGATTTTCTGCTCCCTTTTTGTCTCGGATTTCAATATCGAACTCTTGTAAGAGTAAGATCCAACGGATTAATCGTGGTTTAGCATCTTGTTTCGAAAATAGGTATCTAAGAGCAGAATGGTCGGTGTAGACCACCGTTTTAGCTAGAACGAGATATGATCGAAATTTATCAAAAGCAAAGACAATAGCAAGGAGTTCTTTTTCAGTAGTTGTGTAATTCGTTTGTGCTCCTTGTAACGTCTTACTAGCGTAATAAATAGGTTGAAATTGTTTTTCAATCCTTTGTCATAAAACGGCTCCCATTGCAAAATCACTTGCATAGCACATTAGTTCAAACGGTAGATTCCAATTTGGAGTTATCATGATCGGCGCATTAGTGAGTTTTTCTTTAAGAATATTAAAAGATTTGATGCATTCATCTGAAAAGATGAATGGAGCATCCTTTTCTTGGAGTTTATTTATAGGAGTGGCAATTTTAGAAAAATCTTTTATGAAACGTCGGTAAAAACCGGCATGCCCTAGAAAACTCCTAACTCCTCTAACATTGGTGGGATGTGGAAGTTTAGCAATTACATCTACTTTAGCTCTATCCACTTCAATTCCTTCCTTTGAGATTTTATGACCAAGAACGATGCCTTCTTTAACCATGAAATGACATTTCTCTCAATTAAGTACTAGATTTGATTGTTCACATCTAATAAGCATTCGTTCAAGATTAACTAGACATGATTCAAATGTATCACCGAAGACTGAAAAGTCATCCATGAAAACTTCCATGCATTCTTCTATCATGTCGTGAAAAATCGCCATCATACACCTTTGAAAGGTTGCATGGGAGTTGCAAAGTCCAAATGGCATGCGTTTATAAGCAAAAGTACCATAAGGGCATGTGAACGTGGTTTTCACTTGGTCCTCGGGTGCTATTGGAATTTGAAAATATCCGGAAAAACCGTCAAGAAAACAATAGTAACTGTTCCTGGCTAATCTTTCCAACATTTGATCAATAAAAGGTAAGGGAAAGTGATCTTTTCTGGTGGCGTAATTTAATTTTCTATAATCAATACAAACACGCCATCCTGTTACAGTCCTAGTAGGAATAAGCTCATTTTTTTCATTTGTGATGACAGTCATGCCACCCTTCTTAGGTACGTATTGAACTGGGCTTACCCATGGACTATCAGAAATTGGATAAATTAAACCTGCATCAAACAGTTTAATAATTTCTTTCTTAACAACATCTTGCATATTAGGATTTAGTCTTCGTTGGCGTTGCACATACGTTTTATGACCTTCTTCCATAAGGATTTTATGTGTGCAATACGAAGGACTTATTCCTTTAATATCATGAATTTTCCATGCAATAGATGGTTTATGAGCTTTTAACACAGAAATGAGTTGAGATTTTTCATTTTCAGTAAGAGAAGACGATATTATTACAGGTAATTCAGATTCACCATGTAAATAAGCATATTCCAAATGGTTTGGAAGTGGCTTTAACTCTAATGTCGGTGGTTCTTCTATCGATGATTTATATCGATATCTGTCTTCCTCTTTTAGCATTTGAATTTCTTCTGTTGTTGGTTCATATCCATTAGCCATAAGTGTAGTTAACATTTTAGTTTCATCAATTGGTTCAGTTCCTTCTCCTAAAGAACATTCTCCTGTTCCTTGTAATTCTGGAAATTCTTCTAACAATTCTGCATGTGAATCTATAGTTTGAATATAATAACATGTATCATCTGCAAATTGCGGTTGTTGCATTTCTCTATCAACAGAAAAGGTAACACTCTCGTCCTCTATACTTAGGGTCAGTTTCTTACCAAACACGTCTATTATCGCTTTAGCCGTGTTTAAGAATGGTCTTCCTAATATAAGAGGTACTCGAGAATCTTCTTCCATGTCCAGAATAACAAAATCTACTGGAAATACTAAAGTACCAACTTTAACTAGCATGTTCTCCATTATCCCTCTAGGATATTTTACTGATCTATCTGCTAGTTGTATACTTATTCGTTTTGGTTTCAATTCTCCAAGGTCTAGTTTAGCGTATAGTGAATACGTCATTAGATTTATACTAGCACCTAAGTCTGCCAATGCTTCTATTGAACTAAGACTACCCAGAAAACATGGAATTGTGAAACTTCCTGGATTAGAGAGTTTTTCTGGTATCTTATTCAACAGCACTGCTGAACAATTAGCATTCATAATAACGGCCGAGAGTTCTTCCATTTTCTTTCTATTTGTGATTAGATCTTTCAGAAATTTAGCATATCTAGGCATTCCTGAAATCACATCAATGAAAGGAAGATTGACATTTATTTGTTTAAACATATCCAAGAATTTGGATTGCTCGGCTTCAAGTCTTTCTTTTCTCATTTTACTCGGGTAAGGAAGTGGTGGTTGGTATGGTTTAACATAAGGTTTAGCCTTAACTGTGTTATCTTCATTAACCTTTTCAACTACCGGTTCTTTTTCCTTATCTTGATCAGATTGTGGTTCTTGTGGAGTAGGAATAGCATCATCAGAAATTACAGGTATTTCAGGTGGTTTAAGTGTGATACCACTTCTTGTGGTAATGGCTTTAGCTGTTTCATTCCGGGGGTTAGCATTTGTATTACTAGGTAGACTTCCCGGTTTTCTTTCACCTATTAACCTTGCTAGGTTGGTTACTTCTTGTTCCAAATTTTGAATAGAAGCTTGTTGATTTCTAAATGCTTGAGCATTTTGTTCATTGGTTTGTTTCTGAGATGTGAAAAATTGAGTTTGAGATTCAACTAACTTCGACATCATATCTTCTAAATTTGGCTTTTTATCATCGGTTTGTAGTGGTTTGTTTTGAAAAATAGGTCTTTGCTGATTGTAAGTATTACTGGATACTTGTTGATTGCTAGGACCTTGTTGATTGTTGTATGGAACATTTCGGTTATAATTCTGGTTTTGATTGTAGATTGGTCTTGGCGGTTAATAATTATTCTGATAATTATTTCCAGGCCTTTGGTTTATGTATGAAACACTCTCTCTTTGTTCCACTGTTAGTTCAATACTGAGACAATCTTTTGTTAAATGTGGTCCTCCACACTGCTCACAACTAATTCATATTGAGTGGATATCCTTAGTCATCTTTTCCATTCGTCTCTCGACAGCATCTATCTTTGCGGAAATGGAATCGAAGTCATGGCTAGAATCGGCTCTAGCTGCTTTAGATGATCTAACAATATCTTTTTCTTGGTGCCACTCATGTGAGTGGGAAGTAGTGTTATCAATAATTTTGTAAGCGTCAGTTGCGGTTTTCTTCATAATGGAACCACCAGCTGCTATATCGATGTCTTTCCTTGTAGTGATGTCGCATCCTTGGTAGAATATTTGTACTATTTGACAAGTGTCTAAACCATGTTGCGGACATCCTCTCAATAATTTTCCAAATCTTGTCCATGCTTCATATAGAGTTTCATTTGGCTTCTGTGTGAATGTGACTATTTCTCCTTGAAGTCTCACGGCTTTAGATGCTGGAAAGAATTGTTTAAGAAATTTTTCAACTAAAACGTCCCATGTATCAATCTGTAACAACCCTCACTTTTCGACTTCTAAATTACTGAATTAACCCTAGGGTTATATGTCTGACTATATGTATTAAGGGTTGTTATATACAATTAAATATTGACCGAATAGTAATTTTTAGTCAACAATGTACGCTTAAATAAATAATATATTATTAATTTATATAATTTGACATAATTTAACTAAGTATATAAACTTTGTATCACTTTTATTATTTAGTTAATGTATTATATATTTAACTATATAATAAATCCAATTATATATAAATGTAATAATATTTACAAACTTATTAAAACTATAGTTTAATAATTAAAATCATAATTATTATTAAAAATACAAAATACCAAATTATTTATTATTTTTATGCAAAATTTGTATTTATTAATTAAAAAAAATAAAAAAAAATATTATTAACATATATTCTTGGAAAAGCATTAAATCAATTTGTTTATTTATATAAAAAAATCCTTAAAATAAATGAAAAAAATAAAATAAATAAATAAATAAATTACTTTTTAATTAAAAATTGTAATGGAAAAACTACTTTTATTATTTTATTTTGTGTAATATCCCATAACCTAACATTTAATATTTTTTAATTTTAAAATCCCATTAAGAATTAAAATATTTCTTTTTATTTTAATTATTTTATTCTTTTTACTTAATTTTTTCAAGTATAAATACCCCTCATTTCTCATTCAAACTCACACCAAAATTTCTCTCATTCTCTCTTTAAAGAATTACTACTACTAAGTATTCTTTTTTTACTTTTTATTTTTTTTTACTTTTTACTTTTTACTTTTTACTTTTTACTTCGGTTATTATTTTTACCGAAACATGTAAATAATGTTATAAATTATATGCAATTAAAAATAAAATAAATAACATGTATACACTATTACTATTACTAGCACCTATAACCTACTACTTATATTGTAACATAAAAACATTTTGGGATATGTATTATAGATGTATAGATCTTCGAACTTTCTTGACGAATGGTTTCTATGAGATTCTAGGCAGAGGGTTTGGATTTCCGATTTAAAGGGTCCTATGACTCAAGCCCCTAGATCTAAATTAGCCATTCGAAGGGAAAGGAGTGATTGGAAGCTTATCTAATACGGTAAGTATCCTAAAATGGAAAACACTGATAAAAGTAGAAACTCTCTAGTCATAGAAACTTAGTAAAATAAGAAACTTTCTAAAAATGGAAACTTTATAAAAATAGTAACTTACTAGGAATAGAAACTTAGTAAAACAAACTATACTTAAACACATACTTAAACTTAAACATGGGCAAAACACTTAACTACTCTTAAATGTCAATAGGTTGACTTTCCTGCTCACTCGTTCAACTCTTTATTCCGAGGAATAACTCTCTCTCTATACTTACTAAGGTGAATTCATAGCCCCTCTTTAATTGCTAGCAAACTTACTTACTTTTACTTGGGGTGAGACACATGCTGTTTTTACTTTTTACACTTTAGACACAAGTACCAAACTGTTAAATTATGCTATACCCGGCTATGTCCGACTAAGTCCCTACAGTGATATTTTTAATTGCTGCGGCATGCTTAATTATTGGGGGTAGGCCTATCGGGAGTAACGTCCCCGATACATTTGACCAAGTCATTGTATTACTTAATAATGAAATTAAACCGACAAGGACAGACACAACTTGTCATGGGGCAAACTTGAACGTTTAGTCTAAATATCACGCATTGGCATAACTTTTTGATCCTGCGGGAGATCAACTTTACAAACGAAATCTTGTGGTCTAAAATAACGACAAACTTTTTGTTAAACCTATGAACTTCACTCAACCTTTTTGGTTGACACTTTAGCATGTTTTGTCTCAGGTGCTGTTTGATTCAAGCTCTTATACTTATTGCTTATGTGATGCTACTTGGACATAGGATCAAGAGATATCGCATTTATTACTTCTGCATGTGAACATTTACGATATTGTTATTCATGTCATTGTAACGACATTTCATTTTCCGCTGCGTACTCATTAAAGTTAAATTCATCATTTAGTATTATTCTCGTTTATTATAATATGTTGGAATGTTTTGATATTAGTGACGTTCCTTCCAGACCCTATTGGGAGGGCGTTACAGATTGGTATCAGAGCATAACCAGGCTATTATAGAGAACCAGGATTGCATTTTTGTGTGTGCCTTATGTGTTAGCTGGGGTGCCTTAGCAATCTAGGAAACTATAACCTTTCCTGCCTTAGACTTAAAGCACTTAGGATTACCTTATAATCTTAACAACCTTGCTTTGATAATCTTGGCTTAAAATACTAATCAAAGTCTCTTTTCTAATGTTAGAATGTCTAATTTTCATCAAGCGAACAAAATGACTCTTTTCAAGCCGACATAAGTTACGTGTCTAGTGATTTTTGTACCCTATTTGCTGAAAAGCTTCAACCCTTAGAAACTAAAAGATTAGTAGAAGTAGCCAATGGAAAGGTCATGCAAGTCGATAAAATCTATAAAAACTGCAACCTAATCTTAGCCGATAAAGAATTTAAGATAGACCTTTTGCCGGTCGAGCTCGGAAGTTTTGACGTCGTAGTTGGAATGGACTGGTTACGTCCATTAAGAGCTGCCATCATGTGTTACGATAAAACCATTCATGTTCCATTGGGAAATGGAGAGACTCTTATCATCCAAGGTGAAAAGAGTGGTTCCAATCTCAATATTATCTCCTGTATTAAAACCCGCAAACACCTTATGAAAGGTTATCCAGCTATTCTAGCCCACGTTAAGATGATCGAATCGAAAGAGAAGTGTATTGAAGATGTACCAGTGGTTAAAGACTTTCCCGATGTATTTCCCGATGATCTTCCTGGTCTTCCACCTCCTCGACAAGTTGAATTTCAAATTGATTTAGCTCCCGGTGTTGCTCCTATTGCTAAAGCACCATACCGTTTAGCACCTTCCGAAATGAAGGAACTTTCCAACCAGCTCCAAGAACTATTGGATAAAGGTTTCATTCATCCAAGCTCGTCCCCATGGGGAGCTTCTATTCTATTTGTTAAAAAGAAGGATGGTACGTTAAGGATGTGCATTGATTATCGCGAACTTAACAAGCTTACTATCAAGAACCGTTATCCGTTGCCACGTATTGATGATCTATTCGACCAACTTCAAGGGTCAAGTGTTTATTCAAAGATTGATTTGAGGTCCGGATATCACCAACTTAGAGTCAAGGATTCTGATATTCCTAAGACTACTTTTCGCACTCGTTATGGGCACTATGAATTCTGTGTCATGCCTTTTGGTTTGACCAATGCTCCTGCCGTTTTATGGATCTCATGAACCGTGTCTGCAAACCTTATCTCGATAAATTCGTCATTGTTTTCATTGATGACATTTTGAACTACTCCAAGAGTGAGAAGGAACATGAGCAACATCTGCGCGTGATTCTTGAACTCTTACGAAAGGAACAACTCTACGCTAAGTTTTCTAAGTGCGAGTTTTGGCTCAAAACCGTACAATTCCTCGGACACGTTGTTGATAGTAATGGAATACATGTCGATCCAGCTAAGATTACCGCTATCCAGAACTGGGAGATACCAAAGACTGCGAAGCATATTCGTCAATTTTTGGGACTTGCCGGTTATTATCGGAGATTCATAAAGGATTTTTCCCTTCTTGCCAAATCTCTTACGAAGCTAACTCAAAAAGGGAAGAAGTTTGAGTGGTCCGAAGAACAGGAATCTTCTTTCAAGATTCTGAAAGAGAAGTTGACCACAGCCCCGATTCTATCTTTACCTGAAGGTACTGACGATTTTGTTGTTTACTGCGATGCCTCAAAGCAAGGCTTTGGTTGTGTTTTAATGCAACGTGAAAAGGTTATTGCCTACGCATCTAGACAGTTGAAGAAACACGAGGAGAACTATACCACACATGACCTTGAGTTAGGTGCCGTGATATTTGCATTAAAGATATGGAGACATTATCTATATGGTACCCAGTTTACGGTGTACACTGACCATAAAAGTCTTCGACACATCCTTGATCAAAAACAGCTGAATATGAGGCAAAGCCGATGGCTCAAGTTATTGAGCGATTATGACTGTAAGATGGAATATCATCCTGGCAAGGCAAACGTAGTTGCTGATGCCCTTAGTAGAAAAGACGATGTTAAACGTGTTCGTGCCTTAAACCTGAAAATCAAATCAAATCTTATATCACGAATCTGCGAAGCTCAACTGGAAGCTATTAAACCAACACTTATCGAAGGTGAAGGACCTATCGGTTTCGAGAACCAACTTCAAGTGAAAGCTAATGGTACACGGTACTTTGGCAACAGAATTTGGGTTCCTCGCTTCGGTAATCTCCGTGAACTAGTGTTGGATGAAGCGCATAAGAGTAGGTATTCTATTCATCCGGGTTCCAGTAAGATGTACCACGATGTGAAGGAATTCTACTGGTGGCCTAATATGAAAGTCGACATTGCTACTTATGTTAGTAAGTGTCTCACTTGTTTGAAAGTCAAGGCTGAACATCAAAAGCCTTCTGGTCTGTTGACACAACCCGATATTCCGCAGTGGAAGTGGGAATGTATCGCTATGGACTTTATTACTAAATTGCCCAAGACTTCTAGTGGCAATGATACTATATGGGTCATAGTAGATCATCTTACTAAATCTGCTCATTTCTTACCGATCAAGGAGACTGACAAGATGGAGAGATTATCAGAACTGTATATCAAAGAAATTGTCTCTCGTCATGGTGTTCCTATATCAATCATATCCGATCGCGACAGTAGATTCACTTCCAGATTCTGAAAATCCTTACAAACTGCTCTTGGAACTCAACTCAACATGAGTACTGCTTATCATCCGCAAACCGATGGTCAAAGTGAACGAACCATTCAAACATTGGAAGATATGCTTCGCGCTTGTGTTATCGACTTCGGCAAAGGCTGGGATAGACATTTGCCTTTGGTTGAATTCTCTTACAATAATAGTTACCACTCAAGTATTAAGGCTGCACCTTTTGAGGCCTTATACGCACGAAAATGTAGATCCCCACTGTGCTGGGATGAATTAGAGGACAGACAGTTAACTGGTCCTGAAATCATACACGAGACAACCGAAAAGATAGTTCAGATTAAGAAACGAATAGAAACTGCCCGCAACCGACAGAAGAGCTATGCTAATAAAGGTCGGAAAGATTTGGAATTCCAAGTTGGTGAAAAAGTCATGTTGAAAGTATCCCCTTGGAAAGGCGTCGTTCGTTTTGGTAAACGAAGCAAACTAAGTCCGTGTTTTGTTGGACCCTTCAAGATTACTGAAAGGATCGGACCCGTGGCTTATCAATTAGAATTACCTGCTGAACTTAGCAGCGTACACAACGTATTTCATGTCTCGAATCTTAAAAAGTGTCTCGCTGATGACACTCTCGTTATTCCTTTGGATGACATTCGCATTGATGATAAAATTCACTTCATAGAGGAACCCGTAGAAGTCATGGACCGATCTGCTAAACGCTTAAAACAAAGCACCATACCTATTGTTAAGATCCGTTGGAATTCACGACGTGGCCCCGAGTATACCTGGGAACGTGAAGACCAAATGAAACAGAAATATCCCCATCTCTTCTCAACCGCTGATGCATCCGAGAAGTCTACCTAAAACTTCGGGACAAAGTTTTTATTAACGGGGAGGTACTGTAACAACCCTCACTTTTCGACTTCTATATTACTGAATTAACCCTAGGGTTATATGTCTGACTATATGTATTAAGGGTTGTTATATACAATTAAATATTGACCGAATAGTAATTTTTAGTCAACAATGTACGCTTAAATAAATAATATATTATTAATTTATATAATTTGACATAATTTAACTAAGTATATAAACTTTGTATCACTTTTATTATTTAGTTAATGTATTATATATTTAACTATATAATAAATCCAATTATATATAAATGTAATAATATTTACAAACTTACTAAAACTATAGTTTAATAATTAAAATCATAATTATTCTTAAAAATAAAAAATACCAAATTATTTATTATTTTTATGCAAAATTTGTATTTATTAATTAAAAAAAATAAAAAAAAATATTATTGACATATATTCTTGGAAAAGCATTAAATCAATTTGTTTATTTATATAAAAAAATCCTTAAAATAAATGAAAAAATAAAATAAATAAATAAATAAATAAATTACTTTTTAATTAAAAATTGTAATGGAAAAACTACTTTTATTATTTTATTTTGTGCAATATCCCATGACCTAACATTTAATATTTTTTAATTTTAAAATCCCATTAAGAATTAAAATATTTCTTTTTATTTTAATTATTTTATTCTTTTTACTTAATTTTTTCAAGTATAAATACCCCTCATTTCTCATTCAAACTCACACCAAAATTTCTCTCATTCTCTCTTTAAAGAATTACTACTAGTAAGTATTCTTTTCTTACTTTTTATTTTTTTTACTTTTTACTTTTTACTTCGGTTATTATTTTTACCGAAACATGTAAATAATGTTATAAATTATATGCAATTAAAAATAAAATAAATAACATGTATACACTATTACTATTACTAGCACCTATAACCTACTACTTATATTGTAACATAAAAACATTTTGGGATATGTATTAGAGATGTATAGATCTTCGAACTTTCTTGACGAATGGTTTCTATGAGATTCTAGGCAGAGGGTTTGGATTTCCGATTTAAAGGGTCCTATGGCTCAAGCCCCTAGATCTAAATTAGCCATTCGAAGGGAAAGGGGTGATTGGAAGCTTATCTAATACGGCAAGTATCCTAAAATGGAAAACACTGATAAAAGTAGAAACTCTCTAGTCATAGAAACTTAGTAAAATAAGAAACTTTCTAAAAATGGAAACTTTATAAAAATAGTAACTTACTAGGAATAGAAACTTAGTAAAACAAACTATACTTAAACACATACTTAAACTTAAACATGGGCAAAACACTTAACTACTCTTAAATGACAATAGGTTGACTTTCCTGCTCACTCGTTCAACTCTTTATTCCGAGGAATAACTCTCTCTCTACTTACTAAGGTGAATTCATAGCCTCTCTTTAATTGCTAGCAAACTTACTTACTTTTACTTGGGGTGAGACACATGCTGTTTTTACTTTTTACACATTAGACACAAGTACCAAACTGTTAAATTATGCTATACCCGGCTATGTCCGACTAAGTCCCTACTGTGATATTTTTAATTGCTGCGGCATGCTTAATTATTAGGGGTAGGCCTATCGGGAGTAACGTCCCCGATACATTTGACCAAGTCATTGTATTACTTAATAATGAAATTAAACCGACAAGGACAGACACAACTTGTCATGGGGCAAACTTGAACATTTAGTCTAAATATCACGCATTGGCATAACTTTTTGATCCTGCGGGAGATCAACTTTACAAACTAAATCTTGTGGTCTAAAACAACGACAAACTTTTTGTTAAACCTATGAACTTCACTCAACCTTTTTGGTTGACACTTTAGCATGTTTTATCTCAGGTGCTGTTTGATTCAAGCTCTTATACTTACTGCTTATGTGATGCTACTTGGACATAGGATCAAGAGATATAGCATTTATTACTTCTGCATGTGAACATTTACGATATTGTTATTCCTGTCATTGTAACGACATTTCATTTTCCGCTGCGTACTCATTAAAGTTAAATTCATCATTTAGTATTGTTCTCGTTTATTATAATATGTTGGTATGTTTTGATATTAGTGACGTTCCTTCCAGACCCTATTGGGAGGGCGTTACACAATCGCTCCTTCAGGTAACGATTCTAACCAATCTTTGGCTTCTCCCTTTAAAGTCCAGGGAAATAACATGAGATATATCTGTTCATCTTCCACTTCTCTTATTTTAAATAAAGTACAGATCCTATTAAATGTACGAAGATGTTCATTTGGATCTTCCTTCGGTGCATCACTAAATTGGCATTGATTAGTTACCATGTGTAGAATTTGTCCTTTGATTTTATAATCTGGCGCATTAATGTCTGGTTGAGTAATTGCGTGACCTTGGTCAGTGCGTTTAGCTCTCATTTGGTCTTCCATACTTAGAGGTTCCAGATTCTTCATGATTGAATTTGTTGAATCTGAATCACTATAGGATTCTGATTTAATGGTTGGTTCCTCTACAATCTCTGTTTGAATGATTGGTGGTTCCGGAGGAAATATTAATGGTTCAGGATCTCTGAATTGTCCCTGAATATTCTCAGGATTCTCAATTGTGAGGTTGGGTTCAAAAAATGGATTATCGGAAATTTGAATTGGAGTACTTGGTTGACTGGATGACAATTCTAAAGAAAAATCAACGGCGACAATATTTGCTAGATGTCTTGATCTGGTTACAGGTGGTGAATGTACAAAAGGTGGTGAACGTTTTGCTCGGTGCATTCACTGAATATCTTATTAGTTATAAAAATAAGAAAAATTATATAAGTTATCAAATTAATAGACTTTTCGGCTTTTGCCCACGTTTCGAATAGCCAATAGATGTAGCAGGGAGCCAGAACCCTTTAAATCGGAAGCTCACAACTCAGCCACTAACAAATCCAACTATTACTACGAAGCAGAAAATTTGGATGTCTATCAATTTAACCACTTAAAATAATTTTTCGTTGAAATTTTAGAGAAATTATAGATAAGAAATAGAAAAAAATCTATGTCCTATAAACTAGAGTGGCGAAAAATAAGAAAGAAAAAGAGCGCGTCGAAAAACGTCGAAAAATAAAAGGTCGAAAAATAAAAATAAGAAAGTAGCGCGTCGAAACTTAAAAAGGAACTAAAAACTAAGAATTAAAAGTTGCGTCTAAAAATATTAAAGATTAAAAAAAAAACTATATCCCAAATGGCAATAACTTAAAAAGGTTCTAAAAACTTAAAACGGCGTCGCAAAATTCTAAACCACCTAAATCTTAGTCTAAAGAGAAAGCACTTAAGGGATTTTACGGCAAAGCCTAGAAATCTAGAAATAAAAATAACTATGGCAAAAACTATGTATTAAAACTAAATACGAGCGAAAAATACAAAAATTACGCTAAAACGAATAAAAAGATACAAAATATAAAAATAAACTTAAAGTTGTAAAAAGTACTATTTTTATAAAAATATTATTTTTATATTATTTATTTTATAAAAGTATTAATTTATATATATTAATAAAACTAAATAACTAAATAATACAAATTAATAATAAAACTAAAACTTAATTAATTAAATAACTAAACCCTAATTAGAATTTTGAGTAAATAATAATAATAATAATAATAATATACTCCGTAATGATTGCTGTTACCAGTCAACTCTGGCGTGTCAGACAGGGCCATGCGATCGCATGGTCCTCACGTTGAAAATCCATGCGGTCGCATGGAGTAGGTTTTCGGGCCAGGATATGGGCTGCTACAGTAATCGGGCCGAGTAGGTTTATATTTTTTTTTCTGTTTTATATTAATACAAAATATTTAAATAAAATTTATATTTTTACAAACTAAAAATAAAAATAAAGAAACTTTATAAAACTTATATGTTTAACAAACTATTAAAAATATATAATTTTTTTTCTTTTTATATTTTTATATTAAAACGTATATTTTTATACAAAGAGCTTAAAAAAATCTTTTTTTTTTTATATATAGAGTTGCGCTTCAGGTGTTTAAGCAAGAAGTTTGCCGGCAGCGGCGCCAAAAATACTTGATGTTACGCGAGGGGTATATGAAATAGTATTATTTTTTTACAACAAAATACTATTAAATACGATACAATTTTACACAAGATATTTATTTATTTATAGAATGGATATACCTAAACCTTGCTACAACACTTATAGGCAGTGTACCTAATCGTACAGTAGTGTAGTTTTTAGTAAGTCCGGTTCGTTCCACAGGGATCTTTTAAACAAGCTTAACGCTATATTTTTAACTTATAATTGTAAAATACAAAAATATATATAAGTAGTATTATTATTATAAAAGGGGGTTTTTACCGTTTAATGACCGGTTTGTCGATTTTAAAACTTTAGTCGCAGTTAAAACCTAATGTAAAATATAAATATAATTTAATTTAAAGCGTAAAGTAAATAACGATAATAAAATTGCGATAATTAAAGAGTACGATAATTAAAAATGCAATTAAATAAAATGACAATAAATAAAAGTGCAATAATTAAAAGTGCAATTAAATATGAAATAAAAGAATTATGCTTATTTAAACTTCCATAATCATGATGTTTGACGTGTTGATTTTTAGTTTATTCCCATGGATTAATTGTCCTTTGTCCTGGATTATTCGATATGTCCATACGGATTTGTCCATAATAGTCCATCAGTCATAATCATAAAGTGCGAAAGTCTTCATCAAATTATTCTTATTCCCGAAGTTAAATATTCCAACTAATTGGGGATTCGAATTGTAACAAGGTCTTAATACTTTGTTTAATGAATACACCAGGTTATCGACTGCGTGTAGTCCAAGGTTTTACTACTTTGTTAACAATTACACCAATTACCCTTGAATGTAATCCACCCCTGTTTCAACAAGTCTATTAACTATTAATCCAGTTCCGTGTCCGGTAAAATGAATAATTATTGGTATTTATAGATATCCCGCCCACCGTACCTAGTCAAGCGTATGTGGTTATATATAAATACGTCAAATTATAAGTCTATATATTAAATCAACGAGGTATCATTTAGTTAATAAAAAACCCATTAATAGCCCATAGTCTAATTTCTACAAGTGTCGTTCTTTTGTCCAAACCCCAATTATGGTCCAAACCCCAATTACCCAATTTTAATATTTAGCCCAACATCACGATTACTTCGGTATTAAATAAGCATAATAATAACTTAGCCACGAGACATTAATTTAAAAATAACATTAACCATAACTTACAGTGATTAAAAATAGCGTAGCGTTACACGGACAGAATTTCGACTTACACCCTTACAACATTCGCTAACATACCTTTATTATTAAAATTTAAAATTAAAATTAAAATTATAATATAAATATATATATATATATATACGTGAGTGAGATAGAGAGATGGATGGATATATATTAAAAACTGAGCCAAAACACGCGAATTTATAGCATGTAGCCTGGATTTTAGGGCCATGCGATCGCATGGAAAATAAGCCTACAGGCCATGCGATCGCATGGAGGTAGGTATCAGCTCACACTCCTTTGTTTTCTTGTTTGCCGACGTTTATAATATATAATATAATATATATATTAATTTTAAGAATTAATTATATATTATATTATATTCATGTGCATAGTTGACTCATAATTTTTAGTCCGTTGCGTCGAGCGTTGAGAGTTGACTTTGGTCCCGGTTTCGGATTTTCGAACGTCCTTGTGTACAATTTAATATCTTGTACTTTGCATTTCGTATCTTGTACTTTGCGTTTCGTATACTCTTGTAATTTTGAGACGTTTCTCATCAATAATTTGAACCACTTTGATTGTACTTTGTACTTTTGAGCTTTTTGGTCATTTGCGTCTTCAATTTGTTGAATCTGTCTTTTGTCTTCACCTTTTATTATTTAAACGAATTGCACTTGTAAATAGAACAGTTGCAACTAAAAGCTTGTCTTTCTTGAGGGATAATGCTATGAAATATATGTTCGTTTTTAGCATTATCAGAGGCGGAAGCAGTGGTTGGGTTTTGACGTGAATAGGAAGATTTGACAGGCGGTATAGAGACAGTGGCACATGACTGCCGACTAGGTTTCGGGATCAAACCCGCTCTAATAATATGTAAGCTATAATAAAAATTCTGTGTAAGGAGTACTTTATTATTGATGTGTATTTATGGATTACATAGTGTAACCTTAATAGACTGAGCCCACAATGTAATTGGGTTGGGTCAATACTAATATTTATAATTACAGGGTGATTGGGATTCCACAATCAACGCCTCAAGACTTTTTCGAGTTAAAGATGTTAGAAAGTTAATTGATTTATCTGGAGAACCGGATAAGATAAGATAAAACTCATTGCACCCATCAAAGTTAAATATCTCGTATAGAATTTCTAATGAACCTCTTGCCACAACGGTTAATCTTGATAAATAATGTGTCAACTTAAATTCTGGAGATGGGAAGAGAAACAGGAGCAAGAGAAAGCTTTTCAATTATTCAAGGATAAACTTGTAAAAGCCCCCTTTGGTACTAACTGATGGTACTAAAGAGTGAAGACATGGTGGTTTATTGTGACGCTTCTAGTAAGGGGTTGGGTTGTGCATTAATGCAACTAGGAAAACTGATTGCTTATGCCTCACGTCAGCTGAAGCCTCATGAGTAAGAACATTAAGTTAAATGGGAATTTGATCGGTTAGTTTATTAGGTCGAATAACAAGAGTAATGGAGTCATCCCTTGAACTCTTGCGGTAAAAGGTTTGACTTGATTCTTGGATCGGTAAGTGGGCTGTTTAAACCCTATATATGTAAACTTTGGACACGTGTAAGTAATATATATATATATATATATATATATATATATATATATATATATATATATACATATATATATATATATATATATATACATACATACATATATATATATATATACATACATACATACATACATACATACATACATACATATTTGTTGTTCGTTTTCTTTGTATGTTATTATAATTTTGTTATGTTGCTAACAATGTGCTCACTAAGCATATCGATTACCCGTTGAATTTATTGTGGGTTTAGGTGCTAGTGGTTCCAAGACTTCTCAGGAGGGCAAACAAGTGATCAAGGAGTAGCTCTGGAGATTTTAGTGTAAGCAAGCCGCTCAGTGTTTACTACCTTGGGGATGTTCTCTCCGGGTTATTAAT
This sequence comes from Rutidosis leptorrhynchoides, assembly GCF_046630445.1. Lineage (NCBI taxonomy): Eukaryota > Viridiplantae > Streptophyta > Magnoliopsida > Asterales > Asteraceae > Rutidosis > Rutidosis leptorrhynchoides. The sequence continues at coordinate 80,427,935 of NC_092336.1, read as the reverse complement.
GTCATTTGTTAATCATTTGGGGGCGGAACTTGTAGCTTCTTGGGATCCAAGTCTTACGAACTTAGATTCTATTTTTTAGACCAATTATTGTTGTTGATTTTGGGTAATGAACAAATATTTTGAAATTGACATAAACGAAAATCGGGTATTAATTGTATTGTTTATTGATTATGATTTTTGGACCTATGTTTAACGTGATACATGTGTGGTTGGTTATGAAAATCTCGTGTTAAAGCTGAAATTCAGACTTTTAGTGAAATTGGGTCAAGGGTGTATTTGGGTGATGTTGTTGTATTCATGTCTCAGTTATAAAATGCGCCACACAGTATGTAGCGCTTTGCGCACTAGGCTGGGAGACGGAAACAGTCAGCAACCAGTTATGTTGCGCGCCGTGCAGTATGAGGCGTGTCATACGCTAAGCTGTGTTCTGGTTATAATACATGTTACATTCTGTTGTGCGCCGCACAAGTCTTTTGCGCGCCGCGCGCTACACCAAAAAAAATTAAGGGTGTTACATATAGGGGTACAATACAAGATTATCACAAAAAATTTGGCATCCGGTATGATTAAGGTGGTTGATAAGATTATATGTAAGGAGCAAACGAAGTTTATTGTAGGCCATCAAATTCTTGACGGTCCTCTCATCCTTAATGAAACTATCTTATGATACAAAAGGAATAAGCAGAAGTTATTGATCTTGATAATTCAATTTGAAAAAGCTTCGATACGATGAACTGGAAGACCATATGTTGATGGTGTTGGGTGTGACGATCGCTCCAAATCCATATGGACGAACACGTCATTCATCGATTTCATTGCGAGGTATTTGACCTCTATATGATACGTTTTGTAAACATTGCATTCTTTTGAAAAGACACATCATAAATGAATATTTAAATCAAAGGTTTTCGATAGCTGATGATTTCTACATATAGACAATCACCGTAAATAATAGTTTACAATAGTACTTCCGTTGACAATGCAGTCAAAATAAGATACATAGTGATGATTTAGTGAATGCAACGTTTCCTTGAAAAATATGCCATGTAAGACTCCATGCACATAGCTTGTCTAACATATAAGCAAACAGCGGAACACTTCTAGGGAACCTAAGAATAAACATGCTAACAAGTATCAACACAAAGGTTGGTGAGTTCATAGTTTTAATGTTTTGCATAATCTGTACATAAAGGTGGATCACAAGATTTCAGTTGTTTCATCCGAAACGTTTATCAAAATATTCTACAAATTGAGCACCCTGGTAGCTAAACTTTAACGTTATAATAAGTACCCCCGTTTTAACATACATGCAACCAACATGTACAATACACGCAAACCAACGTGTACTTAACTCAAATAGCATACGTCTATTTTATAGTTCAGGCTAGGGTTTCTATACCTGGAACAGACGGGGATGTCAAGCCCTATGGATCCATATACCACTATTCGTGCCCATCGGTTCTTATAACCGGCAGCTACTAGTTACCAAAGCTAAGGGATTTTCGGTTGAAACTCACCTTAGCAGCATATAAAGTCGTTCACCAAAATGTGACCGAAACTCGGATTACCAAATAACCGTAGATCTCAACCTAGAGAACATATATTGGTCAATAAATGTCTATCAAGCTAGGTCAGGTCATAGTGTATCACAATCCTAATGCTCGAGATCGACATACAAAAGCTATCCAAAGTTGTTTCAAAAAGTCAATTTTGACAGTTGTTTAACAAAATGAGACGTGTCCTATATAAGGATTCATTTACTCGGCTGGTAATATTCAAAAATCCACTTTATCAATCTTATTAACAAGTTGTTTAAATATCAATTGCAGATTCAAAAGCAATTTCAATTAACGTTAATCATAATTCAGTTGATCATAACTTTTAATTCGTTCACCAAAATTACGCGGTTTCTAAATGAAAAGTTATTGATTTTTCGCCAGCTTTCCAACGACATGCATATCATATACCTTTTATCAGTAATATATGTATTTAATTCGTGATTCATCATACTATCTAACGACGAAATTTAGCATAAAAGCATGCATAAACATATATACTCGAGCACTAGACATGTATACACTATTAATATATAAAAGATAAGATATGAATGCTCACGTATCAATATTGTGATTCAATATTGTAGGAAAGTACGTAGACGTAACAGAGATGATAAACACTAGATTTGATTTGCAAACAATACCCACGAACATTATCCATAACCTCCATAGCTATAACCCATAGTTTCCTTAGCTCTATCCCGCTCGAAAACCCATTTTTGAAAGTGACGCACTCATAACCTCGTCGTAATATTTTATGTATAATATTACTAATAATAATAATAAGATTAATAATAATAATATTAATCTTAATAATAATAATAATAATAATAATAATAATAATAATAATATTAATATAAATAATAATAATATAAATATAAATAATAGAGAGATCAGTGTTGTATATGTGTGTGTAAACGAACAGAAATCGACTGGAATTTATAGATGTCTCATGTCCAGCCTACCCATGTGATCGCATGGGTTCACAGGCCTACAGCTATGCGATCGCATGGCCTCTAAATCCAGCTCACATTGTTTTTGTCCTAAAGCTTGTCGACATATTTTTATATTAATATATAATATATATAATTTATATAATTAATTATATATTATATTAAATTCACGTGCATAGTTGACTTATAATTTTTGTTCCGATAAGTCATACGTCATCACTCGACTTATGTCCCGGTTCCGGTTTTTCGAACGTCCTTTCGTATACTGAGAAAACTTGTACTTTACGTTTCGTGAATCGTACCTTTGTCAAAATATAGTCTTAAATTATCCGTAAACTATACCACTCGAGATATAACTTATACATTTGAGTATTTTGGTCATTTACTTCTATAAATCATCATCTCGCTATTTGTTAATATATATATATATAATATATACATTTTCATTTTGAAATAGTGTTTTACTGTAGCAAAGCTACTATAGCAAAGTTTTTTTTACTGTAGCTAATAGTGATTTTTAAAAACACTGTAACTTTTCGGGTACTGTAGCAATTCAAAAATACTGTAGCAAATTAGTGTTTTACTGGTTCATCTTAAACGTTTTAGTTAACTTATCTAAATATTAATCGAATCAATAATCGAATGTTACTATCGTTTACTAAATAATGTGAAATCATATATATATATATATATATATATATATATATATATATATATATATATATATATATATATATGCAGATTAAGTTATATATATTGTTCGTGAATCTTCGAGAATAGTCAAAGAATAATTGAGTAGATGAATATAGTTCCAAAACTTTGAGACTCAACATTACAGACTTTGCTTATCGTGTTGAAAATATTAAATCATTTAAAGATAAAGTTTAAATTTGGTCAGAAATTTCCGGGTCATCACAGTACCTACCCGTTAAAGAAATTTCGTCCCGAAATTTGAGTGAGGTCGTCATGGCTAACAATAAAAATGTTTTCATGACGAATATGAGTTGATAATTAGAGTTTTATCACCGTTGAATAATATGGATAAAACAATTCAATTACTCGAAGCGTATGAGAGAAATTATCGTAAAATAGTGAAATGAAGGAATAGAGATTCGTCTTAATTTTTGACGTAGTAACGATTGATTTCCGGAATTTAAGGAATAGAAAATCTTCATATTCTAAATAAGATTTGATTCTTTGGGAATTAAGGAGATTAAGATCTTCTTTAATTAAATGCGTAATCTGCCTCGAATGCTATGTCTGATATTTCACTATAAATTGGCCTCTTCCGTTTCATTTATTTTCACCACTCCTATTAAGCTTCTTCCTTATTTCATACTTCCTAATAGATTGTGAAAATGCTTAATCCAGTTCTGATTCTTGATATTTTCTTGGCTATCGTATCCTTCATTCTTCTTTTTCATCTGCCACCAGAGGATGTTATTTTCTTCTACTATTACCTTGGGGTTATAGTGTTTTTCATTCTCCCGTATCTTTATATTGCTATACGCATTGATATACACGGTTTGTAATTTCGAGGTTTTTATCGGGCTTTTTATTCTCCATTATATTTCGGAGCTTCATGCTTTTGTTTTCTCTTCCCGACCTTAAGTCAAGCGGATAATGGTCTAGAATTCGTAGTTATGCATTTCGAAATGAACATAGTCAATGTTCTAAGAAAGAAATTGTAATGGCACGATCTTGATTTGTCAAATTACCAGAATATCCGAAAAAGAACGAATCATCAAGAAAAATATTTTCTAGATTGTAGATTGTAGGCTGGAAACCTTTAATTCTAGATTGTAGGCTGGAAACCTTTAATTCTCCCCCTCCAGTCGAATCCACGAACATTCTAGTTATGTCTCTGTATAACTCCAATTTCTCTCGAGTCACCACCTTTGTCAACATATCCGCAGGATTCTCCTTTGTATGGATCTTCACTAGTCTCAACAGTTGTCGATCAATTACCTCGCGTATCCAATGATAGCGAATATCAATATGTTTTGTACGAGAATGGTACATGGAGTTCTTGCTCAAATCTAGAGCACTCTGACTGTCACAATGTACCTTGTACTCCTTTTGCTTGATTCCAAATTCTTGAAGATAACGCTTTAACCACAACATTTCTTTTCCAGCTTCTGCCACATCAATATATTCTGCTTCGGTTGTGGATAATGTAACACACTTCTGTAGTCTTGACTGCCATGAAACAACTCCTCCTGCAAAAGTGTAAATGAATCCTGAAGTAAATTTCCTACTATCAGGATCTCCAGCCATATCCGCATCTGTATAGCCTTTCAAGATTGGATCAGCTCCCCCGTAACAATGACATAGATTCGTTGTACCTTTAAGATATCTGAGAATCCATTTTACTGCATTCCAATGCTCTTTCCCTGGGTTGGAGAGAAAACGACTCATCGTTACCACTGCATGAGCAATATCGGGCCTTGTACACACCATCGCATACATCAAACTTCCAACTGCTGAAGAATATGGTACTGAAGACATCTCCACGATCTCTTCCTTGGATGAGGGACAAGAACTCTTGCTTAACTTGAAATGGTTGGCTAATGAAATGCTAACAGGTTTGGCATTGTTCATATTGAAACGTGAAAGCACTCGTTCAATATACTTCTCCTGAGATAGCCATAACCTTTTATTCTTCCTGTCTCGGGTTATCTGCATTCTCAAAATCTGTTGAGCATGTCCTAAGTCTTTCATGTCAAAAAACTTAAAGAGTTCCTTCTTCAGCTGGTTGATCTTCGTTGCGTCTTTCCCTACGATCAAAATATCGTCTACATATAGTAGAAGAGCAACGAAATCTCCTCCAGAAAACTTCTAAATGTAGACACACTCATCTGCTGCAGTTTTCTTGTACCCTTGACTCACCATGCACGAGTCAAACTTCTTGTACCACTGCCTAGGTGCCTGCTTTAAACCGTACAAACTTTTCTTCAGCTTGCATACGAGGTTATCTCCTGAAACCTCAAAACCTTCCGGCTGCTCCATGTAAATTTCTTCTTGTAAATCTCCATAAAGAAAAGCTGTCTTTACATCCATCTATTCAAGCTCCAAGTTCATACTTGCGACCAATCCAAGTATGACTCTAATTGAAGTCATCTTGACTACTGGTGAAAATATCTCGTCAAAATCAATCCCTTTCTTCTGTTGGAATCCTTTGACTACAAGTCGTGCTTTGTATTTCACCACTTTTCCGCTGTCATCCTTTTTCAGCTTGAACACCCATTTATTTTTCAGTGCCTTCTTCCCGCGTGAAAGTTCTACAATCTCTAAGTTTGATTTTTCTGCAGAGAATCTATCTCATCCTGCATTGCGAGCAACCATTTTTCTTTATCCTTATGAGATACTGCTTCATGAAAACTCTCTGGTTCTCCATCTTCAGTAAGTAGAAGGTACTCGAATTCCGGATATCTACTCGATGGAATCCGACCTAGTTCAGATCTACGAACTTCTGGAACATTCTAAAGAGATCCACCATCATCTTGACCTTGTGATGGTGCTGGAATATCTGGCAGATGGGGTTGTGGCTCCCCTTGCTCAGCACCGTCATCATTATCTTCTACTTCTGGCATTTCTTCTTGCACTGAAAATTCATTTCTCATGAATGATTCCGTTGTTGCCTCTGGCACCTGAGCAGCAACATTTTTCTTCTGAGATATTGTGGGCTTTTCAATATCTTCTATTGTCTGGCTTTCATGGAACACCACGTCCCTACTTCTGATCACCTTTTTCTCCTTTGGATCCCATAATCTGTATCCAAATTCTTCATCTCCATAGCCTATGAATATACATGGAGTGGTTCTTGCATCCAGCTTCTGCCTGAGCTCCTTGGATACATGTACGTATGCCAAACATCCAAATGCTCTTAAGTGAGAGTATGATGGATCCTTTCCAGACCAAAGTTTCTCCGGAACTTCAAAATTCAGTGGTACTGATGGAGATCGGTTGATCAAGTAACATGCGGCTCTGAATGCTTCTCTCCAGAATGACTTTGGCAGCTTAGTCATACTGAGCATGCTCTGAACACGTTCCATGATTGTTCGGTTCATTCTTTCTGCTATACCATTGTGTTGAGGGGTACGTGGAACTGTCTTCTCATGTCGGATGCCATATGATCTGCAATAGGCATCGAACTGCCTGAAAGAGTATTCACCGCCGTTGTCGGATCGAAGACACTTTAACTTCTTTCCTGTCTCACGTTCTACCATGACATGGAACTGTTTGAAGTAATCGAACACCTGGTCCTTCGTCCGCAAGAAATATACCCACACCTTTCGAGAAGTATCATCGATAAACGTCAGAAAATATCGATTGCCGCCAATTGATTCATCCTCTAAGGGACTGCAAACATCAGAGTGTACCAGACTGAGTAACTCTGATTTTCTCGTTGAAGAGGAATTAAACGAGACTCTATGCTGCTTACCAAACAGACAATGATTTCAAGGATCTAGTGCAGCATCCTTGTCTATATTGATAAGCTTCTTCTTTATTAGGGTAGACAACCCTTTCTCACTCATGTGACCGAGTCTCTGGTACCATAAATTTTTTGAAGCCTCCTTTTCTGCAACATTAAGGCTGTCTGTGCAGATCTTCACATGAGTTTTGTATAGTGTGCCATAAATGTGTCCTCGAGCGACTATCATAGCGCCTCTTGACAATTTCCATGTGCCTTTACAGAAATGACTATCATAGCCTTGTTTGTATAGAGCTACCCCAGAAAGTAAATTCAGCCGAAGATCTGGCACATGGCGGACATCCTTCAAAGTGATTGTACTCCCGGAACTTGTCTTTATCTTGACATCACCAATTCCGACAATCTCAGCGGAACTGAAATTTCTCATCTTCACAGCTCCAAAGTCACCAGCTTTGTATGTTGTGAAGTATTCCTTGTATGGAGTCACGTGGTAGGAAGCTGCAGTATCTACCACCCATTCCGTGTCTTCTCGTGAGACGTGAAGGCATGTCTCATCATGGGTTGAACAATAAGCTACCTCACCAGAGATAGTCACTAATGTTTCTCCACTCTTATTCTTCGGCTGTGAACTGCTCTGATGTTGTTCCTCTTTCAATTTGTAGCAGTTCTTCTTCATATGTCCCTCTAATCCACAATGACGACATTTATATAATGGTTTTCTGTCATCAGCAAACCTGCCCCTGCTCTTGCTTCTGCCTCTCCATTTATTTTTGCTACTCATTCGCTGTCTCCCCCGATTCTCTGTGACAAAGGCATGGGTCTGATCTGTGCTCATGTCCTTTCTCCTTTCCTCTTCACTGAATAGGGCATCCTTGACCATTGACATGGAGAGTTTTCCATTCGGAGCTGAGTTGTTGAGTGTTACAACCAGCGTTTCCCAACTATCGAGAAGAGAACTAAGTAGCAATAGTGCCTGAACTTCATCGCCAAGAGGCATCTCTACAGACGATAACTGGTTGACCAAGCTCTGGAACTCACTGGTATGCTCGACAACTGAAGTTCCACTTTTGAGCTTCATGTTGACTAAACGCCTCATCAGTAGGGCTTTATTCCGAGCAGGCTTGGCCTGGTACATGTCCTCCAACTTTTTCCAGAGGACATATGCGTTTGTCTCTTGTACAACATGGTGGAAGACACTATGATCAATCCATTGACGGATCTGACCAATAGTTTTTCGGTTTGATTTCTTCCACTCTTTCTCTTTGGCAGAATCAGGGTTTATACCCTTCAATTCAATAGGATCGAACAAATCCTTACAACTGAGGAGATCTTCCATCCGAGGTTTCCACAGCGTGTAGTTTGTGGCTGTGAGCATAATCATAGTTTCCGAAGATGATGTTGACTCTTCTATGGACATTATCACCTTACAAATAATTTTTCAACACAAACGGGGTTGAATTGTAGAAAACAAAGATAACCGTTGCGTCCGGAACGGTTGAAAATGGTGGAATAGACACTTCGTGGCTTAAATTCCACTTACGGGGCAAAATTATATTTTTTATAAACTTCAGGGACCAAAAATGAAATTCTGAAAATTTCAGGGACTAAGTTGTAAAATTTTAGAATTGCTACAGTACTGCTACAGGAACTTGCTACAGTACTGCTACAGGAACTCGCTACAGTGCCGCCAGCTGCTACAGTGAATTGCTACATGACTGCTACAGTGAATTGCTACATGACTTTCTTCTCCGGCGAAAATTCCGGCACCGGTCGTCTTCTCCGGCGAGATTCCGGCGAGTTGACCAAACTTTGACCGCGTTCTGGGCTCGTTATAACTTCGTTTAAGTCACCGTTTTTTGCGTTGGACTCGGTTCGACGAGACGAATCCAATGATACGCTCAAAATTAATTTTTAAGAAAACTTCAGAAAATCCAAAACTCGACCAACGTCTCTAACCAAGCTCTGATACCACTTGTTAGGAAGAGAGGATCGCCTGGACGTTGGGAGATACAAATTTGAGAGAAAAATAACTCTATTACTCACAAGAATAGATTACACGAGTATTTACAAAACTCTAAAAAAAACTCTCAAACTCACACACACTCTCAAGGTTGTGATTACACTTCTGTGAGTGATTTGGGATGATTTACAACTGAGGTTTGCACCTCTATTTATAGCTAAGATCTTATAGCGGTAGATATGTGTGAACGAGGAAGGTGACGTGTGAACGTGGAAGGTTGACGGCCGTCACCGTTTTCAACTTTGCTACTTCCACATGGTGTTCAAAGAAGGCTACTTTGAACATCTAGAAGGTGGGCTTCTAGATTGTAGGCTGGAAACCTTCAGTTGTCTCAAAGCAAGTTGTAATCGTCTCTTCCATCCCGTGTTAACGAGAATTTCACTCTTGTCTATCGTTTATCAAATAGTGTTTGGAGGTGGGATTGGAAACGTGATATTACTTCTTCAAGAAACGTCGATTTACTTATCACAATGATTACTGAAATGGGTCAGGTGCAGCTATCAAAATCACACGATGACTGGTACCGGGAGACATCACCGGGATGGTTGTTTCAAGGTTAGCTCTACGGGCATGTATATTGATGCGCATTCGTTACCCGTTTCCGAGCCATGTACACGATGGTTGAAATGGTTATCACGTAAGATAACTGTGTTTATATGGAGGTTGTTTCATAAATGTCTTCCTATGAGACTTAACTTGTCTGCTCGAGGATTAGAGATTCAAGACATAAGTTGCGTTCTTTGTGATTATAAAGTGGAGTCGATGGATCACTTGTTGTTTACATGCTCGGTTGCCTTTGAAGTATGGCGTAAGGTGAGAATTTGGGTAGACATTCAATTCCCGGTCTTCACCTCCTGGATCGATTGGATTAACTGGATGAATGCTTGGCATGCTACGACTAAAAGAAAGACATGTTGTATGCTATAGTAGCTATGACGCTATGGTTGCTATGGAGTTAACGCAACTCGATTTTACACAACACGAAGACTTTGAAGAAATGTACTTTATTTGATTGTATTCGTTACACATCTTTTAATTAGATTAGTAGGAGAGGAAAGTTAGATGTGAGTTGGAACGACTGGCTTATTAAACCGTTGTAATTCGTGATTTGTTTAGTCCTCCTAGTTTCTCGCAAGGGGCTAAGTTCTTGTAATAATTTGCTGTTCCAACTAAATATTTGGGTAAGAATAAAAAGATAGGGACAACTGCATATTCGATATGTATTTTTATATCCACTCTTATCAACAATAATATCGGTCCTGAATATTTTAATGCTTTGACGGAGTTGATAGAAAATGTTTCTGTAAACAAATAGTACATTCTGTTTTAGCTGATCAAAAATTTTATCAAGCTATGCGTCTCTTTTGATATATTGTATATCTTTCTAAAGAATTTTTATTGTGAAATATATACAGTACCGTAGAAAATAAAATGATAAAGCAAAAGTAAAAATTTATTTGAGATTTCGGGTATTGTCCTGGAATAGCGTTTCCTAACAAAAACCCCGCTCACATTTGACCCTACAAAAATTAAGATTAAATTTTAGTAATATGTTATGTAGAGGCGAAGTCATAATTTACGAATAAGAGAGTCAATTCATGAAAATTAAATAACAATATAAAATTTTCATATAAACATCGTAACTATTTAACAAAAAAAATCATATGAGTTATAGTAACACTTCACAAATAATTTTTGTCTAAACAAATCTTTTAAAAAAAGAGTTTAATTCTTGCAACGTCGATCCGTAAATTCATTGAGTAACCTATTAGTAATGATAATTTGGCTAAAACAATTACATACTTTGTATAGAACTGGATCAAAGAATTAAAACATATTATATATAATATTCATTTACGGAAGCTAGTATTCATAATTAAGGGATGTTGATAATTAATTCACATCTTTTAATACACTATAATTGGATTATTTGAGGAGTTCAGGCTGACAAAACATCCACATGTATCTATATATCTCCGTCTTTGATGTTATTGATGCTCTCTTCATATTTAATGCTTTGGGTTTGTCCACCATGCAACTACTATTCAGAATCACGACCCTGATCAAACATGCTCTAACTTTCAATAAACTCTCAAAAAGTAGCCTCCCATAAAAGTACTTACAGGATCAACCTAAACTAATTAATCGAAACAAACAGTTAAGATATGGTCGAGGTTACACACTTAAATTTTAAGGTAAGAATAGACCTCCGTCGTTAAACTTGATTGCATACTTACGATGTCATGGTATATATAGTTCATGACACGATCAGATTTTGTTTATCGTACACATGGATATGGCAAATCGTCCGAAAAATATAACATAAGTTATTCAAATTGACAATAAATAGAATATTACTTTCGTTAATGCATGAAAAAAAGTGCATACTTTAATTTGGACCTGAAAAAGATTACGTTTTAAAAAAACGTTAAATTGAAGTAATATTGTCTAAGGGCGTAGGTGACGATGACAAAGCTGTCATGTGTTCACATGAAAAGCTGTCATGTGGACAATATTACATCAATTTAACATTTTTTATAATTATAATTTTATTTATTAAGATTAAAGTACATCGTCCTTTTTATGCATTAACAATATCTATATCTATATAGTCTAATAAACCTCTAAAATGATGATGTTATCATTAAGCTTAATTTTCATAATGATGATTTCATTATTATATATTAATTTAATTTAAAAAATAATACAAAATCTTTTATAAAAGAAAATATTAATATCTCCTAAATTTTAATTTTATTTTTCTAAAAAAATTTAAAAGGCATTTATTATTATTAATTATTATTAAAAATATAAATATAAATACCTAACTTTGAGCGAACTTTATGTTTGTAAAATTAACGGCAAGTTTCTTAGTCGTAATTCCTAGTTCCACGGGGCAATAAACTAAATGATTTTAACATTTACATTCACTTAATACGTAAAACATATCATTAAACTGTTTCGTTTAAACAAACTCGTGTTTCTACGAGTCATTTCACTAGTTTATATTATATCCATTATCAATTTGAATATTATATTAGGTTACTACATTTTTTGAATCGTATATGAAGGATTATATGATAATGACGTAAACAACCTTTTTGTTAGCATCAAACAATCAGGGCATACTATATAGTAAGTACATATAATACTCCGTAATATATATACACGCTAAATATAGACATATAGTATAGTACAAAATATAGTATAGTTGAAAAATAAAACAAAATATTTTGTTCTTTTAAAAATGTAAATGATAAGTTAAAAAATAGAGGAAAAATTATAGCCGTAGAATCTGCGTGATAATGATATGGTACAATAATACTAATTATTATGTATCTTGTTATATTGTCCGTCCAAGTCTGTTTCTCTTCAATAGTTTTACGTTAAAATTTCACTCCGTAATTAAAATTGAAAATTCTCCATCAAAGTAGATGGATCACCAAATTTTGTTCATAGATGACATTTACCACTAAATATTTTCACTTAATGTTAGCTAAGGTAACATTACCAACTCTAAGCTAATTAGTGCTATACAGAGACGTCTTTGAGCATAGGCAAGATACAGGGCCGGTTCCGAGAATTTGAGTGCCCAGGACGGTGCGAAGCAAAAGGGCCCCAAGACCCGTACAAGGATAATATTTTTTTTTGGGCCCAAGGATAATACAAGCAAAAAGGCCCAAAATTACATGGACTAGTATAAGGAAATTTTTTTTTTTGGGCCCCTTAAAAAATTGGGCCCTGGACATATGTCCACCTTGTACCCCCCATTGGGCCGCCCCTGGCAAGATAGGCAGCCGCCTAGGGTCCAAAAATTCTTAGGGGTCCAAAATTTTAAATATCTATATACTTTTCTCAAAATATTCTGTTTAATTAAATAAAGAATTGTCAATTAAAGTCGTAATACTATAACTTTAAATGGTTAAATGCATTGTAAGTAAATAAATAAATAAATCTAAGTATTATCTTCTTATACGTATTAAAAAATTACACGTGTATAAATGCTCACTTTTATTTTCGCCTAGAGTCTTCAAATTGTTGAGACGACCCTGGTGCTATACCTATGGTTACTCATAAATCTTCGTTTGCAGATGTTAGAAATCGTATAAATATATGAGGTTATTTTGTTAAAGAGAATGTGATGATTTTCTATTCAATATATCTTAACTTAAAATGTCTTTTCTGTATTTACATTTGTTTGTATATAGAATAGATTATTCATGTCAACAAACTTGTAAACGTGTTAACGAATTTTTTTATATACAATAAACACAATGCTAAGTTATCTAGCTTTTACAAGTTTATTAATCCGGGAAGCCGCTTGGGCTTGCAGTAATAACAAGGCTTCGGGCCCTGACGATTATTCATTCGCATTTATGAAAGCGTATTGGGAACTCATTAAAGTTGATTTGGTGCCTTCAATTTCTATGGCTTTTTGTGAATGCGGAATGCCTAAAGGTTCTCTACCGGCTTTCATTACTCTTATTCCAAAGATAGCATTGCCCACTTGTGATAAAGATTTCGGTCCAATCTCTCTTATTGGGGTGCAATACAAAATTATCACCAAGATATTGGCTAACCGCATCTCTAAGGTAATCGACAAAATTGACTCAAACCCATTTACGAAAACTGACACATTTTTTATTTTATTTTATAGGAATTGCGTGTACGCAATTTTCACGCGCGTCGCGATTTTTTACTATTTTCAAAACGGGGATTTTAAATAGGCCTGATCACCAGCTCGCTTTTATTTGCGCGGGGCGCCAAAAACTTGCGCGTTGCGTTTTATAACTGAATTTCAAATCAGGCCTTGTAATCAAATTTTTACCAAAAATATTCCAAAACATGGTTTAACACTTTTAATAAGTTCTACATCCATAAAACCTGAACATAACATGTTTAAACATCAAAATGTACACATTCAATCATTTGAGACATCACGACCCGTTACAAGTTCAAAGTGACAATTTCGACCCAAAGAGTTTATACAAAGATGGACCGAGCATGGTTCTTGGGTTCACACTACCCGAACACTAGACAATCTTCTATCGTGCAACAACTTGCAAGCAAGCAAGCTATTCCACACCCTTACCCTTGTCCTTCAAAATGCTAGAATCTATAAAAAGATGAAACAACAAGAGGTAATGTAAGACCCGAATATTTATTTTGTATACTTGTTTATTAAAGGCATATGAGATCGGGCTTCGTTGAATATTTATATATATTAAAATTGGAAAAGAGCTGAATCTGTCAATCTGCGCGCCGCGCAAAGCGGCCGCGCGCCGCGCAAACGCGCTGACAGAACCTATCTTGTTTTATTTATTTTAAATGAAGGGTATTTGGGTAATTTCACATGGGGCCGGATTTGTGGGCATTATCAGTTGGTTTAGATCCAACTTTGGATCATTTCACATCCATTCATCATCCTCATCCATTCTTAGAGAGAGAGAGAGGTCTAGAGAGAGATTTGAGGTTTTGGGGAAGAAGAAGCTCGAATCGATCAAAGTCTCGGGTTTTAAAGTTGTTCCTTTCGTTCTCGGCTACGCGGTGATAGTATTGGTAAGCTCAAACTCCGAATTTCATTTATTTAATTTGATATTCAAGTTAGGGTTTTGAGTTAATTTGTTGTAATACCCTTTTAGGTGATGAAATGGGTTTAGTGATGCTAGTAATCGGGTTTATTGTTAATTGTTGGTGGATTTTGGGTTGGTGAACAAATTGGCCATGTTTAGAACTTGAAATTTAGTTTAATCACTTTAGTTAGCGATTATGGAAGTATTGGAACCCATTGGAGGTTGTTTGGTTGACTAACTTTGACTTTGGGTCAAATTAGGGTTTGGTGGTGACTATGACCCGACTGGCGATTTAATGAGGTTTATAAACTTAAAATGGATTAAGTTGAAGTATAGAACCGAGTTAAATGTGTTTTGGTGTCAAAACCTGTAAAGGATGAGATTTTGGCCTTTATGGGTCAAAATTAGGGTTTAAGTGTCAAAATGGGTATGACACGTGTTTAACACTTGAGTTCGGGTTTAATTGGCATATTATGACCATTCTCACTTGTGTTAGTGATTATTGGTTGGTTTGGGTACGGTTTGTGCTTGGAAGTGCATTTGGGTCGAAATGGCACTAAGTGACGAATTGGGTTAATTTGTGAATCCAATCTAATTGTGTTGTGGTATTTGTGATAATGGAATAGGTATTTTCCATTGGCGAGTTGCGGTTTACTTGGAAGCTTTCTTCAAGACTTCAAGGTGAGTGATAATATCCTATATGCATATGTATGTGTAGGATGGGTGCGGGTCGGGTGAAGTGATTCTCGGTTATAGAGCTCACTTCACATATAGGTGGATTTGAAGGACTTGTGTATGAGTCCAATTGGCACGTTTGTGCGTCTTGGTTGACCATCTTTGGCGAAGTACACGTTTGTGTGCACGTTATCACACTTGGTTGTGATTTGGTTGTTATAACCCTAATGGCGAAGGGTTGATATGGTTGTGTGGTGGATTTTATAATCCCGTGACCGTGGGGTTTAGTATTGTGAAATGAATCTCGGGTAGTGCGGATTCATGGTGACTCGGGTTGTTCGGTCACCTTATTGGAGGTAATGAATCTCGGGTAGTGCGGATTCATGATGACTCGGGTTGTTCGGTCACCTTATGGTTGAGAAGTGAATTTCGGGTTGTGCGAATTCACAAGGCTCGGGTTGTTCGGCCAATGTTCGTGTGTTTGAGGTTAAGGGGTTAACCTTGTTCGTTTATATTGTTATATATATATTAATGTGTTGTTGTGTTGTAGCTAACCCTCCGGGTGTAGCTATTTGGCGATGTTTACTTTGTCGTTGGTGGACTATCTTTTGTGTTGTATCTTTAGCTCGTTGCTTAGATCGTACGGTATGCTTAGTGTAGACGCTTTATACTTGGATGCTTCGGTATGCGGTATTTGTTTTGTGTGGCGTATTCATTTTATACGTATATATGTATGTAGTATATTATCATTCACTAAGCACTAGCTTACCCTCTCGTTGTTGACTATTTTTATAGATTTCATGCGGACGGTGGCTCGGGTAAGTGCGAGGACTAGAAGACTTTCATAGCTTGCTTTAGAGACTTGCTTTTGGATCGTTTAGGATTGGGTAGCGTATCCCCGATCGCCATGCTCGGCTTTGTGTTGTATTAAAGTCTTAAAGTCGAAAATTGTATTTTGGTACTTAAGGTGGTAAAATGGGTCGATGTGGGACCCGCTTCGTAAACTTAATTTTATTAATTAAACGTGTTAGTTTTATATGTATGAATTCATGGTTAAAAGCGTTTTGGCTAAAAACGTCGGGAACGGGTCAAACATTTTCACATTTCAAGGAAAATCGGACAGCGGGCTGCCAGACAGGTTCTGCGCGCCGCGCAACCTGTTGGCGCGCCGCGCAACTCAGCCAACAGCAAAAATTTTTTTTTTTGTCATGAAATTTAACGGGGTTTTATACGCGGTATGGTTTGGGTTGTTACAAGTGGTATCAGAGCATGGTCTAAGGGATTTAGGTGACTTGAGATAGGTGCCTAGACTTAGACTTTTGTGTGCGCGTAATTTGTTACGGGACTTGTAGGATTACGGGTCAGGAACGGGTTTAGTTAGTGCCTTGTTTATAGGTCGACTAACGTTTATATTAGTAATGCGGATATTATTAATATATTATTTGTGTTGTGGTGTAATTCTCGCGTGTGCTTCTATCGCGTAGAATTTTGTTTGTGTTTGTTTATAGCATCGAGCGAGGCGGTCGTTGTACTAACGAGTCGATGCGGCGTGCGTGCGTAATAAGAACTTGCAGACCTTATTACGGGTGCAAATCGTGTCTAACAAGTGATGTACGACGAGTGTTTAGCAAGATGGGGTGGTGTTGTGCGTGTCGTTTTATACGTGCGTGGACTAATCGTTTTGCATTCTTTAGAATGACGACGCGAAACGAGACCGAGACGAATGACACGGAATTTAACGCTAGAGTTGCGGCCGCCGTTGCGGAGCAAATGAGAGCGTTTCGAGAAGAAATGGATGGGAAGTATTCCGAATTCCAAAATAGGGGTGAAATGGAGCGTTGTCTTAAGAGCTTCATGAGGACTAGACCCCCGATGTATGATGGGAAGCCGGATCCTTTGGTGAGTACGACTTGGGTTTCGGATGTCGAAGGGTGTTTTCGTACTATGGAATGCCCTCCCGAGAAAAAGACGAGACTCGCTACTAGTTTGTTGCGGGGTAGGTCGAAGGATTGGTTGGATGGCAAGATTGATCTTGTCGGTGGTGAGACGTTTATGGCATTATCATGGGACGAATTTAAGGAGGAATTCTTCGAGGAGTTCCGAACTTCAGCCGATTTATCGGAATTGCGTTGTGAGTTGCGAAATTTGCAACAGGGTTCTATGGACTTGAATACTTTAAAGACGACTTTTATGTCGAAGGCTCGTTTTTGCCCGGAATATTTGGGGAATGATCGTTTGTTGATGGAGGATTTCTATCGAACTTTGAATGATGACTTGAAAGGTAAGATTAGCCGGGGCTACGCGAAATCGTTTGCAGAATTATTCGCCGTGGCTAGAGGTTTCGAGTCGTATTCCCGATCAAAAAGGGGCGAACCTTCAATTGAGAGAAGGGTTGTTTCTTATGGTGCTCCGAGTAAGAGGACTAAGGGTCCGAGTGCGAGTACGAGTAATGTGGTAAAGGGCGCGGTGGAGTCTCGTGCGCCTAGATGTTTTAATTGTGGCGTTAGGGGTCACAAGTTGTGGGAATGCACAATGCCGAGGAGTGATGACGGAATGTGCTACTATTGTCATAAAGAGGGACATCGCAAGCCGGATTGTCCCGAGTTGGCGGCGGCGAATGCCGCAAGGAGACGTTGAGGTACGTTTCGTTTTAATAAATATGTCTTTGAATATTTATTTACGTGGCATATATGTTCGGACTTGTTAATTGCATAGTAATTTGCATGTTTGGTTGTTGGACGAAGGGCGTAAGACTTGGTGTAACCAAGCATCCCTTAGTATTTGGGAAATGTTTCTACAAGCCACGGAAATGGTTTTGGTGTTCGATTGTTAAGCGCGTGTTCGCTTTTGGTGATTGAAGTGATGAACCATGAGGTTCGCCGGGTGATTGGAACCTCTGAGATCGAGTGTTTAAAATCTCGATGTGTGTTGGTAATGGAGTCTTTATGACACGACATTAGGTGCCTCTTTTATACCTACTAGCGTGGTGTCGACTCCGATTGTGTTGTGTTTACATTGTGCTTAGGGTACCGGGAGAAACCCTTAAGTACATGAGTGACTAGGTTGAAATTCGACAAACTAAGCAATCGGATGATTGCGAGGGTACGGTTTGTGAAATCGCGGTACACTTTTCGTTCGAAGTGTCTAAGGATTGATTGAAATCCTTCGTGTGCTCAAGGTTAGAGCAAGGTGTGGTGATGGGTCGTGTGTACCCAATTGTTGGTAAAGTCTACCTTTGGTAGCATCGTACGGGTGTACGAGTTGTGATATAGGAACGTGGTTCCAAGTGGGGGAGTCGCACTCCCGCACGAGGAAGTTTTAGTGTGATATTTCGGATGATGCTTTTGGTAGATCCGGACACTTTGTCGAGACCTAGTTTTGGTCGATTTGTGGTAGAGTACGATTTCGGATAAATTGTACTTATGGTTTAGATTGGAATTACCACCGAGGTGGTAATGTGGTAAACCTCGTTGAGAGATAATGGTCGTGTTTGGTGAGCAAGGTGAAATCCTTCGGTTAAGGAAGGTGTGTGTCGGGTTCTCTTTTGGAGAATTCTTGTTCGGTACCTATGTTTGATATAGGTGGTTCTTGCTCGATTATGGTATGTGGTTGATGAAGCATGACCTTCGGGGTCCGCTGACTTCATCGTAGTATTGCAGATTAATGAAGCATGACTTTCGGGTCCGCTGACTTCATTATAGTATGGTTACGTGATGGAGCATGATCTTTAGGGTCCGCTGACTTAATCATGGGAGTACGTGATTGATGGAGCATGATCTTTAGGGTCCGCTGACTTCGTCATGAGCGTGGTGTTGAGATCGGTGAAGCATGATCTTCGGGTCCGCTGACTTCATCCGGTATTGAGATTGGTGGAGCATGACCTTCGGGGTCCGCTGACTTCATCAAGAGAGTTGTGTTGTGGGACGTGAATATCGGGTTGTTCGTATTCACAATATTTCGGGTAGTACGATTGTCCCTGTTGGTTGGGCTCATAGTTTGAGGTAGTGAATGTCGGGTGGTTCGGATTCACTAAGGCTCGGGTTGTACGGCCATCCTCGGTTATACTATGTGGCGGTGGTAGTGAATATCGGTTTGCGCGTATTCACGATGACTCGGGTTGTGCGGTCATTTCGTTGTGAGATATATGGATTGGGTTGGTGGATTTCGGGTTGTGCGAATTCACTAAGGTTCGGGTTGTTTCGACCATCCTCCATATGTGTTTTGGCTCGGGTTGTTTCGGCCATGTTGAGTTGTAATCTATTGGTTGTTTGATACACCAATGGTGGGGTCGTAAGGACCATGTTGTGGGAACTATCGGTCGTTTTATGCGTCGATGGTGGGGTCGTGAGGACCACGTGGTATGATTAGTGATGCGATAGCCGTGTTTCGCTCACATGTTTGTTACGGGTGTGACGATGGACGATTTCGTACACCTTGGGATTTGTGTTCCCATAGCCGCTTTGGGCGCTATCGGTTTCTAACCGTGGATTGTGTTGTTACGGTAGTTGCGTATGGGTCGTATTGCGCACTACAATGGATGATTCGTGATTGGTGGTATCCGCAAGGATTCTTTTGGTTCGGTCTTCATTGTTTCGGGTCGTTGACCTTAGGTTGAGACTTGGTTGCTTTTAGAGTTGTACTCGGTATTAGTATGCTAAGGGATTGACATCCCGGTACGAGATTAGTTGAGTTTTCCCGATGTTAGGGTAGGAGCATGGTTTTAGTGCTCGGATTGTGGACTTGAGAAGTCGCGGGTGACGATTTAGTTGTGGAAGGCGATTCGTTGGAAAGAATTGCTTAGGAAGTCGGATTGAGACTTATGTCGAGGACCGTAGGGTGAGGTCTGTTTGGTTAAGTGATGAGGATCACGAGGACGTGATCGAGTTTAAGTGGGGGAGAGTTGTAAGACCCGAATATTTATTTTGTATACTTGTTTATTAAAGGCATATGAGATCGGGCTTCGTTGAATATTTATATATATTAAAATTGGAAAAGAGCTGAATCTGTCAATCTGCGCGCCGCGCAAAGCGGCCGCGCGCCGCGCAAACGCGCTGACAGAACCTATCTTGTTTTATTTATTTTAAATGAAGGGTATTTAGGTAATTTCACATGGGGCCGGATTTGTGGGCATTATCAGTTGGTTTAGATCCAACTTTGGATCATTTCACATCCATTCATCATCCTCATCCATTCTTAGAGAGAGAGAGGTCTAGAGAGAGATTTGAGGTTTTGGGGAAGAAGAAGCTCGAATCGATCAAAGTCTCGGGTTTTAAAGTTGTTCCTTTCGTTCTCGGCTACGCGGTGATAGTATTGGTAAGCTCAAACTCCGAATTTCATTTATTTAATTTGATATTCAAGTTAGGGTTTTGAGTTAATTTGTTGTAATACCCTTTTAGGTGATGAAATGGGTTTAGTGATGCTAGTAATCGGGTTTATTGTTAATTGTTGGTGGATTTTGGGTTGGTGAACAAATTGGCCATGTTTAGAACTTGAAATTTAGTTTAATCACTTTAGTTAGCGATTATGGAAGTATTGGAACCCATTGGAGGTTGTTTGGTTGACTAACTTTGACTTTGGGTCAAATTAGGGTTTGGTGGTGACTATGACCCGACTGGCGATTTAATGAGGTTTATAAACTTAAAATGGATTAAGTTGAAGTATAGAACCGAGTTAAATGTGTTTTGGTGTCAAAACCTGTAAAGGATGAGATTTTGGCCTTTATGGGTCAAAATTAGGGTTTAAGTGTCAAAATGGGTATGACACGTGTTTAACACTTGAGTTCGGGTTTAATTGGCATATTATGACCATTCTCACTTGTGTTAGTGATTATTGGTTGGTTTGGGTACGGTTTGTGCTTGGAAGTGCATTTGGGTCGAAATGGCACTAAGTGACGAATTGGGTTAATTTGTGAATCCAATCTAATTGTGTTGTGGTATTTGTGATAATGGAATAGGTATTTTCCATTGGCGAGTTGCGGTTTACTTGAAAGCTTTCTTCAAGACTTCAAGGTGAGTGATAATATCCTATATGCATATGTATGTGTAGGATGGGTGCGGGTCGGGTGAAGTGATTCTCGGTTATAGAGCTCACTTCACATATAGGTGGATTTGAAGGACTTGTGTATGAGTCCAATTGGCACGTTTGTGCGTCTTGGTTGACCATCTTTGGCGAAGTACACGTTTGTGTGCACGTTATCACACTTGGTTGTGATTTGGTTGTTATAACCCTAATGGCGAAGGGTTGATATGGTTGTGTGGTGGATTTTATAATCCCGTGACCGTGGGGTTTAGTATTGTGAAATGAATCTCGGGTAGTGCGGATTCATGGTGACTCGGGTTGTTCGGTCACCTTATTGGAGGTAATGAATCTCGGGTAGTGCGGATTCATGATGACTCGGGTTGTTCGGTCACCTTATGGTTGAGAAGTGAATTTCGGGTTGTGCGAATTCACAAGGCTCGGGTTGTTCGGCCAATGTTCGTGTGTTTGAGGTTAAGGGGTTAACCTTGTTCGTTTATATTGTTATATATATATTAATGTGTTGTTGTGTTGTAGCTAACCCTCCGGGTGTAGCTATTTGGCGATGTTTACTTTGTCGTTGGTGGACTATCTTTTGTGTTGTATCTTTAGCTCGTTGCTTAGATCGTACGGTATGCTTAGTGTAGACGCTTTATACTTGGATGCTTCGGTATGCGGTATTTGTTTTGTGTGGCGTATTCATTTTATACGTATATATGTATGTAGTATATTATCATTCACTAAGCACTAGCTTACCCTCTCGTTGTTGACTATTTTTATAGATTTCATGCGGACGGTGGCTCGGGTAAGTGCGAGGACTAGAAGCCTTTCATAGCTTGCTTTAGAGACTTGCTTTTGGATCGTTTAGGATTGGGTAGCGTATCCCCGATCGCCATGCTCGGCTTTGTGTTGTATTAAAGTCTTAAAGTCGAAAATTGTATTTTGGTACTTAAGGTGGTAAAATGGGTCGATGTGGGACCCGCTTCGTAAACTTAATTTTATTAATTAAACGTGTTAGTTTTATATGTATGAATTCATGGTTAAAAGCGTTTTGGCTAAAAACGTCGGGAACGGGTCAAACATTTTCACATTTCAAGGAAAACCGGACAGCGGGCTGCCAGACAGGTTCTGCGCGCCGCGCAACCTGTTGGCGCGCCGCGCAACTCAGCCAACAGCAAAAAATTTTTTTTTTGTCATGAAATTTAACGGGGTTTTATACGCGGTATGGTTTGGGTTGTTACAGGTAAGCAATATGTTTAGTGAATATATATATATATATATATATATATATATATATATATATATATATATATATATATATATATATATATATATATATATATATATATATATATATATATATATATTGTGACGATCGCTCCAAATTCATATGGACGAACACGTCATTCATCGATTTCATTGCGAGGTATTTGGCCTCTATATAATACGTTTTGTAAACATTGCATTCTTTTGAAAAGGCACACCATAAATGAATATTTAAATCAAAGATTTTCGACATCTGATGATTTCTACATATAGACAATCACCGTAAATAATAGTTTACAACAATACTTCCGTTGACAATGCAGTCAAAATAAGATACATGGTGATGATTTGGTGAATGCAACGTTTCCTTGAAAAGTATGTCATGTAAGACTCCATGCACATAGCTTGTCTAACATATAAGCAAACAGCGGAAGACTTCTAGGAAACCTGAGAATAAACATGCTAACAAGTGTCAACACAAAGGTTGGTGAGTTCATAGTTTTATTGTTTCGTATAATCTGTATGTAAAGGTGGATCACAAGATTTCAGTTGTTTCATCCAAAAACGTTTATCAAAATATTCTATAAGATTGAGCACCCTGGTAACTAAGCTTTAACGTTTATCTAATAAGTACCCATATGTTTAACATGCAACCAACATGTACGATACACTCAAATAGCATACGTCTGTTTTATAGTTCAGGCTAGGGTTTCTATACTTGGAACAGACGGTGATGTCAAGCCCTATGGATCCATATACTACTACTCGCGCCCACCAGTTCTTATAACTGGCAGTTAACAGTTACCAAAGCTAAGGGATTTTTGGTTCAAACTCAGTGTAGAATTTAGTATGTACTTGTATCCATTGCGTTTAAAATAAAGTGCATGTATTCTCAGCCCAAAAATATAGATTGCAAAAGCAATTAAAAAGGGAGCAATGAAACTCTCCTTAGCAGCATATAAAGTCGTTCACCAAAATGTGACTGAAACTCGGATTACCAAATAACCGTAGATCTCAATCTAGAGAACATATGTTGGTCAATAAATGTTTATCAAGCTAGGTCTGGTCATAGTGTATCACAATCCTAATGCTCGAGATCGACATACAAAAGTTATCCAAAGTCATTTCAAAAAGTCAATTTTGACAATAGTTCAACAAAACGAGACATACCTTATATAAGGAGTCATTTACTCGGTTGGTAATATTCAAAAATCCATTTTATCAATCTCGTAAACAAGTTGTTTAAATCTTAATTGCAGATTCAAAAGCAATTTCAATTAACGTCAATCATAATTCAGTTGATCATATCTCTTAATCCGTTCATCGAAACTATTCGATATCTAAATGAAAAGTCATTGATTTTTCGTCAGCTTTCCAAAAACATGCATATCATATACCTTTTACCAGTAATATATGTATTTAATTCGTGATTCATCATAAACTGTTTAACGAAGAAATTTAGCATACAAGCATGTATAAATA
This sequence comes from Rutidosis leptorrhynchoides, assembly GCF_046630445.1. Lineage (NCBI taxonomy): Eukaryota > Viridiplantae > Streptophyta > Magnoliopsida > Asterales > Asteraceae > Rutidosis > Rutidosis leptorrhynchoides. Next base: position 80,403,960 of record NC_092336.1, on the reverse strand, counting down.
TATATACTCGAGCACTAGACATGGATACACAATTAATATATAAAAGATAAAATATGAGTGCTTACGTATCAATATTGAGATTCAATATTGTAGGAAAGTACGTAGACGTAACGGAGATGATAAACACTAGGTTTGATTCACAAATATACCCCCGAACATTACCCATAACCTCCTTGGCAATAACCCATAATTTCCTTAGCTCTATCCCGCTTGAAAACCATTTTAAAAGTGACACGCTCATAACCTCGTCGTAGTATTTTATGTATAATACTAATTAATAATATTAATAATAAAAAGATTAATAATAATATTAATCTTAATAATAATAATAATAATAATAATAATAATAATAATAATAATAATAATAATAATAATAATAATAATAATAATAATAATAATACGGAGGAATGAAGAATGAATCAGAAATCTGAAAACGTTCGAATTTATAGATGTGGCCAGATTTCAGACCCCATGTGATCGCATGGGATTTGTGCTTCATGGCCATGCGATCGCATGGCACCCTGGGACAGCTCACAATTTTTTAACTTTTTGTTTGTCGACATAATTTTATATAATATATATAATATATTTAATTTATATAATTATTTATATATTATATTATATTTACGTTCATAGTTAACACGTAACTTTTGTTCCGATAAGTCGTACGTCATCACTCGACTTATGTCCCGGTTTTGGTTTTTCGAACGTCCCTTCGTACGTTGAGAAAACTTGTATTTTACATTTCGTGACTCGTACCTTTGTCAAAATATAGTCGTAAATTATCCAAAAACTATACCACTAAAATTGTAACTTATACACTTGAGTGTTTTGGTCATTTACTTCTATAAATCGTCGTCTCGCTATCTATTAATACATATATAATATCAATTCGTTTTATAACCAAGTTTATATTACATTTTATCATATTTTTAAATATATATTTTCAATATTAATAATCACATTTTAAAATACACATCGCACGTTATTCATATATCTAACTCTAACAGTTAATATTCCTTATTATTTGTATGTGTCCAAATTACGTTATTTAAACAAACACACTTAATTAACAAATTCTATTATATCAAAAAATGTTTTCGTACGTTTGAAACAAAATCAATTGAATATTATGCAGTTTAGTTCTCCATTAACTTTTATCTAACTTTCATTATCTAACACTTTACCATTTATTCCGAATACCGTTAAAAATAAATGATTTCCTAAATCAACGTGGACCTCACAACAGAGACCCGTATTAATATCATAATCCTTAAGGGACTCAATTCAATCGTTTGGCATAATCTTTTAACTCCGTAGTTAAATATATCAATCAGATAATCAAACCAATAAGTTTAATGCAAAGTATCATTTTCTTAACAATTTGTTACGTTTTCAAGTTATAGTATATGTATGTATCTATTTACATACAATTGTTCGCGAATCGTTGAGAACAATCGAAGTGTAATTGAATAGTTCAAGAATTTTGAGAGTCAACTTCATAGACTTTGCTTATCGTGTCAGAAACGTTAAAGATTAAGTTTAAATTTGATCAGAAATTTCCGGGTCATCAGAGTACCTCCCCGTTAAAGAAATTTCGTCCCGAAATTTGAGTGAGGTCGTCATGGCTAACAATAAAAATGTTTTCATGACGAATATAAGTTGATAAATAGAATTTTTATCACCGTTGAATAATATGGATTTAACAATCCAATTACTCGAAGCGTATGAGGGAAGTTATCGTAATAGAGTGAAATGGAGAATAGAGATGCGTCTTATCTCTTGACGTAGTAACGATTGATTTTCGGAATTTAAGGAATAGAAAATCTTCATAATCTAAATAAGATTTGATTCTTCGGAATTTAAGAAAATTAAGATTTCATTTGATTAAAAACGTAATCTGCCTCGATTGCTATGTCTGATATTTCGCTATAAATTGAGTTCTTCTGTTTCATTTATTTTCACCACTCCTATAATCTTCTTCCTTATTTCATACTTCTTAATAGGTTGTGAAAATGCTTCATCCAGTTCTGATTCTTGATATAATCCTAACTTTCATATCTATCATTCTTCTTTTTCATCTGCCGCCGGAGGAATCTATTCATTTTTACTATACTATTGGCTTTATAGTGTTTTTAGTTCTCCCGTGTCTTTACGTTGCAATACTTATTGATATACACGGTTTATAATTTAAGTGTTGTTATCGGGCTTTATATTCTCTATTATATTTCGGAGCTTCATGCTTTCGTTTTTCCTTCCCGACTTCTAGTCAAGCGAATAATGGTCCAGAATTCGTAGGTATGGATTTTGAAATGAACATAGTTAATGTTCTAAGATGGGAATTGTAATGGCACGATCTTGATTTGTCAAATTACCAGAATATCTAAAAAAGACCGAATCATCAAGAAAAATATTTTCTTGATATGTTTAGAAGTTAAATAGAATGAAAGAGTTATGTAACATGGTTCATGATGAGGGTGGGATCTGTGAACCTTTATCACGTTCCATTAGAAACTCAGTATGACTTACTGTAATATAATCACGTTGATCAAGTGTCATTATATTATACTAATTCATGCTTCAGTTCCCAATACTACTTCAAAACATTCATATTTTAAACTTGAAGGTTTCAGAATTTAGAAACTAAAATAGTTTCTTTTATGATGTAACACATATAGCACGAATAGATGAATGGTTTCAGATAAGAATAATTATGAAAATATATTCAGAAATATGGAGGATATTTATAATGGAAGGTACGATGATATCTTAGAATATTTAAGATAAGATGATGATGAAGAATATTATCTGTAAAGGTTTTAGAGTAAGGAGCAAGGTATTTGTTAAGGATTTCAGCAGACACTGAATCATTTGTATTCTTTGAAGGTAGATTTCGTCTTTGTGATTTGTCCACAGCCTCCTTCATAGTCTGCTTAATCCGTTTTCCAGTTCCAAACCTTCTCTTTTTCTCAGCTTTACCACCATACTATTCTTTATCATCAAACTTTTGACTGTTAAGGTCGTTTACAGTTTTTGCTGCTTCATCAGCATTGTTCCAATTTTAGAGAACTAGTTCATAGTTTGGGATGTTTTTCAGAAACTTCACATTCGAAGTATGTAAGTCTAGAAGATAGATGTTATCTATATATAACTGTTGTCATAGAAAATGCTGCGAGATTCAAAATACTGATTGCTAATTCCCGGTAGTTGGTATGGCAATTACCGTTACAAGATGTGGATGAGTACATGATAGGGTTTCAATGAGTATAAGGATTTTTCGGAAGGTCAATGATCAATGAAGTTGTTGGTAAATTTACTGGTAATGTGGTGGAACATAAAAGGTTCCCCGGTAACAAGAATGTATATGTCAAGATTATAATAAGGCTAATCTGAAAAGTCGAAGTTGACTGGTTGGAAGTGTGGTAAAACTGGATACTTTGAAAAGGGATTGCAAGATTATTTTTGGTAATAACAATGCTAAAGGATCTTGCACAGTTTTGATGTCAAAGTATAACTTTGAAAGATGTAGAGATCTAAGAATGATGTCACTGGTTCAGAGTTATGACTTGAATTCTGATCCGTCAATATCAGAATATGTAATTGAATTTGTATGAAAACGATTATATATCGTTGTGAGCATTGTTAATAATTTTTGAATCAAAGTTGGAGAATGTACAGTATAACATATTAATTGTGAACTTATATATTTCCCGAGTATTACCTACCCGTTAAAGATTTCACAATTAATATTTTGTACAAAAGAATTTTTATTACCGTCTTTATGAAAATATATGTATGTATATTTTTTTTCTTCAGATGTAATACAGATTTAATGAGTTAATATCATATTAAGCTCATTTGATTTTCGGCTTGACGTAGAAATGATTAATCTTTAAAATATTAAAGATTACATAATCTTTGCGGAGTATTTCGCTAATGTAATCGATACTTCATTATTTATTCTTATTCCTCGGTGAAGGATGTTGATGCTCATGGAATTTTTGTGAACCTTACAAGGCATAGTTGATGTTTTCTGGAAAGTTTCTAGTACATCAAAAATGAAAATGTAAAATCAATTATGTAATTGAATAACACACTTGGTTTATTATGAAATGGAATTCATTGAGTTGAAATAGAGATTGTAGTTAACGATGGTTAAGTCGTTAACGAAGGATGTATATCATAGCAAATTATCAATATGAATTAACCGAGTAATATTTACCCTTTTTCAATTCATACATAATAGCTTAGTACGAAAAGATTTATGATGGTTTTAAAATTTATATATATAAGATATACATATAAATTCTTTAGAGGAATTGAGTTATTACTTCATAACTCATTGATACAATATACTCGTTATTGATTCGTAATGATGTCCACGGTGCTTTCTTGAACTAGCAGAGCTTGTGATGTTAGAGGCGATGTTGACAGCACTGACTGTGCTGGTGAGGCTAAGGGTACTATTGATGCTATTGGTAAAATAAGTCTAGCTTGTACCTTACGTACCATTCTTGTCAGGGTTTCTACTCTTCCTTCTATCATTTCTATTCATCAGATTTAACGTTAGAACTGGGATAAATAATCTCTAAGATTTTAGAGATTACCTAATCGCCGTAGAATATTTCTCCAATGAAGTTATGAATCAATACTTCATCATTTGTTGCTGTTGGTACTCCTTAGTATCTATGGTGCGTATGATGTTGATATCCGAGGTATAGATTGTGATGTTGAGACGTGTGATGTGGTTGTCATTGTTGGTGGTGGTAATGGTACTGTTGGTGTTGATGATGGTGGTACTGGTTATGCTGCTGGTGCTGCTGCTGGTGTTCGTAATCCTTGCACCATATTCTCCAAAGCCACTACCCGCGTACGAAGCTCGTTGACTTCTTCTATTATACTGGGATGATTGCCGGTTCTGACAAGCGGATGAATAAGATTTAGAATATTGGATATTACGTAGTCGTTGCGAGCTGTTCTGGAAATGAGGGTGAAAATGGTGTTACGAACGGGTTCACCGGTAAGTGCTTCAGGTTCTTCGCCAAGAGTTGAATGTGGTGGATGGAAGGGATCATCTTCTTCTTGTCTCCAATGATTAAGTAGATTACGAACCCATCCCCAATTCATCCAGAATAGATGATGGCTAATTGGTTGATCCATTCCGGTTACGCTGCTTTTGGAGTTCGAGTAAAAATCTATATCGGAATAGCTGTCGGAATCTGAGGAATTTGAACTAGATGCAGAATTCATCTTACACGGTTTGAATAAAGGATTTTTGATATGAAATGATTTTTGGATATCGGATGATATTCTAATTACATAGAATACCTATATATAATACAAGGGATCCGTAAATTACGGAGGAACTTTCGAAAGCTGTCAGATAAAGTTTATAGTAACATATACGCTAAGATATGAATTAGCAGATACAATATGATACGAATTTTGTCTATACATTAGTCATGCAATCAATGTAGGAAAACACGTCTAGACTTAAGAATGATGAGCAGGTAATTTCCGGCAAGAAATGATAAGCAAAACTTTTGACATGCAGACACAGTCGAAGTCCAGAGTTACTAATGTATCCTAACAACTATCAGTTAGACACACTCATGCAAGACCTGATTCACAAGGACCAACGCTCTGATACCAACTGTGACGATCGCTCCAAATCCATATGGACGAACACGTCATTCATCGATTTCATTGCGAGGTATTTGACCTCTATATAATACGTTGTGTAAACATTGCATTCTTTTGAAAAGGCACACCATAAATGAATATTTAAATCAAAGGTTTTCGACATCTGATGATTTCTACATATAGACAATCACCGTAAATAATAGTTTACAACAATACTTCCGTTGACAATGCAGTCAAAATAAGATACATGGTGATGATTTGGTGAATGCAACATTTCCTTGAAAAGTATGTCATGTAAGACTCCATGCACATAGCTTGTCTAACATATAAGCAAACAGCGGAAGACTTCTAGGAAACCTGAGAATAAACATACTAACAAGTGTCAACACAAAGGTTGGTGAGTTCATAGTTTTATTGTTTCGTATAATCTGTATGTAAAGGTGGATCACAAGATTTCAGTTGTTTCATCCAGAAACGTTTATCAAAATATTCTATAAGATTGAGCACCCTGGTAACTAAGCTTTAATGTTTATCTAATAAGTACCCCTGTGTTTAACATGCAACTAACATGTACGATACACTCAAATAGCATACGTCTGTTTTATAGTTCAGGCTAGGGTTTCTGAAAGGACCCGTTCATATACATTATAAACGATTCACAATAGTTGATTACATTGCGAGGTATTTGACCTCTATATGATATATTTTACAAACATTGCATTCGTTTTTAAAAGACAAACTTTCTTTACATCGAAAATTGACAGGCATGCATACCATTTCATAATATCCACTATCCAACTATAAATTGATTTAATAATAATCTTTGATGAACTCAATGACTCGAATGCAACGTTCTTCGAAATATGCTATGAAAGACTCCAAGTAATATCTTTAAAATGAGCAAATGCACAGCGGAAGATTTCTTTAACACCTGAGAATAAACATGCTTTAAAGTGTCAACCAAAAGGTTGGTGAGTTCATTAGTTTATCATAATCATTTATTTCCATCATTTTAATAGACCACAAGAATTTCATTTCTAGTTCTCATAAATATACGTCCCATGCATAGAGACAAAATAATCATTCATATGGATTGAACACCTGGTAACCGACATTCACAATCTGCATATAAGAATATCCCCATCATTCCGGGATCCTCCTTCGGACATGATATAAATTTCGAAGTACTAAGGCATCCGGTACTTTGGATGGGGCTTGTTGGGCCCGATAGATCTATCTTTAGGGTTCGCGTCAATTAGGGTGTCTGTTCCCTAATTCTTAGATTACCAGACTTAATAAAAAGGGGCATATTCGATTTCGATAATTCAACCATATAATGTAGTTTTGATTACTTGTGTCTATTTTGTAAAACAGTTATAAAAACAACGCATGTATTCTCAGTCCCAAAAATATATATTGCAAAAGCATTTAAAAAGGGAGCAAATGAAACTCACGCATATAAATATTGTAAAACAGTTAATAAAGCATTTGCATGTATTCTCAGCCCAAAAATGTAAAGAGTAAAAAAGGGCAAATGAAACTCACCATACTGTATTTCGTAGTAAAAATACATATAACATCATTGAACAAGTGCAAGGTTGGCCTCGGATTCACGAACCTAAATTAATTATATATATTTATGTGTTGGTCAATATTTGTCTAACAAATTAGGTCAAGTCATAGTGTACCACAATCCTAATGCTCGAGACTAATATGCAAAAGTCAACAAAAGTAAATTTGACTCAAAATAATTTCCAAAAATCTATACATGATTAATATATAGTTTAAATATCGTCGTTTTATATTTTTAAATATTTTTAAAAGATTTATTAGAGTAAATAATATAATTTATTTATTAATAAATAAAATTTTATATTAAATTTATATAATAAAATATATTTTTATATATATTAAGTAATAAAATTTATAGGGTTCATTTAATATCATAAAGATAATATGATAGGTATTATTAAAGTAAGTTATTACGCGTAGTAAAATATGTTTGTATCACATATTTATTTGATAAAATAATATCTATAATGATAGTAAGTAAAAGTTGTATTATTTTGTAATAATTATTATTATTATAAAAATATCAATATTTATAATTACTAAGATGACATTATGATAAAACGATAATTCTAATTATGATAACTTTAATATTTACGATAATTTTTAATATTATCTTTAAAATAATAATTCTATTTAAAATAATAACAATAATGATATTTTATAGTAACAATGACATTTCTATTAAAATGATAATTTTTGTTAAAATGATAGTTTTAATACTAACGATACTTTTAATCATAATAGTAATGATAAAAAATAATAAGAACGATAATTTTATCTAAATCAATATCTTATAATATTATAATTTCATCATGATACTCTTACTCATTATTTCCTAATCGTTTCGTTTAATAGCTTTTAATCGTCTTTTATATCGTGTTCATAATAATGATAATAATAGTAATCAAAATAATTAGGTGTTACAAATATTTGTTTTAGTTACACTAATATTAATAATGATAGTTACTATAACATTACTAACGATAATACTAATAATTATCTTAATGATAATATAGTAATAATAATAATAACAATAACAATAACCATTTTTAAATAATGATATATATATTAATAATGGTAATAATAATAATAATAATACTAATAATAATAATAATAATAATAATAATAATAATAATAATAATAATAATAATAATAATAATTGGATAATAATAATAATACTAATTATAACTTTAACGATAATAACGATAGTAATAATAAAAAAAATAACAGTTTTTAATGATAAATCCCTTTTATTGATAAAGATAATAATAATGATAATAATAAGATAAAACTGGAATGACGATAAAAACGACGATAATAATAATCATTTTTAATAAAAATATCGAAAATTCAATTGATTATAACTTCTAATCCGTTCATCGAAACCATTCGATATCTAAAGGAAAAGTTCTTAATTTTTCGCTAGCTTTCCAAGGACATGCATATCTTATACCTTATCTCAACCGCAAGAGTAACTAATTCAAGATTCAACCTAACCTGTCTAAGGGAAATATCAAAAGTACAAGCATGCATAATCCTAAATACTCGAGCACTAGTCACAGATACACTATTAGTATGTAAAAATTAAATTATGAGTACTCACGTATCAATATTGAGATTCAATATTGCAGGAAAGGTACGTAGACGCAATGGAAATGATAAACACTATATTGACCTCACGAGCATACCCATGAACCATACTCAATCACCTCCATAGCTATAACCCATAATTTCCTTAATCCTATCCTACTCGAAAAACAATTTCGAAATCACTCGGACAGCACTCCGTCGTAATATTTTATGTATACTAATAATATCTTGAAATAATACGGAGTAAATATATATATATGTAAATCGATTGAGAGAGTTTAGAGAAAAATATTTTCAAGTTTCTATGAAATAATGAAACCTATTGAATTCTATTTATAATAGATTTTTGAATTATTAAAGTGAATTATTAAAGTATGAATTATTAAAGTGAATTATTAAAGTATGAATTATTAAAGTGAATTATTAAAGTATGAATTATTAAAGTGAATTATTAAACTATGAATTATTAAAGTGAATTATTAAAGTTAAAGTAAAGTAAAAATAAAGTAAAGGTAAAGTTTAAGTATAGTAAAAGTATAAAACTATGTACGTATAATACGCGTATAAATATATATATAATATTAATTTGAATCGTTATATATATATAATAAAATAAAATATAAATATCGTTATCTTTATCATTCTAGTTAAGTAATGAGTTGTCAAAAGTGGTTCTAGATATTTATAAAAGTTATGTACGTTTTAATAATAAAGTTCTTTTTAAACTGAAAACGTTTTTGTACGTTTGAAACTAAATAGATCAATCGAGTCTTTATGAGATTCAATCTTCCACTATCCTTTGTCTAGTTCTCAATGATTGACAATTTGTTCTTATTTATAAATCACTTTACCATTTATTGTTAAAATGGAAAGATTTCTCAAATCAACGTGGGCCTTTTAACAGAGACTTGTAATCATAATTTAATATATCTGATAATTCAATCATTTGATCTTATCTTCTAATTCCATTGATAAACATTTTGAAACAGATACAATCATGTAAAGTATTTAATCTAATATTTTGTTTACGTTTCAAGTTATAATATATATACACATATACATATATAATCATATTCGTTTAATGGTTCGTGAATCGTTGGAACTTGGTCGAGGTTGAATGAATGTATGAACATAGTTTAAAATTCTTGAAATTTAACTTAACAAATATTGCTTATCGTGTCGGAAACATATAAAGATTAAAGTTTAAATTTGGTTGGAAATTTCCGGGTTGTCACAGTACCTACCCGTTAAAGAAATTTCGTCCCGAAATTTGAGTGGAAAGGTCGTGAATGATAATAAGTATGTTTTCATGATGCATACGGGCTGAAAATTAGAGTTTTATCATCAGCGAATAATTTAGATAAACAATCCATTTATATGAAGAGTACGAATGAAGCTAACATAGAAGAGTGAAATGAGTAAGTGTAGATTCATCTTATTATTTGACGTAGATATGATTGATTCCCAGATTTCAAGGGATTTGAAGAAAATCTTCTTAATAAGATTTGACTATCCGGTAATCAAGGGAATTAGGATCCGCTTTAAATGCGATCGTCCATTTTAATTGTTCTGTCGGAGATTTTCTTATAAATTCACCTCCTTCGTTTCCTTACAACTCACACCTCCTGTTGATGCATTTTATGCAAGTCCCTAGACATCTACCCACGTCTATTGCAGGTACAACAGTTTACAGGCCACCATGATTGCTCGTTATTATCCTATTCGTGTTTGTATGTGGTTACAGGAACTGCAGGAACGAGATTTAGATGTTTGACTATGTTAGACTTAGTCAGACATACGAGTGAAGCCTCACTAGTACGGCTGACAGGCTCATATGCACGGTTGATGCTGAGCTAAGTCACAATTACAACCTAAATGAGAAGACACGAGTGAGTGATCACCCGTACGGCTGATGAAGCAAACTCGTACGTGTGATGAATGAATCGTATGGGTGAGTCAACAGCAGGGGTATATAAAGTCTTATGTTCTTCATTTTAGGTTAAGCCTCTCATTTGTTACACACACTCAGATCTAGTGAGCTCCTCCGATTCTCTCTCAGTCCAAATCACCCAGGTGGTGAATAATAGCTCTAGGTGTTGATCTAATCACACTTGATTTAGTTGTGGTTTGACTAAATTAATTAAAAAAAAAAACTTAACCTATTCACTAGAGGGTTTGATTCACTTATTCTGCCATTGTGTGAGTTAAATCTGTTGATTTCTAAGTTCCTAGTCATGTTTCATCACCTTCTATTCTTTCCCCCTCAACTCATATTTTAAAGTATTCATCAATATGCTCCATCCAGTTCTGATTCTCGATATACTTCTAACTTTCATATCGGTCATTCTTCTTTTTCATCTACCGCCGGAAGATTCTATTTACTTCTACTATACTCTTGAGTTTATAGTGTTTCTAGTTCTCCCGTGTCTTTATATTGCTATATGCATCGATATATATGGTTTATAATTTCTGGTTTGTCGTTGGGCTTTATATGTTCCCTTATATTTCAAAGTCTCTGCTTCTGTCTTCTATAATCATTATCATTCACAGTTAATGTTCTCTTTTATTTGATGCAATTTATACCCCAATTTCTATTTCAGAGTTTTGTCCTTTCGTTTCTTCTTCTTGCGATTAAGCACCACTTGTAATGGTCTAGAATTCACAGATATAAATTTCAGAATGAACATTGTTAATGTTCTAGGAAGGAAATTGTGATGGCATGATCTTGACTTGTCAAATTACTAGAATACCTTAGAAAAGGCCGAATCATCAAGAAATATTTTCTTGATATTTTAGAGGTTAAATAGAATACAAGAGTCGTATAACATGGCACATGATGATGTTATGATCTGTGAATCATCACGTTCCATTTAGAAACTCAGCATGACTTACTGTAATATAATCACATTGATCAAGTGTCATTATATTATACTAATTCATGCTTCAGTTCCCAACACTACTTCAAAATATTCCTATTTTAAACTTGAATGTTTCAGAATTTAGAAACTAAAATAGTTTCTTTTATGATGTAATACAAATAGCGAGAAAAGGTAAATGATTTTAAATAAGAAAAATTAAGAAAATATCTTCAGAAATATGGAGGATATTTATAATGAAAGATATGATGATATTTTAGAATTTCTAATATCAGAGGATGATGAAGAATATTGTCCGCAGGGGTTTAGAGTCAGGAGCAAGGTATTCGTTAATGACTTCAGCAGGTACCGAATCATTTGGATCCTTTGAAGTTAGGTTCAGTCTTTGTAATTTGTCCACAGCCTCATTCCTACTTTGCTCAATCCGTTTTCCAGTTTCAAAACTTCTCTTTTTCTGCACTTTGCCAGCACACTTCATCTTTATCATCCAGCTTTTACCGTTTAAAGTCGTTTATAGTTTTTGCTGCTTCATCATCATTTTTTTTTTCATTTTCGGAGAACCAATTCGTAGTTCGGAGTGTTTTTCAGAAACTTCACATTCAAATTAAGTCCAGAAGATAGACGTTATATATATACACATATAACTGTTGGCGTAGACATGCTGCGAGATTTCAAAATACTGATTGCTAATTCCCAATGATTCGTATGGCAATTCTCATTACAAGATGCGAATGAGTAAATGGTGGGGTTTCAATGAATAATTATAATGACTTTTTGGAGAGGCTAAAGTCAAAGGGTAATGAAGTTGTTGGTACATCTGCTAATAATGTGGTGGAATGTAAAAGGTTCCCTGGTAACGATGGTGTATATCTCAAGGTTATAATAAGGTTAGTCTAACTGAAAATTCGAAGTTGACTTGCTGGAGCTGTGACAAAACTGGCTACTTTGAATAGGAGTCGCAAAGTTATTTTTGCTAATAAATGCCAAAGAATCTGACGCGGATACGTTGTTTAAACTTTTACTTTGGTTTCAAGAGTTTTTCAGGTACATAACTGTGGGTAACATGTGGTTGGATCATCATCTCGATTGCTCATCATTTGAAGTGTCTTCAGAAATTTTTGAAGGGTTTGAACACAGATTGTAATCGTTAACATACATTTGATGTTCTAACACAGTTTTGAAGTCAAAATATAGCTTGTGAAAGATGTAAGGATCTAAGAGTGATGATTTTGGTCATATCTCAAGTTGAATATTGAGATTTCAAAATCAGAATATGTAATTAAATTTTGAATGAGTATGGTTGTTTTGATTTCTATAAAAGAATGTATATTGTTATGAAAGTAGGGAGTATAATGGATGATTTGCTGAATCAGATTCGAAGAATGTAACATATTAATTGTGAATTTATTTATCTCTCGGGTATTACCGACCCGTTAAAAAAAAATTCACAATTAATATTTTGTACAAAAGAATTTTATTACAGTCTTTATGAAAATATATATATGTATATTTTCTTCAGATGTAACATAGATTTAATGAGTTAATGTTAAATTAAACTCATTTGATTTACGGTTGAAACTAGAATTGAATAATCCCTAAAGGCTTTAAAAAGTACATAACTTTTACGCATTATTTCTTTAATGACATTGAAATTATGAATCAATACTTCGTTATTTGTTGATGTATGATGTTCGGTTCGTGGAATTCTTGTGAATTTCGCAAAGTACGAATGATGTTATCTGAAAAGTATCGGGTACATCGATGATGAAAGTGTAAACTGTCACGACCCGAAAAATTTCGAGCTTAATTGGCAAACATCGGTAACACTCGGTTGATGTTTTGTTAGTTCTAATATAAAAATAATACATGTTCATGATGGATCGAAATAAAAGTTGAACTGTAACTCGATTACGAAGATTTTAGATTTGTTAAAAATATTTTTACATTTTTAAGTTTAAATATTAGTACTTCGTACATATAAATTGGAACAGAAAATAAATAATTTTTGAACCTTTTTGATCAGGTTTCAAACAGGTAATGAGTGAAATAATTTAATATGCTTAATCTAAAGATTTGGGATTTTTAGGAACACTTTTATATTTCAACTGTTTAGCAATGGACACGCTCCATGAAACCGTCGGCAGAATAAAAATAAATAAAACTCACGGGTGTAATTCTACATGTGCCACGAGTCACAAGTTAGGAAAAGTAAACAAGTGATGTTTGCTTTATATTTTTTTTTTATTATCACAAGTTGCATATATATGTACATGTATTACGTGTAAGACCATGATTTCATTCCTCAACTTTTATTCTTTTCATTTTACCAATCAACAATCTTTGCAGATCTAATGCAAACATGAATTTAAATGATGTCAATGCTTATGATCTTAATTATTATACTATTATTAATAACTATATATACATATATGGTATGAATGCTTCTAAATCACCAAGTCACTCTTCTATTTTGATGATCAAACCACCACCATATCCGTCACCCTCTTCTTCTTCAAATCCACCATTTTTTTTCGGTACAACACCACTTTGGTTCACCCACTGTGATCACGACAACAACACCAAGACCTCACCTTCACACCACCTTAACCCATAACAAACCCACCTCTTCTTGATCACACAACCACGTCCACCGACTAGCCATCCCCCACCCTACCTCTTCACCATCACCAGAGCACCAACCATCACTATCACCTTCGACACCTGACACCAACCGTCGTGAACCCACTAGAACACCTCGCCATCACCACTTAAAACCATAATCCATGATTAAACGATCATAACCATCACCACCACAAACAATTATGAACCGCCACCCTTATTCCTCCCTCTCTTTTCTCTCTCATCTATCTCTCTTTGATATAGACTATAAACCCTTGTGACCTGCTTAAACATTTATTTCGTTTTTTTTTTCTTCTGTTTTTGCTACCAAATAATCATGCTCAACATATTACTACTATTTCATTCTGTTTTACAGCCACAAAACCGTCACCTTAATACCCTTAATCAACTGTTACAGCCTACTATAGCTACAACCATATATTTCTGTTAAATCGATCTCCTGCTACAAGCCCTCCTATTTCCTGTTAACTGCTACAACTATGGCTGTTTGACTCAATGAACTAAACCAAAACCAATTTCCATTCGTTACCTACAGCCGCTGCGTAACTTGTTTTCTGTTTCAGTCCAAACGATCCATACAAACCCCCACTGCTATTCGCTTGATTCTGTTTCTACTTCATTCGAAAACCACCGACCCAGAGAAGTATGGCTGTGGTATATAAAAATAATAATAATAATAATAATAATAATAATAATAATAATAATAATAATAATAATAATAATAATAATAATATAGACAGTATCGATTTTTTTTACATGAATTGGTTTGTGTGGACTACTAATCGTTTGAAACTCAACAGCAATCCACGATTTTATTTCGGCTTATTAAACTTGATATGTTGGGCTTATGAGGTTTCTGTTGGGCCAATGTAATTTGGACTAGAGATAGATATATGACGATGAGAAGGGTTATAAGATTATAAATCGGTATTATAAAAGAAAAATGAAATGGATCAGATGGTTTGGGGTGCTGTTAGGTGAGCGAGAGGTCTTGGGTTCGAGCCCGGGCAGGGGCTTTATTTTTCTAAAATCATTCTTTGAGGTAGCCCTCTTTTATTATTATTATCATTATTATTATTATCATTCTTTATAAAAATTATCATTTTTAAATTATTATTATTAATAAAAGTATTGTTATTAAGATTATCAATTTTATAAGCATTATCATTAAAAATATTATTTTTAATATTATTATCATTATTATTATTATTATTTTTAACATTATTATTATTATTATTATTATTATTGTCATTATTATTATAATAATTATTATTAGTATTATTATCATTATTATCATAAAAAGATACAACTTCTCACTTATTATTTATTAATATTATTTTATCAAATAACTATACTTAATACATAAAACAGAACTATATTTTTTTTTATATAAAATGAATATATTTATGAAACATATAAGTTATTAACACAAAGATAATATGGCTAATAAATATGAATTGTTCCATTTCAATTATATGTGTTAATAAATATATGAATAATATAGGTTCGTGAATCCGAGGTCAACCCTACACTTGTTAAATGACGTCATATGTATTTTTACTACAAAATACAGTATGGTGAGTTTCATTTGCTCTCTTTTTAATTGCTTTTGCAATATATATTTTTGGGCTGAGAATACATGCGCTGCTTTTATAAATGTTTACGAAATAGACACAAGTACTTAAAATACATTCTACGTTGAGTTGTACCACTGGCATATTTTCCTGTAGCTTGGTAACTACTATTTACATGGGTATTGTAAACGCGAATCCTGTTGATAGATCTATCGGGCCTGACACCCCCAACCGGACTGGACGACCAGTATTCAACGGTTGCACAGTACTTCGTTTTGTAGGCTACACTTGGTACGGTGTAGTGAGATTTCATAATAAAGGGAATATGCGACGTTGATTAAATGTTAAGTATGGTTACTAGGTGCTCAACCACTTAGAATATGATTATTAAAAACGTTTATACATATATGAAATCTTGTGGTCTATTAACATATTGAAATAATTGTTACGTTAAACCTATGAACTCACCAACCTTTTGGTTGACACTTTAAAGCATGTTTATTCTCAGGTACGAATTAAGTCTTCCGCTGTGCATTTGCTCAATTTAAGGACATTACTTGGAGTCGATCATTGTAATGGGACCAAATGTTGAAGACTTCGTCTAGATGGATTAGGTCGGGGTCTTTACAGGTGGTATCAGAGCGTTGGTCCTAGCGAACCAGGTCTTGCATTAGTGTGTCTAACTGATAATTGTTAGGATGCATTAGCGAGTCTGGACTTCGACCTTAGCTGCATATTATAAGTATTGTATATCATTCCTAGTGGAAAATTTCCTGCTAATCATTCCTAAGTCTAGACATGCCTTACTGCCTTTATTGCATAGATAGTGTATAGACAAATTTATATCTTAGCGTATCTATTACGGTAAACTTTGCCTGATATCTTCCGTAAATTTCTCCGTAATTTAAGGGATCCTGGTACTATATATATCTAGGCATATTATTCATTAAGAATACCATCCAACTATCATTTGCTGTCACTAAGCTTTTCATACCAAAAATCTTTTCTGTGATCGCGTACGATGGCCTCTACGAATCGACCAAGTTCTTCTGACTCTGAAGATAGCGTGACGGGAGCGCACCAACGGATCAACTACCTTGATTTCTTTAGAAAGTGGGGATGGGTTCGCGAAATACTTACCCTATGGAGAAATGAAGAAGGTACTCCATATCACGAGCCGAACTTACCACCTAACGTCGGAGTGCTCGACCCGCTCACCGGCGAACCTGTTCGCAACACCGTTTATACCCTTTTTGCAAGAATTTTCCATCTTGAGGCTACCATTAACGGAACTAGAGAAGATATCCGACCTCTACCTCACACTGATAACCAACCAGGGTTAGTAGAAGAAGTTAAAGAACTCTGAGCTCGGGTGTTAACTTTAGAGAGCACGGTACACAATTTGCAAGCACTAGCAGTATCATCAATGCCAGTAACATCACCAGCCTCAGCACCAACAGCACTAGTACCACCAAGAACAACATCCGTGTCACCAGCTTCGACATTTCATTCTGTACCTCGAGTATAATCATCGTTCTACATGACGTTCTACATCATTTATCTTAGTTCGACATAGTGATTATGTAACCTCTAATGTATTAGAGATTATATATTCTTGTTCTAACGGTAAATCAGATGAGTTAATATCATATTAACTCATTAAATCCATGATTGTATCTGAAGAAAATATATATGTATATATGTTTTCATAAAGATTGTAATTAAAAAATCTTTAGTACAAAGTGTTAATTGTGAAAATATTTTAACGGGTAGGTAATACCCGAGGAATATTCAGATTTCACATTAATAAGTTACAATGTACATTCTTCGAAGCTGATTCAACAGTCGTTTACTATCCTACTTACATCCACCGATATACGTATCCGTTCACCACAGAATAACCATTTTCATTCAATTTCATATTTGGATTTTGATCTATCAGAATCCAACAAGTGGCATAATGAAGAAAACATCGGACAAAGTAAAATTTGTTAGAAACAAACGAACTAACTAATTGAAATATTGTTAAGAATCCACGCTAACTGTTCCTAGCTAACTGGTTACATTTTATTTATCGCAATTTACATTCTCGCAATTTTACTTATCGTCATTTAATTTCTGTTATTTACTTTACGCACTTTATTTATCGTCATTTAATTTCTGTTATTTACTTTACGCACTTTATTTATCGTCATTTAATTTCTGTTATTTATTTTTAAGCATTTTTAATATCGGGACACGTATACAAGGTTTTGACATATCATATCGACGCATCTATATATATTATTTGGAATAACCATAGACACTCTATATGCAGTAATGCGGGAGTTAGCTATACAGGGTTGAGGTTGATTCTACAATAATATATATAGTTTGAGTTGTGATCGAGTCTGAGACGTATACGGGTCACGAAACGTATTAATTAATTCGAATATTATATATTAAACTATATATGAATTATTGGATTGTTAACTGTGGACTAACGACTGTGGACTAATAATATTGGACAATTAAAATGAATTAAAATATTGATTGTAACATATGAAACTAAACATTTCTTCAAGTTTGCTACTTGATCTCATTTTAAACCTCATTTGTATCTTGACGATTACAATCTGCGTTCAAATCTTTCATGATTCTTGAAAACACCTCGATCGAGAGGATGAACCAGCCGCATTTCATCTACGGAAGAAAAGGTTGATGCATATAGTTATGCACCTGAAAAACCCTCGGAAACTGAATAAACGTTTAACACATAGTTGTGTTAATTTCTTTAGTGTTATTATTACCCAAAATAACTTTGCAATTCTTCTTCAAATTAGCCAATTTTGTCACAGCTCCAGCAAGTCAATTCCGACTTTTCATCCGAAACAACCTTATTATAACCTTGATATATATGCGTACTCTTTATTGATACTGGGGAACCTTTTATATTTCACCATATTACCATCAGTGTTTAATCATCTAAAAACACAATTCTCCTGAAACCACCTCAGTTTGATACCCGATGACCCAGATCCGTTAACTTTGAAAATGCTGATAAAGTAGCATGTTGTAGATGGTCTTAATGGCCAATAGTTGATGATAAAGAAGGAAGTGTTAGGAACGCTCGATAGAAAATTTGGTACTAAAAATCGGATTGAGCACACCGTGAAGGAAACAAAGAACAAATACAAATACCAAACCCTATATTCAAAGAATCCAGGTAATTCTGGATCCGATGAAATCTTTAGAGAATATCTTGCTCCAAAGTCGTGTTAAAATCTTGCGGAAAATCTTTCTTCATTCACCTTCGAACTTAGAAATTTCAAAATATCATCATAAATATCTTCGATATTTCTGAGGATATTTACATAAATATTCTTGTCCGAAATTATCTACCTCTTCGTGTTTCCAGTATCCCATTATATTGGAAATTTCGGTAAAATCCAAGTATAAATTATGAATGAATTGTGGAGAAATGTTGGGAACTGAAGCATGAGTTAGTATAATATAATGCGCTTGGCCAACGTGATTATATTACAGTAAGTCATGCTAAGTTTCTAATGAAATGTGATGATGGTTCACAGTAGATTATACCATCATCATGTGTCATGTTACATAACTCTTTCATTCTACATAACCTCCGAACATATCAAGAAGAATATATTCTTGATAGTTCTATCTTCAGTAATTTTGATAAATTTGAAAATCAAATCGTGCTATTACGTTCCTTCCTGCTTTGAACATTATAATCATTCGAAATTCTATATCTACGAATTCTGGACCATTATTCGCTTGACTTGAAGTCGGGAAGAGAAAACAAAAGCATAAAGCTTCGAAATATAAGGGAGAATATAAAGTCCGATAACAACACATAAATTACAAACCGTGTATGTCAATGTTTATTGCAACATAAAGACACGGGAGAATTAAAAACACTATAACCCCAAGAGCAAAGTAGAAGAAAGTAGATTCCTCTGGTGAAAGTTGGAAAAGGAGAATGAATGTTGCGATAGTAAGGATGAGGACAAGGATCAGAACTGGATTAAGCATTTTCACAATCTTTTGAAAGTATGGATCGAGAAAGAAAGAATTGCAGTGGTGAAAATAATGGAACGAAAGAAGTTCATTTATAGAGAAGATACTAGACAAAGCAATCGAGACAGATAATCGCATTAAATTAAAGAGGATCCTAATTTTCCATAAAACCCGAAGAATCAAATCCTATAGATTTCCAAGATTTTCTTTTAAATCCCTTGAACTCCGGAAATCTACCATGACTACGTCAAAAGTTAAGACGAACCGTAATTTTATCATTTCGCTCTTTTGCAATAGCTTCACTCATACTCTTCGAGTAACTCAATTGCTTTATCAATATTACTCAATGTTGATAAAACCATATTTTGTCAACTCTTATTCGTCATGAAAACATTCTTATTGTTAGCCATGGCGACCTCAATCAAATTTCGGGACGAAATTTCTTTAACGGGTAGGTACTGTCACGACCCGAAAAATTTCGAGCTTAATTGGCAAACATCGGTAACACTCGGTTGATGTTTTGTTAGTTCTAATATAAAAATAATACATGTTCATGATGGATCGAAATAAAAGTTGAACTGTAACTCGATTACGAAGATTTTAGATTTGTTAAAAATATTTTTACATTTTTAAGTTTAAATATTAGTACTTCGTACATATAAATTGGAACAGAAAATAAATAATTTTTGAACCTTTTTGATCAGGTTTCAAACAGGTAATGAGTGAAATAATTTAATATGCTTAATCTAAAGATTTGGGATTTTTATGAACACTTTTATATTTCAACTGTTTAGCAATGGACACGCTCCATGAAACCGTCGGCAGAATAAAAATAAATAAAACTCACGGGTGTAATTCTACATGTGCCACAAGTCACAAGTTAGGAAAAGTAAACAAGTGATGTTTGCTTTATATTTTTTTTTATTATCACAAGTTGCATATATATGTACATGTATTACGTGTAAGACCATGATTTCATTCCTCAACTTTTATTCTTTTCATTTTACCAATCAACAATCTTTGCAGATCTAATGCAAACATGAATTTAAATGATGTCAATGCTTATGATCTTAATTATTATACTATTATTAATAACTATATATACATATATGGTATGAATGCTTCTAAATCACCAAGTCACTCTTCTATTTTGATGATCAAACCACCACCATATCCGTCACCCTCTTCTTCTTCAAACCCACCATTTTTTTTTCGGTACAACACCACTTTGGTTCACCCACTGTGATCACGACAACAACACCAAGACCTCACCTTCACACTACCTTAACCCATAACAAACCCACCTCTTCTTGATCACACAACCACGTCCACCGACTAGCCATCCCCCACCCTACCTCTTCACCATCACCAGAGCACCAACCATCACTATCACCTTCGACACCCGACACCAACCGTCGTGAACCCACTATAACACCTCGCCATCACCACTTAAAACCATAATCCATGATTAAACGATCATAACCATCACCACCACAAACAATTATGAACCGCCACCCTTATTCCTCCCTCTCTTCTCTCTCTCATCTATCTCTCTTTGATATAGACTATAAACCCTTGTGACCTGCTTAAACATTTATTTCGTTTTTTTTTCTGTTTTTGCTACCAAATAATCATGCTCAACATATTACTACTATTTCATTCTGTTTTACAGCCACAAAACCGTCACCTTAATACCCTTAATCAACTGTTACAGCCTACTATAGCTACAACCATATGTTTCTGTTAAATCGATCTCCTGCTACAAGCCCTCCTATTTCCTGTTAACTGCTACAACTATGGCTGTTTGACTCAATGAACTAAACCAAAACCAATTTCCATTCGTTACCTACAGCCGCTGCGTAACTTGTTTTCTGTTTCAGTCCAAACGATCCATACAAACCCCCACTGCTATTCGCTTGATTCTGTTTCTACTTCATTCGAAAACCACCGACCCAGAGAAGTATGGCTGTGGTATATAATAATAATAATAATAATAATAATAATAATAATAATAATAATAATAATAATAATAATAATAATATAGACAGTATCGATTTTTTTTACATGAATTGGTTTGTGTGGACTACTAATCGTTTGAAACTCAACAGCAATCCACGATTTTATTTCGGCTTATTAAACTTGATATGTTGGGCTTATGAGGTTTCTGTTGGGCCAATGTAATTTGGACTAGAGATAGATATATGACGATGAGAAGGGTTATAAGATTATAAATCGGTATTATAAAAGAAAAACGAAATGGATCAGATGGTTTGGGGTGCTGTTAGGTGAGCGAGAGGTCTTGGGTTCGAGCCCGGGCAGGGGCTTTATTTTTCTAAAATCATTCTTTGAGGTAGCCCTCTTTTATTATTATTATCATTATTATTATTATCATTCTTTATAAAAATTATCATTTTTAAATTATTATTATTAATAAAAGTATTGTTATTAAGATTATCAATTTTATAAGCATTATCATTAAAAATATTATTTTTAATATTATTATCATTATTATTATTATTATTTTTAACATTATTATTATTATTATTATTGTCATTATTATTATAATAATTATTATTAGTATTATTATCATTATTATCATAAAAAGATACAACTTCTCACTTATTATTTATTAATATTATTTTATCAAATAACTATACTTAATACATAAAACAGAACTATATTTTTTTTTTTATAAAATGAATATATTTATGAAACATATAAGTTATTAACACAAAGATAATATGGCTAATAAATATGAATTGTTCCATTTCAATTATATGTGTTAATAAATATATGAATAATATAGGTTCGTGAATCCGAGGTCAACCCTACACTTGTTAAATGACGTCATATGTATTTTTACTACAAAATACAGTATGGTGAGTTTCATTTGCTCTCTTTTTAATTGCTTTTGCAATATATATTTTTGGGCTGAGAATACATGCGCTGCTTTTATAAATGTTTACGAAATAGACACAAGTACTTAAAATACATTCTACGTTGAGTTGTACCACTGGCATATTTTCCTGTAGCTTGGTAACTACTATTTACATGGGTATTGTAAACGCGAATCCTGTTGATAGATCTATCGGGCCTGACAACCCCAACCGGACTGGACGACCAGTATTCAACGGTTGCACAGTACTTCGTTTTGTAGGCTACACTTGGTACGGTGTAGTGAGATTTCATAATAAAGGGAATATGCGACGTTGATTAAATGTTAAGTATGGTTACCAGGTGCTCAACCACTTAGAATATGATTATTAAAAACGTTTATACATATATGAAATCTTGTGGTCTATTAACATATTGAAATAATTGTTACGTTAAACCTATGAACTCACCAACCTTTTGGTTGACACTTTAAAGCATGTTTATTCTCAGGTACGAATTAAGTCTTCCGCTGTGCATTTGCTCAATTTAAGGACATTACTTGGAGTCGATCATCGTAATGGGACCAAATGTTGAAGACTTCGTCCAGATGGATTAGGTCGGGGTCTTTACAGAAAATCAAATATATACTTGATTTATTATGAATTTTTAATTTATTGAATCGCGACAGAGATTGTAGTTAACGCTGGTTAAGTTGCAGCCGAAGGACGTACATTATTGCATATTTGTGATATGAATTAACCGAGTAGTTAAGATTCACACTCAATAGCTTAGCACGAAAAGATTTATTTCAAATATATATATATATATATATATATATATATATATATATATATATATATATATATATATATAATATACATATAATTTCTTCAGAGGGAATGAGTTAATTCTTCATAACTCGTTGATACAATATACACGTTATTGATTCGTAATGATGTCCACAGTGATTATTGAACTGACGGAGTTTGTGATGTTATCGGTGTTGTTGATTCGGATGTTGACTGTACTGACGATGCTGGTAACGCTGACGGTACTGTTGATGCTGTTGGTAAAGCAAGTTTAGCTTGTTAATCACACACCATTTTTGTCAGGGTTTCTACTCTTCCTTCTATCATTTTGGTTCGCTTAACTGATTTATGGTTAGGGCAAGATTAGATAATCTCTAAGACTTAAGAGATTACATAATCGCCGCGGAAATGTTTCTCCAATGAAGTTATGAATTAATACTTCGTCAGTTATTGTTGTTGGTACTCCTTGGTATCTATGGTGCGTATGACGTTGATGCTTGTGGGACAGATTGTGAAGTTGAGGTTTACGACGCGGTTGTGGTTGAAGGTGGTAATGGTACTGTTGGCGTTGATGATGGTGATACTGGTTATGCTGTTGATGCTGCTGCTGGTGTTTGTAATCTCTGCATCATATTCTCCAAAGCCACTACCCGAGCGCGAAGCTCGTTGACTTCTTCTATTACACCGGGGTGATTGTCGGTTCGGATGAGCGGATAAATAAAATCTAAAATTTGATGTAATATATAATCGTGACGAGATACTCTGGAAATGAACGAGAAAATGGTATTTCGGACAGGTTCGCCGGTAAGTGCTTCAGGTTCTTCGTCAAGAGGGTAATGTGGTGGATGGAAGGGATCACCTTCTTCTTGTCTCCAATGATTGAGGAGGCTACGAACCCATCCCCAATTCATCCAGAATAGGTGATGACTAATTGGTTGATCTATTCCGGTCACACTGCTTTCGGAGCTTGAATGGGATTCCATTTTGGAATCTGAGTGACTTGAACTGATGACGAATTCCATTTCGTACGATTGGATAAAGGATTTTTTTTTTCGATATGAAATGATTTTGGCTAACGGATGGTATTCTAATTACATAGAATATATATATATATATATATATATATATATATATATATATATATATATATATATATATATATATATATATATATATATATATAGATCAAAAGATTTTGTAGATTACGGAGGACTTTGCGGGATATGTCAGGCAAAGTTTAAAGTAACAGATACGATAAGATATGATTTAGCAGATATGCTAAGATATGAATTTTTGTCTATACACTATTCATGCAATCAATGCAGCAAGACGTGTCTTAGACTAAAAATGATAAGCAGGTAATTTTCTGAGGATGATAAGTAGTTAATTTTCGACACAAAATGATAAGCAAAACTTTTGACATGCAGACACGGTCGAAGTCCAGACTCACTAATGCATCCTATCGACTTATCAGTTAGACACACTAATGCAGACCTGGTTCGCTAAGACCACCGCTCTGATACCAACTGAAAGGACCCGTTCATATACATTATAAACGATTCACAATAGTTGATTACATTGCGAGGTATTTGACATCTATATGATACATTTTACAAACATTGCATTCGTTTTTAAAAGACAAACTTTCTTTACATCGAAAATTGACAGGCATGCATACCATTTCATAATATCCACTATCCAACTATAAATTGATTTAATAATAATCTTTGATGAACTCAATGACTCGAATGCAACGTTCTTCGAAATATGCTATGAAAGACTCCAAGTAATATCTTTAAAATGAGCAAATGTACAGCGGAAGATTTCTTTAACACCTGAGAATAAAGATGCTTTAAAGTGTCAACCAAAAGGTTGGTGAGTTCATTAGTTTATCATAATCATTTATTTCCATCATTTTAATAGACCACAAGAATTTCATTTCCAGTTCTCATAAATATACGTCCCATGCATAGAGACAAAAATAATCATTCATATGGATTGAACACCTGGTAACAGACATTCACAATCTGCATATAAGAATATCCCCATCATTCCGGGATCCTCCTTCGGACATGATATAAATTTCGAAGTACTAAAGCATCCGGTACTTTGGATGGGGCTTGTTGAGCCCGATAGATCTATCTTTAGGATTCGCGTCAATTAGGGTGTCTTTTCCCTAATTCTTAGATTACCAGACTTAATAAAAAGGGGCATATTCGATTTCGATAATTCAACCATATAATGTAGTTTTGATTACTTGTGTCTATTTCGTAAAACAATTATAAAAACAACGCATGTATTCTCAGTCCCAAAAATATATATTGCAAAAGCATTTAAAAAGGGAGCAAATGAAACTCACGCATATAAATATTGTAAAACAGTTAATAAAGCATTTGCATGTATTCTCAGCCCAAAAACGTAAAGAGTAAAAAAGGGCAAATGAAACTCACCATACTGTATTTCGTAGTAAAAATACATATAACGTCATTGAACAAGTGCAAGGTTGGCCTCGGATTCACGAACCTAAATTAATTATATATATTTATGTGTTGGTCAATATTTGTCTAACAAATTAGGTCAAGTCATAGTGTACCACAATCCTAATGCTCGAGACTAATATGCAAAAGCCAACAAAAGTAAATTTGACTCAAAATAATTTCCAAAAATCTATACATGATTAATATATAGTTTAAATATCGTCATTTTATATTTTTAAATATTTTTAAAAGATTTATTAGAGTAAATAATATAATTTATTTATTAATAAATAAAATTTTATATTAAATTTATATAATAAAATATACTTTTATATATATTAAGTAATAAAATTTATTGGGTTCATTTAATATCATAAAGATAATATGATAGGTATTATTAAAGTAAGTTATTACACGTAGTAAAATATGTTTGTATCACATATTTATTTGATAAAATAATATCTATAATGATAGTAAGTAAAAGTTGTATTATTTTGTAATAATAATTATTATTATAAAAATATCAATATTTATAATTACTAAGATGACATTATGATAAAACGATAATTCTAATTATGATAACTTTAATATTTACGATAATTTTTAATATTATCTTTAAAATAATAATTCTATTTAAAATAATAACAATAATGATATTTTATAGTAACAATGACATTTCTATTAAAATGATAATTTTTGTTAAAATGATAGTTTTAATACTAACGATACTTTTAATAATAATAGTAATGATAAAAAATAATAAGAACGATAATTTTATCTAAATCAATATCTTATAATATTATAATTTCATCATGATACTCTTACTCATTATTTCCTAATCGTTTCGTTTAATAGCTTTTAATCATCTTTTATATCGTGTTCATAATAATGATAATAATAGTAATCAAAATAATTAGGTGTTACAAATATTTGTTTTAGTTACACTAATATTAATAATGATAGTTACTATAACATTACTAACGATAATTCTAATAATTATCTTAATGATAATATAGTAATAATAATAATAACAATAACAATAACCATTTTTAAATAATGATATATATATTAATAATGGTAATAATAATAATAATAATAATACTAATAATAATAATAATAATAATAATAATAATAATAATAATAATAATAATAATAATAATAATAATAATAATAATAATAATAATAATTGGATAATAATAATAATACTAATTATAACTTTAACGATAGTAATAATAAAAAAAATAACAGTTTTTAATGATAAATCCCTTTTATTGATAAAGATAATAATAATGATAATAATAAGATAAAACTGGAACGACGATAAAAACGACGATAATAATAATCATTTTTAATAAAAATATCGAAAATTCAATTGATTATAACTTCTAATCCGTTCATCGAAACCATTCGATATCTAAAGGAAAAGTTCTTAATTTTTCGCTAGCTTTCCAAGGACATGCATATCTTATACATTATCTCAACCGCAAGAGTAACTAATTCAAGATTCAACCTAACCTGTCTAAGGGCAATATCAAAAGTACAAGCATGCATAATCCTAAATACTCGAGCACTAGTTAGGGATACACTATTAGTATGTAAAAGTTAAATTATGAGTACTCACGTATCAATATTGAGATTCAATATTGCAGGAAAGGTACGTAGACGCAACAGAAATGATAAACACTATATTGACCTCACGAGCATACCCATGAACCATACTCAATCACCTCCATAGCTATAACCCATAATTTCCTTAATCCTATCCTACTCGAAAAACAATTTCGAAATCACTCGGACAGCACTCCGTCGTAATATTTTATGTATACTAATAATATCTTGAAATAATACGAAGTAAATATATATATGTAAATCGATTGAGAGAGTTTAGAGAAAAATATTTTCAAGTTTCTATGAAATAATGAAACCTATTGAATTCTATTTATAATAGATTTTTGAATTATTAAAATGAATTATTAAAGTATGAATTATTAAAGTGAATTATTAAAGTATGAATTATTAAAGTGAATTATTAAAGTATGAATTATTAAAGTGAATTATTAAACTATGAATTATTAAAGTGAATTATTAAAGTTAAAGTAAAGTAAAAATAAAGTAAAGGTAAAGTTTAAGTATAGTAAAAGTATAAAACTATGTACGTATAATACGCGTATAAATTTATATATAATATTAATTTGAATCGTTATATATATATATATATATATAATAAAATAAAATATAAATATCGTTATCTTTATCATTCTAGTTAAGTAATGAGTTGTCAAAAGTGGTTCTAGATATTTATAAAAGTTATATACGTTTTAATAATAAAGTTCTTTTTAAACTAAAAACGTTTTTGTACGTTTGAAACTAAATAGATCAATCGAATCTTTATGAGATTCAATCTTCCACTATCCTTTGTCTAGTTCTCAATGATTGACAATTTGTTCTTATTTATAAATCACTTTACCATTTATTGTTAAAATGGAAAGATTTCTCAAATCAACGTGGGCCTTTCAACAGAGACTTGTAATCATAATTTAATATATCTGATAATTCAATCATTTGATCTTATCTTCTAATTCCATTGATAAACATTTTGAAACAGATACAATCATGTAAAGTATTTAATCTAATATTTTGTTTACGTTTCAAGTTATAATATATATACACATATACATATATAATCATATTCGTTTAATGGTTCGTGAATCGTTGGAACTTGGTCGAGGTTGAATGAATGTATGAACATAGTTTAAAATTCTTGAAATTTAACTTAACAAATATTGCTTATCGTGTCGGAAACATATAAAGATTAAAGTTTAAATTTGGTTGGAAATTTCTGGGTTGTCACAGTTTCTATACCTGGAACAGACGGGGATGTCAAGCCCTATGGATCCATATACTACTACTCGCGCCCACCAGTTCTTATAACTGGCAGTTAACAGTTACCAAAGCTAAGGGATTTTCAGTTCAAACTCAGTGTAGAATTTAGTATGTACTTGTATCCATTGCGTTTAAAATAAAGTGCATGTATTCTCAGCCCAAAAATATAGATTGCAAAAGCAATTAAAAAGGGAGCAATGAAACTCACCTTAGCAGCATATAAAGTCGTTCACCAAAATGTGACTGAAACTCGGATTACCAAATAACCGTAGATCCTAACCTAGAGAACATATGTTGGTCAATAAATGTTTATCAAGCTAGGTCTGGTTATAGTGTATCATAATCCTAATGCTCGAGATCGACATACAAAAGTTATCCAAAGTCGTTTCAAAAAGTCAGTTTTGACAATAGTTCAACAAAACGAGACATACCTTATATAAGGAGTCATTTACTCGGTTGGTAATATTCAAAAATCCATTTTATCAATCTCGTAAACAAGTTGTTTAAATCTTAATTACAGATTCAAAAGCAATTTCAATTAACGTCAATCATAATTCAGTTGATCATATCTCTTAATACGTTCATCGAAACTATTCGATATCTAAATGAAAAGTCATTGATTTTTCGCCAGCTTTCCAAAAACATGCATATCATATACCTTTTACCAGTAATATATGTATTTAATTCGTGATTCATCATAAACTGTTTAACGACAAAATTTAGCATACAAGCATGTATAAATATATATACTCGAGCACTAGACATGGATACACAATTAATATATAAAAGATAAAATATGAGTGCTCATGTATCAATATTGAGATTCAATATAGTAGGAAAGTACGTAGACGTAACGGAGATGATAAACACTAGGTTTGATTCACAAATATACCCCCGAACATTACCCATAACCTCCTTGGCAATAACCCATAATTTCCTTAACTCTATCCCGCTTGAAAACCATTTTGAAAGTGACACGCTCATAACCTCGTCGTAGTATTTTATGTATAATACTAATTAATAATATTAATAATAAAAAGATTAATAATAATATTAATCTTAATCTTAATAATAATAATAATAATAATAATAATAATAATAATAATAATAATAATAATAATAATAATAATATAAATAATAATACGGAGGAATGAAGAATGAATCAGAAATCTGAAAACGTTCGAATTTATAGATGTGGCCAGATTTCAGACCCCATGCGATCGCATGGGATTTGTGCTTCATGGCCATGCGATCGCATGGCACCCTAGGACAGCTCACAATTTTTTAACTTTTTGTTTGTCGACATAATTTTATATAATATATATAATATATTTAATTTATATAATTATTTATATATTATATTATATTTACGTGCATAGTTAACTCGTAACTTTTGTTCCGATAAGTCGTACGTCATCACTCGACTTATGTCCCGGTTTCGGTTTTTCGAACGTCCCTTCGTACGTTGAGAAAACTTGTATTTTACATTTCGTGACTCGTACCTTTGTCAAAATATAGTCTTAAATTATCCAAAAACTATACCACTAGAATTGTAACTTATACACTTGAGTGTTTTGGTCATTTACTTCAATAAATCGTCGTCTCGCTATCTGTTAATACATATATAATATCAATTCGTTTTATAACCAAGTTTATATTACATTTTATCATATTTTTAAATATATATTTTCAATATTAATAATCACATTTTAAAATACACATCGCACGTTATTCATATATCTAACTCTAACAGTTAATATTCCTTATTATTGGATGTGTCCAAATTACGTTATTTAAACAAACACACTTAATTAACAAATTCTATTATATCGAAAAACGTTTTCGTACGTTTGAAACAAAATCAATTGAATATTATGCAGTTTAGTTCTCCATTAACTTTTATCTAACTTTCATTATCTAACACTTTACCATTTATTTCGAATACCGTTAAAAATAAATGATTTTTTAAATCAACATGGACCTCACAACAGAGACCCGTATTAATATCATAATCCTTAAGGGACTCAATTCAATCATTTGGCACAATCTTTTAACTCCGTAGTTAAATATATCAATCAGATAATCAAACCAATAAGTTTAATGCACAATATCATTTTCTTAACACTTTGTTACGTTTTCAAGTTATAGTATATGTATGTATCTATTTACATACAATTGTTCGCGAATCGTTGAGAACAATCGAAGGGTAAATGAATAGTTCAAGAATTTTGAGATTCAACTCCATAGACTTTGCTTATCGTGTCAGAAATGTTAAAGATTAAGTTTAAATTTGATCAGAAATTTCCGGGTCATCACAGTACCTCCCCGTTAAAGAAATTTCGTCCCGAAATTTGAGTGAGGTCGTCATGGCTAACAATAAAAATGTTTTCATGACAAATATAAGTTGATAAATAGAATTTTTATCACCATTGAATAATATGGATTTAACAATCCAATTACTCGAAGCGTATGAGGGAAGTTATCGTAATAGAGTGAAATGGAGAATAGAGATGCGTCTTATCTCTTGACGTAGTAACGATTGATTTTCGGAATTTAAAGAATAGAAAATCTTCATAATCTAAATTAGATTTGATTCTTCGGAATTTAAGGAAATTAAGATTTCATTTGATTAAAAACGTAATCTGCCTCGATTGCTATGTCTGATATTTCGCTATAATTTGACCTCTTCTGTTTCATTTATTTTCACCACTCCTATAATCTTCTTCCTTATTTCATACTTCTTAATAGGTTGTGAAAATGCTTCATCCAGTTCTGATTCTTGATATACTCCTAACTTTCATATCTATCATTCTTCTTTTTCATCTGCCGCCGGAGGAATCTATTCTCTTTTAATATACTCTTGGCTTTATAGTGTTTTTAGTTCTCCCGTGTCTTTACGTTGCAATACTTATTGATATACACGGTTTGTAATTTAAGTGTTGTTATCGGGCTTTATATTCTCTATTATATTTCAGAGCTTCATGCTTTCGTTTTTCCTTCCCGACTTCTAGTCAAGCGAATAATGGTCCAGAATTCGTAGGTATGGATTTTGAAATGAACATAGTTAATGTTATAAGAAGGGAATTGTAATGGCACGACCTAGCACATTCCAATCCAAATCAACACAAATTTGTCATTAAACCCTAACCATCAACTTTAGGGCCTTCACACCCAATTTACACAGTAAGAACCCCAAATTTCATAGGAATTGGGGTTCATGACCCATTATCAACCCAAACCCTAACCCAAACTCAATTAAGCATAAAATATACAAATTAGGGTTTACCTTGAGAGGCAAATACGAACTAGAAGGCTGATACACAAGGATAGGGTTCCAATTTCGGTGGTTAGCTTCCTTCTTCACAATTTCAAGCCTTCTCTCATTAGAAGTCACTTTCTCTCACTAAGTGTGTGTTTGTTTTGAGATGGAAATGAACAAATGAGAGTTCCAGATCAGATTTCGAGTCTCCAATCCGTTCAAGTGCAAAATTTCACAAAGGTCTCGTATTTATAAAATATTTACAAACAAGTCCTCCTTGCCCGTCAGCACAACTGCGCGACGCGCAAAATACCTACGCGACACGCAGTATGCCGTGCAGGCGAGGCAGGGGTTTACAATATGGTGTAACTTACTTCCTCGTAAACTTAATATTTTTGTTTGGTGATTGGCTTTGAATAGATTACCTTCAAGATTAAATCTTTACAAGTAGGGGAATGGAGATCAAACACATTGATTGCATGTTATGTGATCATCGAGTGGAGTCCATTTGCTTATGCGATTGCAAGCGATCTTTAACGAAAGTACGTATTTGGACAGGAATTGACATTCCTTTATGTTCTTCATGGGTAGAGCGGTTAACATGGTACAACGGGTGGTACTTAAATGTACGTCATCAGGCAACTTTACTTTGGTGTAGCGACCCCGACAAATCGTCAAGTGACGGCGTCGGCTACGTGGGTCCCATTACCTGATTATAAGTCTTTAAGATAACGTTTGACCAAAATATGTCGCCTTCATTTCAAAATAAAGATTGTTTCAAAGTTTACAAGAATTGTTCAACCAAAAGTTAAGTTACAACGTTATAAGTACGATTGAAATCTAGGCGACACGGTTTAAAGTAAAGTCAAAAGACGCTCCATGAAATGCATGTATACTCGACATCGGATGCAAGTATCAAATAGTAAGCGGAAGCATGTTTCACATATCGTGCATGACCTGAGAAAAACATAGAAATCTGTCAACGAAAACGTTGGTGAAATCATAGGTTTAGTAAGTAAATTGTATTGAACCACAAGGTTCTTTAAGAATTGCTCAACTAGAATCATTCACATTCCAAAATAGTATTTGTATCACGAGCACCCAATTATCAAGGCTTAACCGAATCTTCCCTCTGAATTTTGAATTTAGTGTTAGAACTTACACTATACATTGTTGAAATTATATTTCATTCACTAACGGTAGCGAACCGTCTGAATGAGGGTTTGTTAAACCCGTATGGCCACACAACATAATTACACGCTTACACTTACACCCTGCAAGTGGAATTAATGATAATTGGATTGAGGACTTTTGTTCAAACTCGTATGCATCCTTGTATTCGTATTTGTTCACAATGTAAAAGCATGAAAAGTAAATAAGTGTGAAATATATGTGTTTCTCAGCCCACGATGTAAAGAATAAAAGTGATTAAAAGTGGGACTATGATCTCACCTCGAGTGCACGAGTATAAAAGTACTTCAACAAGTAAACGTGTGCATGAAAGTTGCTTAGCCTTGACCTAAACAAGTAAGTTATATCAATTAACCGGTTACGACACAAGGTCGGGTGAAATGTGTTCAATTAGTCCTATGGCTCGTTACGACTCGAATAGTATAGCATGTGAATCACGTTGTCAAGTTTCATGCAAGAATCAAGTATAAAAGCATGTTAGAACGATTGTAATAAAGTTTGAGTTGACATTTCAAAACCTTACCATTAGAAAGGAAATCTTATTACGTTTCCAACGATATTTGATTCATCGAAAACGGAGTTACGGTCAAAAAGTTATGGCCAAAACAAGTTTGCTGAAGTTCGGATGAAACAGGCAATTGTCACGGCGCGACAAATTGCTCCGCGGCGCGACAAATGCCTATGTTGAAGGTCAGAAAGCTTGAAAAACATGTTCTAAAATCACCCTTTGGGCCACGGCGCGACAAATTACTCCGCGGCGCGACAATGGCCGTGGCCTGGTCCCTGGCCTGTTTCACTTGTTCAAGGCTTGGTAAAATTTCAAACAAACGCAAAACTCAAACCGTAAACAATTAGGAAGCGTATCTTATACCGTTGGAAAGCTCTTTTGACAAGGAACACAACTAAACATGTTTCATCAAACAAAAACAACATTTTCCATAACCGATTTCTCGTCAAGTGATCGTTTAAAAGTCCATTTTCAAAGTTTCAAGTTCATCAATTGCATTTTAAGTTTCGGGAATCCAATTTACACATACGATATGCCGTTTCGAAGGTAATTAAGCATACATTACAACTAATCACTAACAATTAACATTCCATGGCATTCAAGCATCAAAAGTTCATGTCAAGAACTATCAAACCCTAGTCAAACATCACAAAATCAATATTCATGTTTTTGAAGTTTTCTTAATCAACCTACGCATCAAAACGAAGCTAGTGATACTAGTAACACAATTAAAACATGCACTTTAACAATCTAACAACATTAACTCATCCAAAATCAAGGATTAAGCAAACCCATTTCAAGTTCATGCTAGTTACTCCAAAAACAACAAATCGAGCAAACCAAACATATATTCATGTTAGACTTGAGCCATAGACACTAACTAACACCATTTCAAATCAAAAACACGAATTTAGAGAAATCTAGAGTTTTAGAAATGTTACCCAAACGAGATGAAGTTGGTATCAAATTGTAGAGGATGAAGAGAGGATTCCAAATATGTAATTTGTTTTGTTGTAAGCCTCCTAAATCGAATTTAGATGATGAATGATTGAATTGGGTGTTGTGTGTGTGTGTTCTTGCTAGAGAGAAAGAGAGATGAGGGAGATGGATGGAAATGGATGGAGGAGGTGAAGTGGTTGACTAGTTGACCTAGTCACCACTTTGCCCACTTGTCAACTTAAGTCCCTCATGTTTGTAGTCGGGTGCGGGAATTAACCAAACGAATATTTTTAAAACGCTCGAGTAAACGGGTGATGTCAAAATTAAATAGCGGGAATATAATGAACGTTACTCACAGAAACTATTAATTTAAATACGAAAGATTATGTTTTAAAAAAAAACGGTGTTAAAATTAAATTTAACGGAAAAACGCGGGATGTTACATTATCCACACCTCAAAAGAAATTTCGTCCCGAAATTTAGTTGGAAGTAGTAGTTGTTGAATCTTCCTCGAGATCTTGCGTTGCCAATTCTACGAGTGAGGGAGAAGTACGTTCTAGGGTATTTCAACGAATTTTGACGGTCGGGATCATACGATGTTTTAAGGTTTGGCTTCACGATTTATGGTTTCAACCGGTCCTCCTAGGAAGTGAGGGTTATCGTCGATAGTGAGTTCATCAAAGGAGATAACAAGTTCTCGTTTCGCAAAACACGTCTTTGAGTTGATACATCGAATGTAGGATAAACGGAGACCCAAAATGAGTCGGAAAAGTCTAAACGGCTAGCGACGGGTCCAAAACACCCCAAGAATTTAAAGGATCAAAATATCGCGGATTTAGCTTCCTACGTTTCCCGAAACGGATTGCACCTTTCCAAGGTGCGACTCTTAACGTGACGCGGTTTCCCACGTGGAATTTGAAATGTTTACGTCTAACATCGGCGTAGCTCTTGGTGATTACGAGTCGCGTAGGGTTTTACCTGAATATGAATAAATTTTCTCGGTTGCTCATGAACAACCTCGGCCCCGGTGAATTGATCATCGTTTACTTGGTTCGACAAGGGAGAATGACGTTTCCGGTCACATGTGGTTTCAAAAGGAGTGACGTTAAAACTTGAATGAAAATCATTGTAGTACGAGGATTCGGTTAAAGGAAAATACTTTTCTCAAGTAAATTTGAAGTTGGTAATACAAACTTGTATTATGGTTTCCAAGGTTTAAATCACATGTTTGTTCGGTCCGTCGGGTTGTGGATGGTACGCGGTACTCATGTCTAAACGCGGTCCCGAGGCTTCTTGTAAAACTAGAAGTGAAACGAGTATTTCGATACGGGATAATTAACAAAGATACACCGTGTTGGAATAGAATCTCTTAAGATATGTTTGAACGAGTCAGTTAGGGTTCGAAAAAAAATGTTCATTAGGACTATTCACCCTCGTGGCGAATACTTATGTAATATGAGGAGTTTCTCTATCCATGGAGAAATGTTACAAGGAGTTTCTTTA
Organism: Rutidosis leptorrhynchoides; assembly: GCF_046630445.1. Taxonomy (NCBI): domain Eukaryota; kingdom Viridiplantae; phylum Streptophyta; class Magnoliopsida; order Asterales; family Asteraceae; genus Rutidosis; species Rutidosis leptorrhynchoides. The sequence goes on along the minus strand of NC_092336.1, from coordinate 80,367,602 downwards.
AACGGAAATGCGAACGGTAAAGACAGTAGTGAAATGAGGACTTAGAATAGGATGAGTTTACATCTAGAGGTTGCCATAACGTGCCTCTAGTTGTCAAAAGTCAAAGTCTAAAAGAGAAACGAGGTAGTACACGTAGTTGTATAGTTCGGGGTTGAATAATAGTTGACCGATTATCAGAAACACAAGGGCGTTAAGTCAAAGAAGAGTGAAGTATCGTTGGATTGCGTGTTATCTTAATTTCCAGTAATATCAGACGGTAACGGTGAAATAACAGAGGTATGTAGTGTGGTACGTGATGACGAGAAGTTTGCTCGGATCCACAATTTAGTATTCGAATTCTTCGTGTAAAATAACGAATTTTAGTTAGTTTTTTTTTTTTTTTTTTTTTTTTTTTGAGAGAGTATGCCTTTCGGCGTTCAAATAAAAATATTTCCATGTTCGAGTTCCCTCTGTTGCTGTACGATTTTAACTAGAATGTTGGTGTGAAGAATCACGCTCAAGGTTCGAACACGGAGAGGTTTAGAGTTTTCCTTAGTGAGTTAACGAGTTTAAAAGTAGTGTAACACGAGAAAAGTCAGAAATGAATCTTCGGTAATAACAGACGAGATCTAAGATTTTTACGAATACAAGTCCGAGTTGGTAGAGTTTCCTGATTACATGTGGCTTGATTTCGAGATTGATTGTAATGCCTTGACCATTGACATCATGGTCTAGAAAATTGGGCTTCGTTCAACAGAAATTCTCACTCGGTAATTTGGTATAGAGTTGCTCTTTTCTCAAAAGTTCGAGCGTAAGATGGTGATGTTGTTCGTTTTCCTTCTTTACTTAAATAAGTTAAGATGTCATCTATAAATACGATAATAGATTAGTCTATATGAATTTGCATACGCGGTTCAAGAGGTTTATGGATACGGGCGAGCCCTAAATAAATCAAACGGTACTAAGAGAGTTTTACAACTAACGTTGCGAGTTCGGAAAGTGGCTTAGGAGACATCGTCTCACTTAACCCCCAATTGATGATAACCGGAACGGAGGTCGATTTGGAACATACGGGATTCGTGCAAATAATCATGAGGTCATGGATGCGAGGGAGAGGGTATCGGTTTCCAACCGAAAATTACTCAGTTCACAATAACCTATACAGGATGATGGGGAAACATTTTTTTTTTTTTTTTTTTTTAAACGAATAGGTTCCGAGCTCCCTAGTTCTATAGGTGTCAAGTCAAAAGTCTTAACGTATATCCTCCAATAAAATTTATAGGCACACAATATTTTCCGTTGGTCACTTAAATTGCCTAAGTAGTGTCTAGGGGAAAAAGGTGGAATGTAAAGAGCACGAGTCAAAGACTTGGTTAATAAACATCTAGCGGTAATCGAATCGAATAAGTATGAAATATACTGTTTGTTGTGAAGAAACGTACCCGTGACTAGTCCATCGTCGTCTCGGGCATCCTAGGTGTCGATGTTGAAAGTTCAACGGCGTGCGTTGGGGTTGATTTTCTTGTTTGGGCACGCACTCCTAAAATGACCCGGTTGGCCACATTCAAAACAAACACCCGTCTTGGGTGCATTGTGCTCCTTTTGAGCGACGGGAGCGGTATTCCTACAATCGTGGGCTACATGGCCACTTCTTTGACACTTCAAGCAAAATGGTTTGCCACATTCGCCTAAATGATGTTTGTAGCACTCGTTACAATACGGTAGGTGTCCGGTATAACCTTTCTTGCCGTTGGGGATGAAGGGCTTCTTGGCGAGGTTGTTGTAATTGCTTGATTGGGGGGCTTCCCATTTTCTTTTGTTGTCACCCGACTTATCCTCGGCTTTAGGTGCCGGCACTTCAATCTCGTCCACTGTTTCAATCAATTGACGGGCCATATTCAAAGCCTCTTGGTGGTTAGCGGGTTTGGATGACATTACTCCTTGTTTGATGCTCTTGGGGAGACCATCCATGTAAAGTTCAACCCTTAAAGATTCGGGGTTTACAAGATTTGGGCACATCAAAGCAAGTTCGGAGAATCGTTGATTATATGCCTTTAGGTCATTCCCGACCGCTTTTAAAGTTCTTAGTTCGTGTTCGAGCTTACGGGTCTCTTCGCGCGGGAAGTATTCGGTGATCATCTTTTTCTTTAAGTCGGCCCATGAGAGTGTGTGGGCTTCATCGATACCCACCGACAGCACATACGTATTCCACCATGTGAGGGCGATACCGGCAAAAGTATGGGTGGAATATTTGACTTTGTCTTGGTCCCGACAACCGCTTATGCTAAAAACGGCTTCTGTTTGCTCAAACCATCGGGTGAGCACGACCGGTCCTCCGGTCCCATCGAAGGTGTGAGGTTTGCACCCCATGAAAGTTTTGTAGGAGCAACCCTCGTTTGAATTACCGGCTCCATGGTTGTTGTGGTTGTGGTTGTTATTGTTGTTGTTGGAGGAGTGACCGGCCATGGCCGTATCCACGGCAGTGGCTATCATACGTTGGAGGGCTTGTTCGGGAGTTTCGGGAGGAGCGCGTCGACGAGCCATTGTTCCTTCATGACACAAGAATATCGTTGGTTAGTATTTTCAACAATACTAACCACAGTATGGAATAAGGATAGAGAGAAAATTTTCCTTGACTCGCCTTAAATTCTTTACGTCATAATGTCGGAACGTCCATGTGAATCACCGTAATATAATCCCGGAAATTATATTACCCTGATTCTCAGGTGCATTTAACATTACTTCATAAAGTCAAGGTGGCGCATCAAAAAAATTTATCAACGTAAGATCAAGATCGAATACGAGTTAGATATGATAGAAGAGTTCGAGTATAAATGCACAATTTGTCAAATAATTCCTATTTCAGTCTATATGCCGGTTGTAGTCTAGATTCACCTATGTACCCTATGACTCGGGGTGGACACAAATGAACTCTAAATCCCTACAACCAAGGCTCTGATACCAACTGTAGCGACCCCGACAAATCGTCAAGTGACGGCGTCGGCTACGTGGGTCCCATTACCTGATTATAAGTCTTTAAGATAACGTTTGACCAAAATATGTCGCCTTCATTTCAAAATAAAGATTGTTTCAAAGTTTACAAGAATTGTTCAACCAAAAGTTAAGTTACAACGTTATAAGTACGATTGAAATCTAGGCGACACGGTTTAAAGTAAAGTCAAAAGACGCTCCATGAAATGCATGTATACTCGACATCGGATGCAAGTATCAAATAGTAAGCGGAAGCATGTTTCACATATCGTGCATGACCTGAGAAAAACATAGAAATCTGTCAACGAAAACGTTGGTGAAATCATAGGTTTAGTAAGTAAATTGTATTGAACCACAAGGTTCTTTAAGAATTGCTCAACTAGAATCATTCACATTCCAAAATAGTATTTGTATCACGAGCACCCAATTATCAAGGCTTAACCGAATCTTCCCTCTGAATTTTGAATTTAGTGTTAGAACTTACACTATACATTGTTGAAATTATATTTCATTCACTAACGGTAGCGAACCGTCTGAATGAGGGTTTGTTAAACCCGTATGGCCACACAACATAATTACACGCTTACACTTACACCCTGCAAGTGGAATTAATGATAATTGGATTGAGGACTTTTGTTCAAACTCGTATGCATCCTTGTATTCGTATTTGTTCACAATGTAAAAGCATGAAAAGTAAATAAGTGTGAAATGTATGTGTTTCTCAGCCCACGATGTAAAGAATAAAAGTGATTAAAAGTGGGACTATGATCTCACCTCGAGTGCACGAGTATAAAAGTACTTCAACAAGTAAACGTGTGCATGAAAGTTGCTTAGCCTTGACCTAAACAAGTAAGTTATATCAATTAACCGGTTACGACACAAGGTCGGGTGAAATGTGTTCAATTAGTCCTATGGCTCGTTACGACTCGAATAGTATAGCATGTGAATCACGTTGTCAAGTTTCATGCAAGAATCAAGTATAAAAGCATGTTAGAACGATTGTAATAAAGTTTGAGTTGACATTTCAAAACCTTACCATTAGAAAGGAAATCTTATTACGTTTCCAACGATATTTGATTCATCGAAAACGGAGTTACGGTCAAAAAGTTATGGCCAAAACAAGTTTGCTGAAGTTCGGATGAAACAGGCAATTGTCACGGCGCGACAAATTGCTCCGCGGCGCGACAAATGCCTATGTTGAAGGTCAGAAAGCTTGAAAAACATGTTCTAAAATCACCCTTTGGGCCACGGCGCGACAAATTGCTCCGCGGCGCGACAATGGCCGTGGCCTGGTCCCTGGCCTGTTTCACTTGTTCAAGGCTTGGTAAAATTTCAAACAAACGCAAAACTCAAACCGTAAACAATTAGGAAGCGTATCTTATACCGTTGGAAAGCTCTTTTGACAAGGAACACAACTAAACATGTTTCATCAAACAAAAACAACATTTTCCATAACCGATTTCTCGTCAAGTGATCGTTTAAAAGTCCATTTTCAAAGTTTCAAGTTCATCAATTGCATTTTAAGTTTCGGGAATCCAATTTACACATACGATATGCCGTTTCGAAGGTAATTAAGCATACATTACAACTAATCACTAACAATTAACATTCCATGGCATTCAAGCATCAAAAGTTCATGTCAAGAACTATCAAACCCTAGTCAAACATCACAAAATCAATATTCATGTTTTTGAAGTTTTCTTAATCAACCTACGCATCAAAACGAAGCTAGTGATACTAGTAACACAATTAAAACATGCACTTTAACAATCTAACAACATTAACTCATCCAAAATCAAGGATTAAGCAAACCCATTTCAAGTTCATGCTAGTTACTCCAAAAACAACAAATCGAGCAAACCAAACATATATTCATGTTAGACTTGAGCCATAGACACTAACTAACACCATTTCAAATCAAAAACACGAATTTAGAGAAATCTAGAGTTTTAGAAATGTTACCCAAACGAGATGAAGTTGGTATCAAATTGTAGAGGATGAAGAGAGGATTCCAAATATGTAATTTGTTTTGTTGTAAGCCTCCTAAATCGAATTTAGATGATGAATGATTGAATTGGGTGTTGTGTGTGTGTGTTCTTGCTAGAGAGAAAGAGAGATGAGGGAGATGGATGGAAATGGATGGAGGAGGTGAAGTGGTTGACTAGTTGACCTAGTCACCACTTTGCCCACTTGTCAACTTAAGTCCCTCATGTTTGTAGTCGGGTGCGGGAATTAACCAAACGAATATTTTTAAAACGCTCGAGTAAACGGGTGATGTCAAAATTAAATAGCGGGAATATAATGAACGTTACTCACAGAAACTATTAATTTAAATACGAAAGATTATGTTTTAAAAAAAAACGGTGTTAAAATTAAATTTAACGGAAAAACGCGGGATGTTACATTTGGTACGTATGAAGATTAAGGAATAGCGTTCTTTTGGGACCTAGTTCGTTGAAAAAGAGACATTTTTTTATTCACATTATGTCAATTAATTGGATATGTTATAGAGGCAGATTTTATACCTGTTGGAAAACCTGGATTAAAAGTCATTGTAATCCCGTTTGGCTCCTTCATAGCTTCTCTTTAGGGAGATTGCTTTTAATTTAATAAGTAAAATTTTTTCTTTAAAAAAAATTCCATATTCGTCATATATTCTTGTGGTTTATTACATAAATTACAAGGAGAGTTTTTTTTTTTTTTTTTTTTTTTTTTTTTTTTTAAAGTAAGAAGAGGTTTATAAAAATGATAATTTTAACAATTTATATTTTTTGAAACACAATTTTTTTAGGCCACCAATGTTAGAGTCAATGATGGGGGTTTCACACTATGTGGAGGACTCACCACCTTTTCATCCTATAACATCTGTAAAGGGGAAACCTGTTCAGCTCGAATTTGAGCCACGTATTTCGTAGGAAGTAAAATCCCTGGGTGAGAATCGAGCACATGTCACGTTCTTCGATTCACTCCTTGATTACCACTCAGCCATAGGCTAGGTATTTTTGAAATACAATAACACACTAATTTCATAAATATGGTTGTATCAACTCTGTAAAATACATTTACAGTCAATATAAATTATCCTTCTAATATACGTGCCTTATAACATTATCATTTTACAATGGCGATTCCAGAATCAAAATTCAATGGGGTCCCCATTTTTTTTCTAATACCAATTATATTTGAATACTATTTTAATGATTATTTACCTTATAAAACTACAAATTCGAAATATATATGAGTCCGACTAGTTAAACTTTGTGGTATCCTATACAATTTAAAGAAAAACATATAAATTCGAAAAATATATGGGGTCCTGTAGTTGAATTTAGTGGTGTCCTATACATTTTAAATGATATTTTCTACACAAAATTTTCAAACTAGCGGTGTCCCGTGACCCCACGGGTCACATGGTAAACTCGCCACTGTCAATTTAGTTGAGTGATTATCATATTTTTTAGATGTTCGAGAGGTCTCGAATTCGAGCCACAAGTAGGGATTTTATATTTCAATTTGCTTTATAATTGGTTATAGAGTCATTTAAGGGTTTCTTGTAAATGGAGGGTTTTGCTCATATTTTATAAGGTTCCCTTAAAAGTTTGCATGGTCTAGAAGTGTGCATGACCTGTTACATCCCTATCCTATTCAATCAAGAAGTTGTTAAAGTAATTATATAAACAAATTTAACAATTTTAAAAGTAAAAGTAAAACATGATAAGATTTAATGATCATTATAAACTATCTACCCTCCACTTATATATTTGTATTTGAGCTCTTACATATCAATATCTACCGTTGGTTATAACCAAGACAAATTCTCAGGCTAATTATATACTAATAATTTTGTATATATTATTCAAATATATTTATATCTCATATATGTCTTACGGAGTATTATTAGTTGATGAAAGCAACGATCCCCACTAATTTTCATCCCCATCGTCAACATGTTAACCAGAAAGGAGAAAAGCAATCATTCGCTCTGACTATCTATATTAAAATCATTTGATCGACATGAACAATAAAATAGTTAAAAGGATCGACATGAAAAGTAAACAAGATAAGTTTGTGTAACTTACTTTATTTATATTCCAACTTTTTAAGAATTAATTAAGAAAAAGTCATTATCAAGTAAAACTTTCATGAGAAAAGTTACAATTGTTTGTAAAAAAAATTATGCAGATGGCTCATGTGCTGTGCATCATATAACACTGCCATTAAATTATTTTATTACGTGGTTAGTCAGTTACCGTGGTTTTTACAAATTATGTGACTAATCTGGTAATACCTCTAAGACCTTATTTAGGGGTGATGGGGTGAGTGATGGAGTTTGTAGTGGTGGGCGTGATGGTTATGTGATGAGTTAAATTGGTCTCACATTGTAATCATATTTTTTTATAAAAATATAACATATAAAATGGTTTATATTAATAAAAATGTTATAATTCAGTAAGCTTATAACTACCTTTAGTGGTTTGATTCTTGATTAAGAATACTAATAATGAAGTGTAAGAACAAAGATGATAATGGAGAGAAAGAAAGAAACACTTTGTAAGTGTGAGAAATAGTGTAAGTTTAATACTTGCATTCATGAGTATTTATAGCCTAAAATCTCAATATAAAAATACATAC